>NC_074666.1:9045754-9420754 GCF_029448725.1 Salvelinus fontinalis | reverse complement strand
GAATGTACCTACCGGAAACAATAGAGGTACAGAATATCTCACTGTAAATATATTTAGGGCTGGTTTCCCGGACACATTATTCCTGTTCAAAATGACTACAATGCCCTTTGATTTGTCTGGTACTAAGCATAATCTGTGTCTGGGAAATCAGCCCTAAATGTATTTACAGTGATTTTCTGGCAATATTTTCTCTGTATTCTGGCTAATGCCTGGCCTGTGTGGACATCTCCATTTCAACAGGCATTCTGTGGGAACAGTTTGTTGGCTTTTAGTCATGTAAAGAACCAAAAGCTGCTTACATCTGAGTGTCGTGCAATGTCAGTCAGCCATCCCATTTGCTGATATCCATTTAATCCTCCATGTTGTACTGGGTGCGCTAACTGCACCATTCCCCTTTCTATGCAGTGGGGATTGATGCGTAGCCTCCATCCCTGCATTACAGAGAAATGTCACATGGACAAGTGTACAATAATGCTTTGTTACTGATCCAATATGGTGATTTATCTGAACACACTGTCCTCTCTCATTCAATCATGTTGCAGTGTTCTGCTCCTCTAAACAAGAGCATCATTTATTTACAGCGGCTCCTAAGAACACTAGAATGCTGGAAACAACTCTTGTTCCTTCCAGGTTTATAACTTCTGACCCTGATTCTGGGGGGTGAAATCAACCATAGGCGTTCTCCTGTGCTCTCTCCTTGTTTTAAATATTAAAAAGAGAGCTATTGAATGAATGACGAATGACATTTTATTTTCGTGTGCAATCGCCAGTTGGCAACCCATCCCTTATGGGATTAATTGACACACATTACAATAGTTCACTGATAATTTAGTGATAATTCTTCCGGTGTTCTCTGCAGTGCGCATCGCATAAAGAGGGCAAAAAATATATCAATACATAATAGTAAATAATATAATCAAAACTAATTATATCCCTAGAGCAGTAAACGCATACATACAGTCGTGGCCAAAAGTTTTGAGAATGACACAAATATAAATTTTCACAGTCTGCTGCCTCAGTTTGTATGGTGGCAATTTGCATATACTCCAGAATGTTAGAAAGAGTGATCAGATGTATTGCAATTAATTGCAAATTCCCTCTTTGCCATGCAAATGAACTGAATCCCCCAAAAAACATATCCACTGCATTTCAGCCCTGTCACAAAAGGACCAGCTGACATCATGTCCGTGATTCTCTCGTTAACTTCTCTGGGATATGTGGGACGCTACTGTCCCATTTGGCCAAAAGCCAGTAAAAATGCAGAGCGCCAAATTCAAATATATTATGTGGGGGGTGACTTATGAAGGTAATTGGTTGCCCCAGATCTTATTTAGGGGCTTCATAGCAAAGTGGGTGAATTCATATGCACACACCACTTTTCTGTTTTAAATATATATATATATTTTTTAACAAGTAATTTTTTTTCATTTCACTTCACCAATTTGGACTATTTTGTCCATTTACATGAAATCCAAATAAAAAATAAATTTAAATTACAGGTTGTAATGCAACAAATTAGGCAAATGTCAAGGGGGATTAATACTTTTGCATGGCACTGTGCATACATACATGCATACATGCATGTACAGAAGGCATTTGAACACAGTCTGGCACAAAGAAAAGAGACGGTGTGAGACAGACCTGCACACAATCTATATACTCGTTTTATTTTCCATCCAATTTTAATTGAATGAAGGGGGACCTGTTCGACTGCAGCACTAGACACATTAGCTGACCTGATGACTGAGCATGTGTGCAGTCAGTCAACCAGTGACCTACCTTCTGCTCCTGTTGGATGCACAGCTGAGAAGCCATAAGGCCTTGGTGTGTGTGTTCATGCGTCAGTGTGCATGAATACTGTATTCAAGCCAGTGCACTCATGCCTGCATCATGTGAGATGTGTTTGTTTGGTGGCCCATACAGTATGCGTGCTCGTGTGTTTTTGTCTGTTGGTAATTGTGTGTACACTACTAGTCTCATGCCCTGCATGTGTGCTGGCTCGCATACTTTTCCCCCTCCTACATGAGTGGATAAATCATTGGACACATTTAATACCCCCCTCTTCGACTGTCATCCTGCAGGCTGAGCTACAGCTTATGTAGGTCAGGGATGAGGAAGCCTGATGCTCATGCAGCTGCCCTAGCTAGCCTAGTGACTGAATGCTATATCCATCTCTATCGCCATTAGGGTTGCACATTTTGGGGAATATTCGGAGGTGGAAACTTTCTGTGGGAATTAACAGAAATATATGAATATTAATACCATTTAAATGTAGATATTTTTTGTATTGGATATATTTACCATATCATATGGAGACAGAAATATAAGCATTTTACCTTATCATAAGTAGACAGAATTGCAAATGATTAAATCCTTCTAATAGAAATAACAAAAATAGAAATAACAAAAAACAATTTAGTTACGTTAATTAAATGAGTTGACTCTTCACATGGGATGATTTCACTGAACAACAAAAGAAAGGTAATGATCCCCAATGATCATCGCGTCTCCCCAAAATGTTTTCAACATACATCTGTAAAATGATAGTCTAGAAACTAAAGCTTTGGTTGTCTTCCTCTCAGGCCTCCATGTCCTCTCCCTTGACCTCCTCAATGTCCACCTCTTGAACATCAGACTCTGAGACCTCATCTTCACTGTCACTTTCCAACCTTGTTGAGGATGGCTCGTTGTCAGGCTCAAAAAGCCTCACATTTGCCAAATACAATTTTTCAACCCTTGTATTGGTCAGCCTGTTGGTGGGATTTGGAGGCAACGGGGGAAAGAGCCTCAGATCCACCAAGTCCCTTCCACCAGGTGGCTGATGAGATGTTGGCACGACTGCCATATTGCATCTCCATCTCAAAGCCCTTGCTTGGAACTGTACTTCGCCAGACTGCCAAGAACCTTGCCCTCATCTAGGCCAAGGTGGCGAGACACGGTAATGATGACACCATAGGCCTTTTTGCTCTCTACAACAGACAGGATGCACTTGCCAGCATACTTGGGGTCCTACATGTACGCTGCGGTGTGTTTGGGCTTCAGGCAGAAGTCTTTTTGATGCATTTCAGAACTGCAGTTCTCTGCTTGGAGCATTAGTAAAGTGGGCAGGGCAGTATGGATTTTTTTCTCTTACATCTGCAAGCAGAGTCTGAACATCAGACAGGATGGCATTGTCTCCCTCAATCCGTGCAATGCCTACTGCTATAGGTTTCAGGCTGCGTACCACTCTTTCCCAAAATACATCATGCAGGAGGATCCTCTTGATAGGGCTGTCCATATCGGTAGACTTTGATATAGCCATTTCTTCGAGAGACTCTTTCCCGTCCAAGAGACTCGAACGTGATGAGAACACCACCCCAACGGGTGTTGCTGGGCAGCTTCAATGTGATGCTCTTATTCTTCTCACTTTGCTTGGTGAGGTAGATTGCTGCTATAACTTGACCTTTCATAGCTAACCATTTCCTTGGTTCTCTTGTAGAGTGTATCCATTGTTTTCAGTGCCATGATGTCCTTGAGGAGTATATTCAATGCATGAGCAGCACAGCCAATGGGTGTGATGTGAGGGTAGGACTCCACTTTAGACCAAGCAGCCTTCATGTTCGCAGCATTGTCTGTCACCAGTGCAAATACCTTCTGTGGTCCAAGGTCATTGATGACTGTCTTCAGCTCATCTGCAATGTAGAGACCAGTGTGTCTGTGCTCTTGTAGAATACTGGTTGAGGGGTGGGGAGATGGTTAATTGTTCATTACAGTTTGCTTTCTCTATGATTTGCTTGACCTTCACTTAAACTCTGCATCCAGCAAATTAGTAGATAAAGCATGTCTGGTGGGAGGGGGTGTATGCTGGGCGAAGAACATTCAGAAATCTCTTCCAATACACATTGCTCTGTGAGCATCATAGGTGAACCAGTTGCATACACAGCTCAAGCATGACATTCATCAGCATTGCTCTGACTACGTTCCTCCATTGAGTCAAAAAAAACTATTGATTCCAGGAGGACGATGAGCTTTGTCTAATTCATCACTTTCACCACAAATGGAAGTAGAGGGACTTTGGTCAGAGGTCGCTTGTTGTGAGTGCTGAGGGAACTTTAAGCACTTGACCAGATGATTCTGCATCTTTGTTGCATTCATCGCATATGATTTGGCACAGTATTAGCAAATGTACACAGCTTTAACTTCTACATTCGCTGCAGTGAAATGCCTCCACACGTCAGATAGTGCATGTGGCATTTTCCTGTAAAGATTAAAAAAAAATCTCAAATGCATTTCCATGTACAGATAATCTAAGCAGTTAGATTAAACAACTCCTTTGTAAGATACATGTTTTAAAATGAAACGTATGGAAACAGGTGAATTAACACTCCTCAGTTAGCAGGCTCATGCAAGCTAAAACCCACATGGTAGCAAAAACTAACTAGCAGAAATGGTTAACAAGTTACACTTTGCTGTAGGCTATTTACTAGTTTACCTTTTTTGTTTGTGTCATATAAAATATATTCACCCCACCCAGTACTGTAATAAAAACATATCATAAAAGTTTCTCACGCCTACTCTCGATCTCTCTATTGCCATCACTCCCTGTCTCCCTCGCCCACTCTCTCTCACTCCCCTTCATTCTGTCTTGCACTTTCTCGCTTTCCTTCCTTCCAGTCTCTCCGCCTGCTGTTTTCTATTTCCTCTTTTTGAACGGAATCTGCCTCTTCTTCCCTTCCTTTCAGGTGACTGGTTCTGCTTCCTGTCTCTTTCTGTTGACTCATTCCTCATCTCTCATTTAGCCTGCTACATGAATGGTTCGCTCCTCTGGAGGTCTGACCCTTCTTTCCCTCTTTCTTTCCCTCGTGCAGAGCAAGCATGACCCGGCTGCCCAGGATGAGGGAGGCCAGGCTTCAGGGGACAGTGGTGGGCCTAGTGCTGGGTGTTCTCAGGTAAGACTCGCCTTCCATACCTGATCCAAGACAATTGGCGTGTTTGAAGGGATCATTATTAAATCATTATGAGTAGCATATTGGAATGTGATTTGTAGACTGTGATTCTGCATAGTTTGACTGCAATGTAGTCCATCTTAAACTAACACAGTGCTTGCACCCCCAGAGATTCTTAGTTAACGTTTGACAGATTCATTTTCTTCCTTTGGTCCTATAATGCTCCAGAAAATATCTTCCGCCATTGGACTGACTGGTAATGTTGGTTAGGAGAGTTTGGCTGAGCTGTCGTGAGCTGCCTTTTTTGCCGTGCTTTGTGCCTTAACTTTCCATTTAATGCTAATGATTCGTGTCTTACTCCAGAGTATGTTTTATCCCTGAAGCTTGCGATTAAACCGTTGGATTCATATTTTAATGACTTTTAAAATGTAATGTAGTCTCACTTCCCTCGATTCTTAGCAGAATGAATGAGGTTGCTGGGAATGTTCTATGGAAAAAACTGTCACACTGTAACACACTAATGGCTTTTATGAGAAAGGCAATGATGTTATACTGTAGGAAATTGCGAGCAAGCAATATGAATACATTTTAATTTAAAAAAAGCTTTTAAAAAGTTTAACAAAATAAATGTTTCTCATCTAGGGTTCCAACTCTCGCCTTGATCAGGACTCTGCCACTGAAATGAGTTTGGGTGGGGGTAGTTACTCTGTGCCCCGCAGACTGACCAGTCACTTGGGCACCAAGGTATCCAGAGATTCTACTAACACTCAGGTTGAGTGCTGTCTGTATGCCCAAACCAAAAATGTGAAATGTTATCTAGTTTAAACATTTTATAGAAATAGCTTTTTAAAACAGAGGGTAGCTCACATAAATTAGATTGCATCCTAAGTGAGACAATTTGATCCATTTCGATATAAATAACCTATAAATTGACCTATGTATCATCAGGGCGTGTCTTCAAACTAGTTTTTCTCACGGTCGGCCCTCTAACCCTATAGGTGGAGATGGTCTACTCCCTTCTCTCCATGCTGGGGACCCATGATAAAGATGACATGTCTCGCACTCTGCTGGCCATGTCCAGCTCCCAGGACAGCTGCATCGCCATGCGCCAGTCAGGCTGTCTTCCCTTACTCATCCAACTCCTCCATGGCAACGACAAGGTTTGTAATGTTTTTGTTTGGTAACTTTGTCTTATTCTTTGTCAATGGTATAGGTGTTATTTATTTTGTCGAGGACCACTTTGGAAAGGAGTTTTTTAATTAATACTTTGAAGTGATAAACTTTCGCCGTATTTGTAACTTAGTTTGTACATAATGTTTCTGCCACCGTATCTTACTGCAAACAAGAGCTTCTGGGCAGCGATCACTCACGTCGGATTAGACAAAGATTTTTTTCTTCAACAAGCAGGACGCACAGGATGTACTTCGAACACCCGACAAGGTCAACATCCCCGTCATTGGCAAGAGAAAGAGACGCAGGTACAGAGGACACAGAGCGGGGTGCCTCGTAAGGACCCATAGACGGCGAGTCTATGGGCAAGATAGAACAGCACACTCCTCGATAAGACGAGGGGGTCTGTGCATATTTGTAAACAGCTTGTGCACGAAATATAAGGAAGTCTCTAGATTTTGCTTGTCTGAAGTAGAGTTTTTGCCAAGAGCTTTCATCCATACTTTTCATGGCTGTTTAGTTACCACCACAGACAGATGCTGGCACTAAGACTGCACCCAGTCAGCTGTATTAGGAAATAAGCAAACAGGAAATTGCTCACCCAGAGGCAGCGCTCCTAGTGGCCGGGGATTTTAATGCATGGAAACTTAAATCAGTTTTACCTAATTTCTATCAACATGTTAAATGTGCAACCAGAGGGGAAAAAATTCTACATCACCTGTACTCTACACACAGAGACGCATACAAAGCTCGCCCTCCATTTGGTAAATCTGACCACAATTCTATCCTCCTGATTCCTGCTTACAAGCAAAAATTAAAGCAGGAAGCAACAGTGACTCGGACTCTAAAAAAGTGGTCAAAAGAAGCAGATGCTAAACTACAGGACTGTTTTGCTAGCACAGACTGGAACATGTTCCTGGGATTCTTCCGATGGCATGGAGGAGTACACCACATCAGTCACTGGATATATATCAATAAGTGCATCAAGGACGTCGTCCCCACAGTGACTGTACGTACATACTAGAGGTCGACCAATTATGATTTTTCAACGCCGATACCGATTATTGGAGGACCAAAAAAGCCGATACCGATTAATCGGCCCTTTTTTCAAATTTATATTTTAATTTATTTTTAAAATATATATATTTTTTGTTTGTAATAATGACAATTACAACAATACTGAATGGACAATGAACACTTTTTATTTTAAATGAATACCTAAATAAAATCTAGTCTCAAATAAATAATGAAACATGCTCAATTTGGTTTAAATAATGCAAAAACAGTGTTGGAGAAGAAAGGAAAAGTGCAATATGTGCCATGTAAAAAAGCTAACGTTTAAGTTCCTTGCTCAGAACAGATGAAAGCTGGTGGTTCAATATTCCCAGTTAAGAAGTTTTAGGTTGTAGTTATTATAGAAATTTACGCGTCGACTATTTATCTCTATACCATTTATATTTCATATACCTTTGACTATTGGATGTTCTAATAGGCACTTTAGTATTGCCAGCCTAATCTCAGGAGTTGATAGGCTTGAAGTCATAAACAACGCTGTGAAGCAAGCATTGCTAAGAGCTGCTGGCAAATGCAGTAAAGTTTGAATGAATGCTTACGAGCCTGCTGCCGCCTACCACCACACAGTCAGACTGGTCTATCAAATCATAGACTTAATTATAATAACCACAGAAATACGAGCCGTTGGTCATTAATATAGTCAAATCCCGGAAACTATAATTTCGAAAACGAAACATTTACTCTTTCAGTGAAATACGTAACCGTTCCATATTTTATCGAACAGGCGGCAACCCTAAGTTTAAATTTTACGTTTACATTGCACAACCTTCAATGTTATGTTGTAATTATGTAAAATTCTGGCGAGGTAGTTCAACTAGCCAGGCGGCCCAAACTGTTGCATATACCCTGACTCTGTGTGCAATGAACGCAAGAGAAGTGACATAATTTCCCTAGTTAATATTGCCTGCTAACATGAATTTATTTTAACTAAATATGCAGGTATAAAAAAAAAAAAACTTTGTTGTATTGATCTTAAGAAAGGCATTGATGTTTATGGTTAGGTACAACGATTGTGTTTTTTTCAGGAATGCGCTTTTGTTAAATCATCCCACATTTGGCGAAGTAGGCTGTGATTCGATGATAAATTAACTTGTTTGGGATAGGGGGCAGCATGTTCACGTTTGGATGAAAAGCGGGCCCAGAGTAAACTGCCTGCTACTCAGTCCTAGTTGCTAATATATGCATATTTGTAGATTTGGATAGAAAACACTCTGAAGTTTCTAAAACTGTTTGAATGATGTCTGTGAGTATAACAGAACTCATATGGCAGGCGAAAACCTGAGAAAAATCCAACCCGGAAGTGGGAAATCTGAGGTTTGTAGTTTTTCAACTCTTGGCCTATCGAATACACAGTGTTTATGGGGTCATATTGCACTTCCTAAGGCTTCCACTAGATGTCAACAGTCTTTAGAACCTTGTTTGATGCTTCTACTGTGAAATGGGGGCGAATGAGAGGGGATTGAGTAAGGTCTCTCCCAGATTGCCACAAGCTGACCATGCACGTTCATGTGAGAGTTAGCTTGAGTTCCATTGCATTTCTGAAGTGAAAGGAATTCTCCGGTTGGAACATTATTGAAGATTTATGTTAAAAACATCCTAAAGATTGATTCTATACTTCGTTTGACATTTTTCTACGGACTGTAACGGAACTTTTTTACTTTTCGTCTGCTCCTAGTGATCGTGTGTCATGAATGTGGAATACTGGGCTGAACGCGCTAACAAAAAGGTGTTTGGACATAAATGATTAACTTTATCGAACAAATCAAACATTTATTGTGGAACTGGGATTCCTGGGAGTGCATTCTGATGAAGATCATCAAAAGTAAGTGAATATTTATAATTATAATGCTTTTCTGACTTCTGTTGACTCCAAAACATGGCGGATATCTTTATGGCTTATTTGGGCTCTGAGCGCCGTACTCAGATTATAGCATGGTGTGCTTTTTCCGCAAAGTTTTTTTGAAATCTGACACAGCGGTTGCATTAAGGAGAAGTATATCTTTAATTCTGTGAATAACACTTGTATCTTTTATCAATGTTTATTATGAGTATTTCTGTAAATTGATGTGGCTCTGTGCAAATTCACACGATGTTTTGGAGGCAAAGCCAGTTTTTGGATATAAATATGAACTTGATCGAACAGAACATACATGTATTGTGTAACATGTTGTCCTGGGAGTGTCATCTGATAAAGAATATCAAAGGTTAGTGATTCATTTGATCTCTTTCTGCTTTTTGTGACCCCTCTCTTTGGTTGGAAAATCGCTGTATGCTTTCTGTGACTAGTTGCTGACCTAACATAATGATATGTTCTGCTAAATTTTATCTTTAAAATGGTGTCTAATACTTGTATGTTTAAGAAATTTGTATTATGAGATTTCTGTTGATTGAATTTGGTGCCCTGCAATTTCATTGGCTGTTTTTTATTTCTTATTTATTGTTCACCTAATACCTATTTTTTTTTACTTAATCGTACTGTTGGTTAGGGCCTGTGAGTAAGCATTTCACTGTAAGGTCTACACTTGTTGTATTCGGCGCACGTGACAAACTTTGATTTGATCATTAGGCTAGGTGTTATTTATTCCGTCGAGGACCACTTTGGAAAGGAGTGTTTTTATGACTACTTTCAAGTGATAAACAGATTTTTTTATTTGATAAAATTCTATTCAATTCAAGGACTCAGTGCTGCTGGGGAACTCTCGAGGCAGCAAGGAGGCCCGGGCGAGAGCCAGCGCCGCCCTCCATAACATTATCCACTCCCAGCCTGACGATAAGAGAGGGCGCAGAGAGATCAGAGTGCTGCACCTCCTGGAGCAGATCAGGGTTTACTGCGAGACCTGCTGGGAGTGGCAGGAGAACCATGAGAGGGGAGTGGACCAGGATAAAAACCCCAGTAAGGCCTGCTCACATGTATTGTATGCTTTGGTTAGGGTATGGTTATTTGGATGAGTGATGTAGGACAAAAACCCAGTAAGGACTAAAGCGACGGTTGTAATGAATTGTTGGTTTTGTTTTTCATTGTGTATTTGGAGGGGTAAACCCCCAGTACCTCCTGCTCGGATCACTTGTACTTGATTTGTTTAATGTATTAAATTGATAATTGGATGGGTAATGCAGGACAACTTGAGTAAGGCCTACTTATTTCAGATGGATGAACTGTTTTAGTTAGGGTATGGATATTTGGAGGGGGAATCTGTTTTTATTAGAATGGATTGTGTTCGTCCCAGTGCCCTCTCCCGTGGAGCATCAGATCTGCCCAGCGGTGTGTGTTCTAATGAAGCTGTCCTTTGATGAAGAGCACAGGCACGCTATGAATGAGCTCGGTAAGCATTCACTCAAACTGTTGTTCTGACCAAATGCAATTTTTTATTTAGGCTATTTAACCAGGATAGTCCACTTGGCAACACTTGCCACTGCTTTCCAGGCAGTTATCTTAAAAGAGAAATGATGAAACAAAATCTTTATTTGATCGGTTAAATGTTTCATTACCCAAGAAACCAAAACAGAAAAGAGCTAGGTTAATGCATGTATTCATCCCTGTAAAGATGTAGGCTCTTATGCAATGTCTTGCATAGGACATCATATAGTAGAACATTCATGGGGCAGACTCATTCAATGATTGATTGACATTTCTCCTGCTGTGCTGTGGGTTCCCAGGGGGGCTGCAGGCTATAGGGGAGCTCCTCCAAGTGGACTGTGAAATATACGGCCTCACCAGCGACCACTACAGCGTCACTCTGAGGAGATACGCTGGCATGGCCCTTACCAACCTCACCTTCGGGGATGTGGCCAATAAGGTTAGCTTCTGGTTCTGGATGATTTAACCTTAGATGTAGTTGATGTGTGTGGAATTCTGACCTAATATTTTGCAAATGTTCTGCCTTAGGATTGGTTTCCTAGACCCAAATTAAGCTTATTCCTGTATTTAAAAGCTCTTTCAATCTCAATTAAGCACGCTTTGTAGTCCAGGAGTAGGCTGGATCTGGGAAACCGGCCAATATGTGTAAACACACTTGAAAGTAAAGGCAATAGTGTCTTCGAGAATAAGCAATCTCTGTGCTTGTTCATAAAGCATGGCTTCAAATGAATAGTAAGCATCTTTCTGTATCTTCCATCCTCAGGCCACTCTATGTTCCATGAAGGGATGCATGAGGGCCATGGTGGCTCAGCTGAAGTCTGAGAGTGAGGATCTACAGCAGGTGATTGCCAGTGTGTTGAGGAACCTGTCCTGGCGTGCAGATGTGAACAGTAAGAAGACCCTCCGTGAGGTGGGCAGTGTCAGGGCTCTGATGGAGTGTGCCTTGGAGGTACAGAAGGTGAGACATCACCACTCACTTTGATACAAATACATAAGGAGCACCTCATGTATAAATATGTGAATGAAATGTACAATAGGAATTCGATAAAGATTTGCCTAAACATGTATTCACTGGCTGATAAATATGTCCTCTTCTCTCTTCACAGGAGTCTACTCTGAAGAGTGTCCTCAGTGCCCTGTGGAACCTGTCAGCTCACTGCACTGAAAACAAAGCTGATATCTGTGCTGTAGAGGGTGCTTTGGCCTTCCTGGTTAGCACTTTGATGTACCGAAGCCAAACCAACACCCTCGCCATCATTGAAAGTGGAGGAGGCATCTTGCGCAATGTGTCTAGTCTCATCGCTACAAATGAAGATCACAGGTATGTCTATTCGATTTTTAAAAAAATCATTCATTATTAGGGATGCACGATATATCGGTGAATATATCGGAATCAGCCGATGTTTGTTAAAAATGCCAACAACTGTATCGGCCCGATGTCTAGTTTAACGCCAATGTTAAAAACCGATGTCAAAGCTGACGTGCATACCTATACAATGTAGGTACAGGATGTAATGACGCCACGTAAAATGTTGCGCTACACGTGCAACACACCTGACCAAGCCCACAATGTCTGCTGTGTGGATCGAGCAGTCAACAAGTCGAGCAGGCATTTGAAAGAGTAAGAACATTTCAGCGAGACAACTCAAAGGCGAAATCCATTAAAGCCAAGATAATGGAATTCATGGAATTCTTACCATAGTAATCCTGGTTGAGAATGAAACAAATGAACAGCACGTTAGTCAAAGAAATAGGTTTTGATTGTTTTACTGGTAATGGGGACATACGTAAATGCCAACAAAATAACTTTTTTTGTCTGTTTGTGTGACCTTTATTTAACTAGGCAAGTCAGTTAAGAACAAATTCTAATTTAAAATGACGGCCCGGATGCCGCTGGGCTAATTGTGCGCCGCCCTATGGGACTCCCAATCACGGCCGGATGTGATACAGCCTGGATTCGAACCAGGGACTGTAGTGACGCTTCTTGAACTGAGATGCAGTGCCTTAGACCGCTATGTCCATGTGTGTGTTAACTATTTAACTGTATTAGAATGCTTAAAAGGCCTCTAAAATTAAGTATCGCTATCCGTATCGTTTTTTTTGGGGGCAAGGAAATTATCGGCCAAAAATGGCATCGGTGCATCGCTATTCATTATAGTGTTGTGCTGTTAAATATTTGATGTTATTATACTGACTCCTCTGTAATAATGTTTAATGTTCTTACACTTGAAAGCTTATAAGATCGTGTGTTGCTTTTTTTTTTCTTCTCTGTAGACAAATCCTGAGAGAGAACAGCTGTCTTCAGACACTCCTGCAGCACCTGAAGTCTCACAGCCTTACTATCGTGAGCAACGCGTGTGGCACGCTGTGGAACCTCTCGGCCCGCAATGCAAAGGACCAGGAGGCCTTGTGGGAAATGGGTGCTGTGAGCATGCTGAAGAACCTCATCCACTCCAAGCACAAGATGATCGCTATGGGCAGTGCCGCAGCACTGAGGAACCTCATGGCCAACAGGCCCGCCAAATACAAGGATGCCAACATCATGTCTCCTGGATCTAGCCTGCCCTCTCTTCACGTCAGGAAACAGAAAGCCCTGATCGAGGAACTGGACTCTCAGCACCTCTCGGAGACGTTCGACAATATTGACAATTTAAGCCCCAAGGCGTCTCACAGGGGTAAACAAAGCAGGCACAAGCAGAATGTCTACAGTGATTACGATGGTGTCTCTAGATCAGACGGGTTTAGCCCCAACAGTGTGCCTGTGCGCTCACCTTATGTGAACACACCAGTTCTGTCGAGCCCGTCACCCAGAGACAACCCAAGGGGGAACATAGACAGTGTTAGGGCCGAGAGGGATCGGGGCCAGGACAGAGACAGACAGAGAGGTGCACCCAGTGGTTTCCACCCAGATCATGACTCTAAGAGAATGCAAATGCCCGCCACAACAGCTGCTCAGATTGCCATGGTGATGGAGGAAGTGAACAGCATTCACTTACTGACTGGCCTGGATGACCGGTCCCCGGAGACCCCAAATCAAGACCCTCACTGTACAACTGCAGCACATGGTCATTCAAATGTATATCCCTATAATAAACCCGATCATTCGGGCAGACCATGTCCAATGCCCAAGTTGGAATACAAGGCATCCAACGACAGTCTCAACAGCGTTAACAGCACTGACGGCTATGGCAAAAGAGGACAGATGAAGCCATCTGTGGACTCATACTCTGAGGATGATGAGGGGAAGTGTTGTGTCTATAGAAAATATCCTGCAGACCTTGCTCATAAGATCCACAATGCCAACCACATGGAAGATGATGACGGAGAAGTTGACACACCTATCAACTACAGCCTAAAGTATTCTGACGAGCAGCTGAACTCTGGTCGGCAAAGTCCAAGCCAAAATGAGAGATGGGCGAGGCCTAAGCACATGGAGGAGATGAAACAGACAGATCAGAGGTCTGTGCGATCTCAAAGCCCAGGCTACCCCATGTACACGGAGGGCAACAGTGAGGGGGAGGAGAAATTGAAGTACAAGCCCAGGTTTGTGCAAACAGAAATGCAACAAGGATTCAGATCAAGGAACACCAACCAACACCAACAAGATCAAAGCAATGCTGGTCCCACTCAAGGAATGAACAAAAAGATGAACAACCAGACTATGTGCCAGTCTGTGGATGATTACGGTGATGACAAACCAACCAATTACAGTGAGCGATACTCAGAGGAAGAACAACAGGATGACCAGCCGACCAATTACAGTATGAAATACAACAAGGGGCCTCATACGGAACAACCAATTGATTACAGTCTGAAGTACTCTGACACCTCCTCCCAAAAATCCATGTTTAGTCATTCAAAGTCATCCTCCACTCAGAGCTCAGTGAAAGACCATCTAAGCCAAGATGGTTCAACATCATCCGTGACATCCAAAAAGAATGCAGGGAGACAAATGCAGCTACATCCATCCTCGGCTCAAACGAGGTCAGGGCCAACTCGACCAGGCCAGAAGAACACAACATGCAAACCTCCTACCGTCAATCAAGAGACCCTACAGACGTACTGTGTTGAGGACACACCCATCTGTTTCTCAAGGGGTAGCTCTCTGTCATCCTTGTCCTCAGATGAGGACGAAATGGAAGGCTGCAAGAGGAATGTGAATGCTGCTAGCAACTACCCAACTCTTCCCATCTCTGAGAAAGAGTCCACTGGCAGTCACGCCCAAGAACAAGGCACAACCGAGGGCCAGTCGTCTGTGCAGTATGTCCGAATAAAGCCTCCAAGGACTAGTCAAGTTCATGGAGACGGATCCAGACATCACAAAGCCGTTGAGTTTTCATCAGGAGCTAAATCACCATCCAAAAGTGGTGCCCAGACTCCCAAAAGCCCCCCAGAACACTATGTGCAGGAGACGCCCCTCATGTTCAGCAGATGCACATCTGTAAGCTCCCTGGACAGCTTTGAGAGCAACTCCATCGCTAGCTCTATACAGAGTGAATTGTGCAGCGGGATGCCCAGTGGAATCATCAGCCCAAGTGATCTGCCCGACAGCCCTGGTCAGACCATGCCTCCGAGCCGAAGCAAAACGCCACCACCACCCCCACAACATCAACATCCACCACCAATGAAACACAAAAAGGTGCCTCCTCCGCCGCCGCCGAGGGCGGATTTGGCTCCAAGGCATGCTGCTGTACACGCTGCTGTCCAGAGAGTCCAGGTGCTTCCGGATAATGACACCCTCCTACACTTTGCGACAGAGAGTACCCCAGATGGATTCTCTTGTGCATCCAGCCTCAGTGCTTTAAGCTTAGATGAACCTTACATTCAGAAAGATAATGAGCTCAAGATCATGTCTCCTGTTCACGAAGATGACCAGGGAAATGAGGCTGAGCATGAGCATGATGACACTACAGAATCCCCAAGCCAAGAGAAGCATTCATCTGGTGAGGTGGAAAAAGACATTTTGGATGATTCAGATGATGACGATATAGAAATACTGGAGGCTTGCATAAACTCAGCCATGCCAACAAAGTCATCGAGAAAACCCAAAAAGCAATCGCCTTCCAACACTACTTCTAGAATACCACCACCTACTGCCCATAAACCAAGCCAACTTCCTGTGTACAAGTTACTCCCTTCACAAACCCGAGGACAACAGAAGACTGTTGGCTTCACCCATGGAGAGGACATGCCTAGGATTTACTGCATAGAGGGAACCCCTATAAATTTCTCAACAGCTACATCTCTCAGCGACCTCACCATTGATTCACCCCCAAATGAGCTGGCCAATGCTGAAAGCTGTGCTCCTCCTTGTGCAGAAGTATCCTCCAGTCAAATAAGGGATACTATTCCAGAAGGGGAAAGTACAGATGAAAAAGATGGAGGTGTTACTTCCTCCTTCACACAAGCTGCCACTGTAGAAAATGAAGGGGATGACATCTTAGCAGAGTGTATCAGTTCAGCCATGCCAAAAGGTAAAATCCACAAGCCCTTTAGAGTACAGAAAATGAATGATCAACCACAGCACCCTTCATCAGCTTTTCCTGTTAGTCTAGTCAAACAGGAGGTTGAAAAGAAGAAGCCCACATCCCCTGTTAAACCAATGCCACAGAGTAGTGAGTACAGAGCTAGGATGATTAAAAAGCCCCAGCCCCCTTTCAACTTTGCTTCATACCCTGATAAAAACAAAGAAACCCAAATGCTTGAGCCAAACATGGCCTCCAGAAATTTCCCAGATAAGCCACCAAATGCAGATGAGAGGCCACGGCCAGGGTTTGCTTTTGACTCGCCACAGAATTACACACCAATAGAGGGTACACCCTATTGCTTTTCACGCAATGACTCCCTGAGTTCCTTGGATTTTGAGGATGATGAACCTGATCTCTCAAAGGAAAAGGCACAACTTAGAAAAGACAAAGACCAGAGAAAAGTGTCAACGAAAAACCGTGGAGAGCCATCCGCAAGAACAAACAGGACAAATGTACCACTGACTGCTCCAACAAAACCTCTGCAGCAGAAGCAGGCAGTCTTTCCACAACCATCCAAAGAAAATGCGGGGCCAGTGCCAGATGAGAAGCAGAAGTTTTCCATTGAGGACACACCAATGTGTTTCTCTAGAAACTCATCTCTCAGCTCGTTAAGTGACATTGACCAAGAGAACAACAACAAAGACCTCCAGCCAAAAGAAGTGGAGGATGTAACTCAGGTAGAAGCTACTTCTAAACCCCAAGCCTCTGGTTACGCACCAAAAGCCTTTCATGTAGAAGACACCCCTGTGTGTTTCTCAAGAAACAGTTCTCTCAGCTCACTAAGCATTGATTCAGAAGATGACCTTCTACAAGAGTGCATCAGTTCAGCCATGCCAAAAAAGAAGAAACAGACAGCCAGAAATAAGGGGGTAAATGACCAAGGAGATGCCACTGAGGAGAAAAGTATGGAGGAGCCTGATCTCACATTGGATCTCACTGATACGCATAGTCCAGTTTCTGAACAAGCCTTATCTCCAGACTCTGAATCTTTTGATTGGAAGGCCATCCAAGAGGGTGCCAATTCCATCGTCAGCAGTTTGCACCAGGCAGCTGCTAGCCTCTCTAGACAAGGCTCATCTGACTCTGACTCAATCCTCTCCCTCAAATCTGGAATATCCCTTGGCTCCCCTTTTCACCTGCCCGTAAATTCAGAGGATAATAAATCTGCGTCCGACAAAGGACGCCCACGGATATTAAAGCCTGGTGAAAAGAGCACTTTAGAAGCCCAAAAAAAAGAAAAGGAAGAGGAGGCAGCAAAAGCTCTTAAAGGGGGTAAGAAAGTCTACAAAAGTCTCATAACAGGAAAACCACGTGCCAGCACTGAGACCCCAGCTTCATTACAGCAGAGGCCGACTGCCCCTAGTGTTCCCATGATTTCTCGTGGGAGGACAATGATCCAGGTCCCTGGCGTTAGAAGCAGTTCTCCAAGCACTAGCCCAGTCCAAAAGAAGCCTCCACCACGTGGTCCCGCCTCTGTCTCAAAAACTCCCCCCACTCAAGGGCAGAATTCCAGTAACTCACCCAGAAGCATCAAACCACCTGCTAAATCTGATCCTAGTCCAGCCAGGGATCAGCCTGGATCTCAATCGGGATCAAGTAAAGCTTCATCACGATCTGGATCCAGAGACTCCACACCATCCAGACCAGCTCAGCAGTCCTTGACCACCAGACCCATGCAGTCACCTGGTCGCACCTCTGTGTCACCTGGAAGAAATGGTCTCGGCCCTTCAAACAAATTATCCCAAGTGCCTCGCACTGCTTCTCCAAGCACATTGTCAACTAAGTCTTCTGGTTCTGGCAGGATGGCCTACACCTCCCCTGGGAGACCGGTGGGTCAGCAAACGCCACCCAAGCAGACTGGATTGACGAGAAGCACTAGCGGAATCCCTAGGAGTGAATCTGCCTCAAAGAGTCTGAACCAGTGTGGAGTTGCTGGCCCTTCTAAGAAGCAAGATTTGTCCAGGATGTCGTCCACAAAGTCTAGTGGAAGTGAGTCAGACCGGTCGGAGAAACCTGCCCTAGTTCGCCAGTCAACGTTCATCAAAGAGGCCCCTAGTCCAACACTGAAGAGGAAATTGGAAGAGTCTGCTTCGTTCGAGTCTCTGTCCCCCTCCTCTACCAGCCAGTCTCAAACGCCTGTGTCGAGTCCATCTTTGCCAGATATGTCGCTATCTTTGCCCTGTCAAGGAAGCAACTGGAAAAAGTCCCCTCCAATTCCAAATTCCTCCGAAAATCTGGATGAGAAGCCTCAAAAAGGAGGGAAGCATGACATCTCCAGGTCCCATTCAGAAAGCCCCTCTAGGCTCCCTAATCTTAACAGGAAAGGGACATGGAAGAGGGAGAACAGCAAACACTCCTCCTCTCTCCCAAGGGTTGGAACCTGGAAGAGAACCGGCAGCTCCTCTTCCATCCTCTCTGCCTCCTCTGAGTCAAGTGAAAAAGGCAAAAGTGAGGATGAACGACAACCACTGAGTCCAGCCCAAAGGTCCCCACACGGCAAAGATGGAAACCCTTTAAAAGGAACATGGAGGAAGATAAAGGATAGTGAAATGTCTCAGTCAGAAGGCCGTGATTCTTCCTCCATAGAGTCCATGGACACCATGGCCATGGGGTACCAAATGAGCCCTGTAGTGTCCAAGACTGAGGATGTGTGGGTGAGGATTGAGGACTGTCCCATTAACAACCCAAGGTCTGGAAAATCCCCAACAGCAAACACCCCTCCAGTAATTGACAGTGTTATAGTCAAAATGCCCTCTGTTGATCTCTTGACAAGTGAAACCCATCCCAAACAGTCCACAAATGAAAGTGTAAATGCTCTTAGGCTAGGTTCAGAGACTAATTTAAACTTGTTTAGGAGCAGTGAGAGTATTGATAAGAAAGTGCCAGACCTCAAGAATGCTCAGAGTAACCCAAGCATCATCCCAGAGGCCAATGAACTGTCTCTTGCTGAACGCACCCCTTTTAGCTCCTCCACCTCTAGCAAACACAGCTCACCGAGTGGGGCTGTGGCTGCCAGGGTCAGCCCTTTCAACTACACCCCTAGTTCCAGGAAGAGCAGTGCTGACAGTGCCACACCACCACGACCCTCACAGATACCCACGCCTGTCAGTGTAACCAACAGTGCAAAAAAGAGAGACTCTAAAGGAGAAAGTGCTGGTGAAAGTGGGTCCTACATTGTAACCTCAGTTTAAGTCACTTGAGGCTAGACTACACACACAGATGATCTAGGGGAAATGTCTTGAACATACCTAGTGATCTCTGTTGTAAATAATTATTTACAACAAACACAATCAAAGCAAAGAACAGATTCATCACAATTTTTGGTGTAAAAAATAAACATGTAAATAGTGAGTCACTAGACTGTTATTGTAGTTAATGCCTAATTGATGGACCCTGTTTTTTTGCTGGTAGGAATGTGGCTGGGACACTGGTTATCAGAGGGAGAGAGGGAGACCTCTGAAGGATAATGTATGTGAATTTGTACTGTACAGATTTTAATTATGTATTTAATTTAAACCCCTGTCAAGATCCTGAATCTTGTCCGACTTGACAAAGATAATCACTTAAAGTTGCATATTTGGGATGTTAAAACACTTGAAGATCGACTTTAATACTACTCCATTCGATAAAAAAAATACAATTATATGCCTGTATTTAGGTCAGAAATAAAAGTAATTCTAATTTTTACTAATGCAAATGTATTATAAGCTTCCCATCCTTGCATGTAAACTGCCCAGATGGTAAAGATGAACATTTATGTGGTCACATGACATGTCGGTAGCTGTAGTGTAAAATTTGACACTATTTCATGTGTGCTCTGAAAGTAAAGGAATTAACCGCAAGTTAACCTTGACAACTTTTTCTAATGAGAAATATTTTCATTGGAAAATAGATTATATGAGAGTAGACCGATACATGGCTCTGCTGTTTGTTGTTTAATTGTTATCAGGTGAGTTAGTTGCTTTTTAACTAAGACTCTGAAGGACTGTATGAACACAAATATTACTAGGGTTTTGGTGTTGGTTTATCTTTTTTTTTTTTTTTTTTTTTTTAAAGGTAGTTTTAGTTTCCCCTGTAATCACTGTAATGCTAAAGCACATAATCAGAGGAGATTATGTACTATTTTGTTCTACCCAAAAATTACACTGTCTGAAATACTTTTTTTCCCTCCCCCATGCAATACATTTGTGGTCGGATATTCAAAGGAAAAAAGTCACATTCCAAATTGTAAATCAACATAATAAATAATGTTAAAATGGGGTGAAAAACTGGTGTCCAGTGTTACTGAACAGTGCAAGTGTTTAATTATCATCTGCCTTGAAGATATTTTGGTAGTGAATGGAACTTAAGGTCTGCTTACAGTGAATGATGAACTCGTGTCCTTAGTGCAGCTATGTTTTGATATACAAGCCAAGGGGATATAGCTATAGGCATGAATTCATTACACAACTACATACACATTTATTGTGTTGTACGAGTGCAGTAACATGAAAGGGCAATCCGCATTTGAAATGATGAAGTGGTCTCCTCACCACTGTTTTGGTAAAAAGCTGTGGAATGGGGCTGGAGAAATGTAACCGCTTAAATTAGAACTATGTATGCAAGGTCTGTGACCATTGTTAAAGATTGATGATATTTACTAGAAGAGAGAGACCAAGTTGAGACGCTAGACCAGGTGGATAAGGTATGATATTTAAGGCAGTTTAATAAGTTGCAAAGATATCTGACAACACGTGCACGGGCTCGTCCATTTAGCTCAGAGGGAGCTAGCAGGAGGAGCCCCGACTCATATTCTGCAATACATTTTATACAGTGAAATGACGTAGTTAGATTCTAGTAGTTCTGCTCTCCTGACTGGTCGCTGTGAGTGGAGGGCGGTCCCCTTCAGGCTGATATCAATGTTCCATTGGTTCTCAGTAGTGTTCTTTGTCCTTGGAACTCCCGCCTGAAACAGGGGTTTGTGTGTGTGTGTGTGTGTGTATATGCATGCGCATGCTCGTTGAGTGCCATGCCGGTCTGGGTTGTCTCTTGTATTGACAAGATGTTGAAGCAGACACCAGCAACTGGCGCCTGAGGTCAGAGCGCCCCCCTGCCTTATCAGTGCTCATAAATGGTTTGTGTCAGCCATCTCTCTCTGTGTGTGTGTGGGAGTAAGGTTAGTATCTGGCACAGGCAGAACTGGTTCATCTGTGGGGTGCAGCAAAGTGTTACAACCACGTCTGCTTTAATAATGAAGGCATTATAACAATATTATAGCTAACACCATCCATTATATCAAAATTATAGTTTTGACCATGTTTTGAGGCTATACAGTTTATTTACATGTATGTTTACAAAAATTGAAGATAATCTATGGGGAAATCGTTTTTGCAACCTTCCGGTTACTAGTCCAACGCTCAAACCACCTGCCTTACATTGCACTCCACGAGGAGCCTGCGTGGCAGGCTGACTACCTGTTACGCGAGGGCAGCAAGAAGCCAAGGTAAGTTGCTAGCTAGCATTAAACTTATCTTAAAAACAATCAATCTTAACATAATCACTAGTTAACTACACATGGTTGATGATATTACTAGTTTATCTAGCGTGTCCTGTGTTGCATATAATGTTAATTTCTCATTGAATCATAGCCTACTTTGACAAACGGGTGATAATTCAACAAGCGCATTTGCGAAAAAAGCACCAATGTACCTACCATAAACATCAATGCCTTTAAAATCAATACACAAGTATGTGTGTGTATATATATATATAATTATTTTTTTATTTTTTTAATTGTTTAATTTTTTTACCCCCCTTTTTCTCCCCAATTTTGTGGAATCCAATTGTTAGTAGTTACTATCTTGTCTCATCGCTACAACTCCCGTACGGGCTCGGGTGAGACGAAGGTTGAAAGCCATGCGTCCTCCGAAACACAACCCAACCAAGCCGCACTGCTTCTTAACACAGCGCGCATCCAACCCGGAAGCCAGCCACACCAATGTGTCGGAGGAAACACCGTGCACCTGGCGACCTTGTTTAGTGTGCACTGCACCCGGCCCGCCACAGGAGTTGCTTGTGTACGATGAGACAAGGATATCCCTACCGTAAACAACTACCTGTTTACAACCACGGACCTCCCGGTCGCGGCCGGCTGCGACAGAGCCTGGCCGCGAACCCAGAGTCTCTGGTGGCACATCTAACGCTGCGATGCAGTGCCTTAGACCACTGCGCCACCCGGGAGGCCTAGTATATATTTTTTAACCTGCATATTTAGTTAATTTTGCCTGCTAACATGAATTTCTTATAACTAGGGAAATTGTGTCACTTCTCTTGCGTTCCGTGCAAACAGTCAGGGTATATGCAGCAGTTTGGGCCGCCTGGCTCATTGCGAACTTGTGAAGTCCATTTATTCCTAACAAAGGCCGTAATTAATTTGCCAGAATTGTACATAATTATGACATAACATTGAAGATTGTGCAATGTAACAGCAATATTTAGACTTAGGGATGCCACCCGTTAGATAAAATACGTAACGGTTCCGTATTTCACTGAAAAAATAAACGGTTTGTTTTCGAAATGATAGTTTCCAGATTCGACCAAATTAATGACCAAAGGCTCGTATTTCTGTGTGTTATGTTCTAATTAAGTCTATGATTTGATAGAGCAGTCTGACTGAGCGATGGTAGGCAGCAGCAGGCTCGTAAGCATTCATTCAAACAGCACTTTCGTGCGTTTGCCAGCAGCTCTTCGCAATTCTTCAATTATTGCGCTGTTTATTACCTCAAGCCTATTAACTCCCGAGATTAGGCTGGTGTAACCGATGTGAAATGACTAGCTCGTTAGTGGGGTGCTCGCTAATAGCGTTTCAAACGTCACTCGCTCTGAGACTTGGCGTGGTTGTTCCCCTTGCTCTGCATGGGTAACGCTGCTTCGATGGTGGCTGTTGTCGTTGTGTTGCTGGTTCGAGCCCAGGGAGGAGCGAGGAGAGGGACGGAAGCTATACTGTTACACTGGCAATACTAAAGTGCCTATAAGAACATCCAATAGTCAAAGGTATATGAAATACAAATCGTATAGAGAGAAATAGTCCTATAATTCCTATAATAACTACAACCTAAAACTTCTTACCTGGGAATATTGAAGACTCATGTTTAAAGGAACCACCAGCTTTCATATGTTCTCATGTTCTGAGCAAGGAACTTAAACGTTAGCTTTTTTACATGGCACATATTGCACTTTTACTTTCTTCTCCAACACTTTGTTTTTGCATTATTTAAACCAAATTGAACGTGTTTCATTATTTATGAGCCTAAATTGATATTATTGATGTATTACATTAAGTTAAAATAAGTGTTCATTCAGTATTGTTGTAATTGTCATTATTACAATACTTTTTTTTTTTATAAATTGTCCGATTAATCGATATCGGCTTATTTGGTCCTCCAATAATCAGTATCGGCGTTGAAAAATCATAATCGGTCAACCTCTAATCCACAGGTACAGCTCCAATTAACTCAAATTGTCACTTAGCCTATCAGAAGCTTCTAAAGCCATGACATAATTTTCTGGAATTTTCCAAGCTTTTTAAAGGCACAGTCAACTTAGTGTATGTAAACTTCTGACCCACTGGAATTGTGATGCAGTGAATAATAAGTGAAATAGTCTGTCTGTAAACAATTATTGGAAAAATTACTTGTCATGCACAAAGTAGATGTGCTAACCGACATGCCAAAACTGTAGTTTGTTAACAATAAATTTGTGGAGCGGTTGAAAAACGAGTTTTAATGACTCCAACCTCAGTGTATGTAAACTTCCGACTTCAACTGTACAATGTGGAGAATATTAGGCTGTAGAGAACTTTTCTACATCTCAGCTAAAGTGGAGTGGGAAATACTCAATCGGGTCTCTAACCAAATATGTGTAGTTTTGGAGGTGGACTGTGTCCTACATACCCAGCAGCACTTCTCTGCCCCCTCTATAGAGCCCAATGGCATATACTGTAATAGACTGTGTATGGGATAAATATGGGCTTGAAGATGTCTTTAGACAGGTAGAAAAGTTATGAAAACGTAAAATAGATTTTGTTATTAGTTTAAGCACACTGTCTATTGTTGTGACTTAGATGAAGATCAAATACCATTTTATGACCAATTTATGCAGAAATCCAGGTAATTCCAAAGTGTTTACATATTTTTTCTTGTCACTATATATATGTAGCAGGATATATTCAAGCTATTGTGTAAACAGCTCTCTGCTAGTGTGTCTACCTTCACAAGTAATGACTTTGGAGCATGGATGACATTAGAGCTTGACTGCTAAAAGTTATAACAGTATTACATGTTTTACAAATCTTGTTTTCTTGGGATGCTTGCAGTGAAAGGAATTATTTGATGTCTCTTTATGAAATATGATATGGTATTGTTTTTTAAATAAAATC
Source organism: Salvelinus fontinalis (assembly GCF_029448725.1). NCBI lineage: Eukaryota > Metazoa > Chordata > Actinopteri > Salmoniformes > Salmonidae > Salvelinus > Salvelinus fontinalis. The sequence goes on along the minus strand of NC_074666.1, from coordinate 9,396,283 downwards.
TTCAGGTAGTGTTTCCTTCACAGAAGATTCTATGTCGCATATCGCTGTTTTGAAGCCTCTGTTGAAGAAATGGTTACGTAGTCTGTCTGGTTTTCACTGCATCCAACTGTGAAATTACTTTTCTGAATTGCTGATTTGGACACTTACTGTTTGCTTTAAGTAATCTTTTGTGACTTTCTTTTGACGGTGGACATTTTCTTCAGAAATGTCAAAACAGAAAGAACTTTACCATCAAGATAATTGGGGAAATGTTTGAATAACATCTGACTCACAAGACTGTACTTGTTCACTGATATCAGAGATTCTGTAAAGGCCCTCATTACATTCTTCATAAAAATATATAACTCCTTTCCTCAATGTTTGTAGATTCTATAGAGATATGATGGTCATCAGCCTTAATCTTAAGAGAGTCAAATATAAGCTGTGCCCAGTAGGGTCCTTTTTTGGTGTTTATCACTGAATGACTGATTTTACTGAGCTCAATCTGTAGGTCAAAGTCTCATTGCCAACTGCTGGAAGGCCAATAAAGGGAAATGGGGATATAGGGTTTTACATTAGTGGTGACCTTTGACCATACATGAGAAACAAGTACAAGAATGTGCTGGTCCAAATTGTTTGTCTACTTAGTACTGCTGCACACTTACTGCATGTGCGTGGTGCTTTTCCCTTTGTAATCATTTGCTTGAAAAGAATGTCAAGCGCGCCTTTTATGTTTGAATGTGGAACGCTCTAAAGTGAAGTTTGGGTCATTCTGGATACTGTCTGTTTGACAAGTTTCACAGCTATCGTCATGCTTCGCCTTCGCCACAGATTTTATCCCTAGCATATCTAAGCAAGAGAAGGGGGTCGATGAAACCAAGTGGATATTTTTGTTTATTTGGATACAAATAATTTCCGTCTTTGTATCTCACCTAAAACACGATTCAAATCTTCAGGAAGATAAGTGCTCCCTGGATGCAGCACTGCTGTCTGTAAGAAATTAGCAAGGTTATCTATTCTGCGAGTACACTTTGACGGAGTGTGGGTCTATATTTCTGAAAGTATTTTTAACAACCTGAAGATGCATCAAAGATTAGTGTTGAATTTAGCAAATCGTTCTGATTTCAATGAGAATTTACATATGGTTGGTAGCATGCTACCATGACAATGTTGCTCAGGTCTGGTATCAAGAATGAGTTCTGCCATAATACTCTAACTTATTCAGAGAGAACATATTTTAGAATTGATCAGGAGGAATTTGAAAGGACCTGCTGAGATGTTTTGGTACTTTTTCCCCCAGGCTGTGGGTTAATGTGTTGTATTTTCCTCTTTTTGATAGCCTACCAAAGAGACATGTCAAAATTTCTACGTACAAAGTATATGCATTTTAACGATACATTCATTAACCCGTTTGTTTTTTTATCACTTAAATACAAATGAGAGATGGCTTTTTCTTTGCAACTTTGCCTAGAAGGCCAGCATCCCGGAGTCGCCTCTTCACTAATGTTGAGACTGGTGTTTTGCTGGTGCTATTTAATGAAGCTGCCAGTTGAGGACTTGAGAGGCATCTGTTTCTCAAACTAGACACTTTAATGTACTTGTCCTCTTGCTCAGTTGTACACCGGGGCCTCCCACTCCTCTTTCTATTCTGGTTAGAGCCAGTTTGCGCTGTTCTGTGAAGGAGTAGTACACAGCATTGTATGAGATATTCAGTTTCTTGGCAATTTCTGGCATGGAATAGCCTTCATTTCTCAGAACAAAAATAGACTGTGTTTCAGAAGAAAGATCTTTGTTTCTAGCCATTTTGAGCCTGTAATCGAACTGACAAATGCTGATGCTCCAGATACTCAACTAGTCTAAAGAAGGCAAGTTTTATTACTTCTTTAATCAGACCAACAGTTTTCAGCTGTGCTAAAATAATTGCAAAAGGGTTTTCTAATGATCAATTAGGCTTTTAAAATGATAAACTTGGATTCGCAAACACAACGTGCCATTGGAACACAGGAGTGATGGTTGCTGAAATGGGCCTCTGTACGCCTATGTAGATATTCCATAAAAAATCTGCCGGTTCCAGCTACACGAGAGCTTGTATGTTACCACAGTTGGCATTCCAAAGGCAACTAAGCCACTTGACACTACTTGACGTTGCATCTTTTCTAGCATTTGGCCATTGCAGAATTTGGACTTCCACCCTAAATGGAGATTTGTTTCTTTTATTATGCGTCATCACTGACTGTATTGCCGTTGAAATAGCCTGATAAAATATTCTCCTCTTTCTGGTGTTCCCCAACATCATGGCCACCCCCATTTCAATTTTGGTTGGTTCAACAGCATTATTGTGACAATCCTCTGTTGGCATATATCAGAATAAATTGACATGTACATTTGAAGTCAGAAGTTTACATACACTTAGGTTGGAGTCATTAAAACTCGTTTTTCAACAACTCCACAAATTTCTTGTTAACAAACTATAGTTTTGGCATGTCTGTTAGGACATCTACTTTGCATGACACAAGTCATTTTTCCAACAATTGTTTACAGACAATTGTTTACAGACGACTGTATCACAACTCCAGTAGGTCAGAAGTTTACATATACTAAGTTGACTGTGCCTTTAAACAGCTTGGAAAATTCCAGAAAATGTCATTGCTTTAGCCTATCAGAAGCTTCTAACTGACATCATTTGAGTCAATTGGAGGTGTACCTGTGGATGTATTTCAAGGCCTAGCTTCAAACTCAGTGCCTCTTTGCTTGACATCATGGGAAAATCCAAAAGAATTCAGCCAAGACCTCAGAAAAAAATTGTAGACAAGTCTGGCTCATCCTTGGGAGCAATTTCCAAACGCCTGAAGGTACCATGTTCATCTGTACAAACAATAGTATGCAAGTATAAACACCATGGGACCACGCAGCTGTCATACCGCTTTGGAATGAGACTCGTTCTGTCTCCTAGAGATGAACATACTTTGGTGCGAAAAGTGCAAATCAATCCCAGAACAGCAGCAAAGGACCTTGTGAAGATGCTGGAGGAAACGGGTACAAAAGTATCTATATCCACAGTAAAACGAGTCCTATATCGACATAACCTGAAAGGCCGCTCAGTAAGGGAGAAGCCACTGCTCCAAAACCGCCATTTAAAAAAAGCCAGACTACGGTTTGCAACTGCACATGGGGACAAAGATTGTACTTTTTGGAGAAATGTCCTCTGGTCTAATGAAACAAAATATAACTTTTTTTGCCATAATGACCGTTGTCATGTTTGGAGGAAAAAGGGAGTGGCTTGCAAGCCAAAGAACACCATCCCAACTATGAAGCACGGGGGTGGCAGCATCATGTTGTGGGGGTGCTTTGCTGCAGGAGGGACTGGTGCACTTCACAAAATAGATGGCATCCTGAAGAAGGAAAATTATGTGGATATATTGAAGCAACATCTGAAGACATCAGTCAGGAAGTTAAAGCTTGGTCGCAAATGTGTCTTCCAAATGGACAATGACCCCAAGCATACTTCCAAAGTTGTGGCAAAATGGCTTAAGGACAACAAAGTCAAGCTATTGGAGGGGTCATTACAAAGCCCTGACCTCAATCCTATAGAAAATGTGTGTGAACAAGGAGGCCTACAAACCTGACTCAGTTACACCAGCTCCGTCAGGAGGAATGTGCCAAAATTCTCCCATCTTATTGTGGGAAGCTTGTGGAAGGCTACCCAAAACGTTTGACCCAAGTTAAACAATTTAAAGGCAATGCTACCAAAAAACGAATTGAGTGTATGTAAACTTCTGACCCACTGGGAATGTGATGAAAGAAATATAAGCTAAAATCACTCTACTGTTATTCTGACATTTCACATTCTTAAAATAAAGTGGTGATCCTAACTGACCTAAGACAGGGAATTTTTACTTGGATTATAATGTTAGGAATTGTGAAACTGAGTTTAAATGTATTTGGCTAAGGTGTAAGTAAACATCTGACTTCAACTGTATTTATCAGTATGGTCAACTCCTACTAAAGCACTAGGTTCACCCGATTTAACAGCAGTGTCCTGCACAGATTCCATCCCTGTACATAGTTCTTGCCTCACCACCTTACATCCCTGCCTACTCCTTCCTTTAGCTGCATAACACGATCGCCTAGGCCGATATGCAGCTTTTAAAGAAATGTGGATACTATTTCTGTCAAGGACAACAGTAAATAACATGCATACCCTCCGGATCACCTGAAAGTACTTTTTTGCACGCCAGCGTGGCACAAAAAAACATCATTCCTCAATGGCTAAACTGATGGAGAAGGTGTAGGAACAAGTGGGTCAGCAGGTGAAGCTGCAGGCAGGGGTTTTGCTGGGGGTCCAGTAGAATTGGTGGCCTTAAGTCTTAGCTTAGCTACTGATTGAGAAGCCACAGCTGTTAGGGGTTCATCAGTGGTGCCATTGGTCTAGCCAACCTTGCCTCTGTCCCCATCCTGAAATCGTTGTGATGCATTAGACACCTTATTTGTGGACTGGACTTTGCATAAATGCAGAGAAACTAAGTAGAAAAAAATTACACAATTTAACATTTAAAAAAATAAGATTTCTTACACTTTGGATCCCAGCAGAAGTAGGCCTAGTTGCACCCATGTACCCCTCAGTCCCTCGAACAAAGTGTCTTTGATCAGTATGACCAAAATTGGCATCCCATAATTATCACTCCGGTGTACTTTATTGTGGGAGCAGAAGCACTTTTGGGAAGGCATTGGAAGAAGCCCTTCTGTAAGTCACACCTACAGTATATCACAAAAGTGAGTACACCCCTCACATTTTTGTAAATATTTGAGTATATCTTTTCATGTGAAAACACTGAAGAAATGACACTTTGCTACAATGTAAAGTAGTGAGTGTACAGCTTGTATACAGCGTAAATTTGTAAACAGCGTAAATTTGCTATCCCCTCAAAATAACTCAACACAGCCATTAATGTCTAAACCGCTGGCAACAAAAGTGAGTAGACCCCTAAGTGAAAATGTCCAAATTGGGCCCAAAGCGTCAATATTTTGTGTGACCACCATCATTTTCCAGCACTGCCTTAACCCTCTTGGGCATGGAGTTCACCAGGGCTTCACAGGTTGCCACTGGAGTCCTCTTCCACTCCTCCATGACGACATCACGGAGCTGGTGGATGTTAGAGACCTTGCACTCCTCCACCTTCCGTTTGAGGATGCCCCACAGATGCTCAATAGGGTTTAGGCCTGGAGACATGCTTGGCCAGTCCATCACCTTTACCCTCAGTTTCTTTAGCAAGGCAGTGGTCGTCTTGGAGGTGTATTTGGGGTCGTTATCATGTTGGAATACTGCCCTGCGGCCCAGTCTCCGAAGGGAGGGGATCATGCTCTGCTTTAGTATGTCACAGTACATGTTGGCATTCATGTTTCCCTCAATGAACTGTAGCTCCCCAGTGCCGGCAGCACTCATGCAGCCCCAGACCATGACACTCCCACCACCATGCTTGACTAGGCAAGACATACTTGTCTTTGTACTCCTCACCTGGTTGCCGCCACACACGCTTGACACCATCTGAACCAAATAAGTTTATCTTGGTCTCATCAGACCACAGGACATGGTTCCAGTAATCCATGTCCTTAGTCTGCTTGTCTTCAGCAAACTGTTTGCGGGCTTTCTTGTGCATCATCTTGAAGAGGCTTCCTTCTGGGACGACAGCCATGCAGACCAATTTGATGCAGTGTACGGCGTATGGTCTGAGCACTGACAGGCTGACCCCCCAACCCTTCAACCTCTGCAGCAATGCTGGCAGCACTCATAGGTCTATTTCCCAAAGACAACCTCTGGATATGACGCTGAGCATGTGCACTCAACTTCTTTGGTCGACCATGGCGAGGCCTGTTCTGAGTGGAACCTGTCCAGTTAAACCACTATGTAGAGCAACAATTCTTTTTTTCAGATCCTCAGAGTTCTTTGCCATGAGGTGCCATGTTGAACTTCCAGTGACCAGTAAGTATGAGGGAGTGTGAGCGATGACACCAAATTTAACACACCTACTCTCCATTCACACCTGAGACCTTGTAATACTAACGAGTCACATGACACCGGGGAGGGAAAATGGCTAATTGGGCCCAATTTGGACATTTTCACTTAGGGGTGTACTCACTTTTGTTGCCAGCGGTTTAGACATTAATGGCTGTGTTGAGTTATTTTGAGGGGATAGCAAATGTACACTGTTATACAAGCTGTACACTCACTACTTCACATTGTAGCAAAGTGTAATTTCTTCAGTGTTGTCACATGAAAAGATATACTCAAATATTTACAAAATTTTGAGGGGTGTACTCACTTTTGTGATATACTGTAGCTCCCATGCTTGGCTTTTATACTCCAATTCCAGCTGCTCTTGGTATTGTAGGCCATTTTTACGATCTCTGCCACGTGGGAAGTCAAGGACAAAGATCTGAAAATGATTACCAGAAGCATTGCAGAGTTTTAGTAATTTGCAAAACATTGTCTTGGAAATTGTGAATTTCACTTATGTTATGTGTTTGGAACTAGTAATGGTAATTAACCGAGTCCACTTCAACAGAGCAACACGGAGTAGTTCTTTAAAACTCTATTCCTGCCTGGTCGATGGATGGACGGTCTATAAGGTTGTTACTAGGAGCTAATAGACAATGTCCGGGGCAAGGCCTTGTGGTAACACAGTCCACAAACATCGGTCTCCAGGAGTGGACATGAAGCCAAAAGCCACGGAGGGTAGCAAGACCTGTGAGACCAGCTCGGTTTTGCATGTGCACAATGCACCAAAGCCCCATATACTACCCACCACTGCGACCTGTACACTCTCGTTGGCTGGCCCTCGCTTCATACTCGTCGTCAAACCCACTGGCTCCAGGTCATCTACAAGACCCTGCTAGGTAAAGTCCCCCCTTATCTCAGCTCGCTGGTCACCATAGCAGCACCTACCTGTAGCACGCGCTCCAGCAGGTATATCTCTCTGGTCACCCCCAAAACCAATTCTTCCTTTGGCCGCCTCTCCTTCCAGTTCTCTGCTGCCAATGACTGGAACGAACTACAAAAATCTCTGAAACTGGAAACACTTATCTCCCTTACTAGCTTTAAGCACCAGCTGTCAGAGCAGCTCATAGATTACTGCACCTGTACATAGCCCATCTATAATTTAGCCCAAACAACTACCTCTTTACCTACTGTATTTATTTATTTTGCTCCTTTGCACCCCATTATTTCTATCTCTACTTTTTTCTATCTCTACTATCTCTACTTTTTTTTACTTGCTATATTGTATTTACTTCGCCACCATGGCCTTTTTATATTTTTATTTATTTATATATATATATATTTTGTTTGCCTTCACCTCCCTTATCTCACCTCACTTGCTCATATTGTATATAGACTTATTTTTCACTGTATTATTGACTGTATGTTTGTTTTACTCCATGTGTAACTATGTGTTGTTGTATGTGTCGAACTGCTTTGCTTTATCTTGGCCAGGTCGCAATTGTAAATGAGAACGTGTTCTCAATTTGCCTACCTGGTTAAATAAAGGTGAAATAAATAAAATAAATAAAAAATATCATCCACTAAGGCACGAAGATTAGAATCACCCACCACCAGGACAAACCTAAGGAAAGAGTGTTTTTGTAACACTAATTCATTTTAGTTTTGTTTTGGAAATAATGTCCATATACTAAAATAATCATGGTAAATGAAGACTGGACTGTAGGTGTTACTGTAAAATGAATAATAAGGGGAAATAAAACTAAACTTGTAAACCAGAGAAGATGCAATACAAAATAGTTATTTTTAGTGTTTATACAGTTATGCAAATTAACCACTCCTCACCTCTCTACCCGAGATCTGTCTCAGCCAGCGGGTTTTGTGGCGCTTGGGGCCAGTTGATAGCACTGTAACCATACACGTACAGAAAGTCTTGCATGACTGAACGATGAAATGTCATTACTATGATTTGATAGGTGACTAGTGAGGGGGATTCCTTACTAAACTCAGCAAAAATAGAAACATTCTCTCACTGTCAACTGCGTTTATTTTCAGCAAAATTTACGTGTAAATATTTGTATGTCGATAAGATTCAAATACTGAGACAAACTGAACAAGTTCCACAGACATGTGACTAACATAAATTGAATGTGTCCCTGAACAAAGGGGGGGTCAAAATCAAAAGTAACAGTCAGTATCTGGTTTGGCCACCAGCTGCATTAAGTACTGCAGTGCATTTCCTCCTCATGGACTGTACCAGATTTGCCATTTATTGCTGTGAGATGTTACCCCACTCTTCCACCAAGGCACCTGCAAGTTCCCAGGCATATCTGGGGGGAATGGCCTAGCCCTTACCCTCTGATCCAACAGGAACCAGACATGCTCAATGGGATTGAGATCCGGGCTCAGCGCTGGCCATGGCAGAACACTGACATTCCTGTCTTGCAGGAAATCACACACAGAACGAGCAGTATGGCTGGTGGCATTGTCATGCTGGAGGGTCATGTCAGGATGAGCCTGCAGGAAGGGTACCACATGAGGGTGGAGGATGTCTTCCCTGTAACACACAGTGTTGAGATTGCCTGCAATGACAACAAGCTCAGTCCGATGATGCTGTGACACAGCGCCCCAGACCATGACAGACCCTCCACATCCAAATCGATCCCGCTCCAGGATACAGGCCTCGGTGTAACTCATTCCTTTGACGATAAACATGAATCCGACCATCACCCCTGGTGAGAAAAAACGACGACTCATCAGTGAAGAGCACTTTTTGACAGTCCTGTCTGGTCCAGCGACGGTGGTTTTGTGCCCATGGGTGGTGCTGTTGCCGGTGAGGACCTGCCTTACAACAGGCCTACAAGCCCTCAGTCCAGCCTCTCTCAGCCTATTGCGGACAGTCTGAGCACTGATGGAGGGATTTTGCGTTCCTGGTGTAACTCGGGCAGTTGTTGTTGCCATCTTGTACCTGTCCCACAGGTGTGATTTTCACATGTACCGATCCTATGCAGGTGTTACACATAGTCTGCCACTGCGAGGATGATCAGCTGGCAATTTATTGCCCTGGCAACAGCTGCAGTCCTCATGCCTCCTTGCATCATGCCTAAGGCACGTTCACGCAGATGAACAGGGACCCTGGGCATCTTTCTTTTGTTGTTTTTCAGAGTCCGTAGAAAGGCCTCCTTTAGTGTCCCATGTTTTCATAACTGTGGCCTTAAATGCCTACCGTCTGTAAGCTGTTAGTGTCTTAACGACCGTTCCACAGGTGCATGTTCATTAATTGTTTATGGTTCATTGACTAAGCATGGGAAACAGTGTTTAACCTCTCTGGTACCAGTGGGACGGTAGCGTCCCACCTCGACAACAGCAAGTGAAATTGCAGGGCGCCAAATTCAAAACAACAGAAATCCCATAATTAAAATTCCTTAAACATACAAGTATTATACACCATTTTAAAGAAACTTCTTGTAAATCCAACCACAGTGTCCGATTTCAAAAAGGCTTTACGGCGATAACACATCGCGATGATGTTAGGTCAGCGCCTAGTCACAGAAAACCATACAGCCAATTTCCAGCCAAGGAGAGGGCTCACAAGTCAGAAATAGCGATTTAAATTAATCACTAACCTTTGATCTTCATCAGATGGCACTCACAGGACTTCATGTTAGACAATAAATGTGTATTTTGTTCGATAAAGTTAATCTTTGTCCAAAAACCTCAGTTGAAATTGGCGCGTTATGTACAGTAATCATTGTCTCCAAACAACAAATATCCGGTGAAATTTCAGAGAGCTACATCAAATTACAGAAATACTCATCATAAACATTGGTGGCACTCCCAGGTCTCCATGTTAGACAAATGTTTGTTTTGTTCGATAATGTCCCTCTTTATGACCCAAAACATCAGTGCGTTTAGTACAGTAATCCAAAGGCACAATGCGCACTCTCAACATCCAGACAAAGTTAAAAAAAATAAAAAGTACAATAAAGTTTGTAGAAACATGTCAAACGATGTTTAAAGTCAATCCTCAGGTTGTTTTTGTCATAAATAATCAATAATATTTCAACCGGACAAAAGTTTTGTCAATAGAAAAGGAGAAACAAGAAAGGCGCTTTCCCGATAATTTTCACTGTCCACTCATTGAAAGTGCTGTATCTCCCTCATTTTTCAGAGTAAGCCTGAAACAATGCCTAAAGACTGGCCACATGTAGAAGAAGCCATAGAGACCGTGAACTGGGTCCTAAGTCTTTGTATGGTGGATAGGCTTTCAATGGAAAAACTGCCTTTCAAAATAATAGTACTTCCTGGATGGATTTTCCCCAGGTTTTCGCCTGCCATATCAGTTCTGTTATACTCGGACATTATTTTAACAGTTTTGGAAACTTTAGAGTTTTCTATCAATCTACTAATTCTATGCATATCCTAGCTTCTGGGCCTGAGTAGCAGGCAGTTTAATTTGGGCACATTTTTCATTCCGAATGCTGCCCCCTACCCTAGTGAAGTTAAACCCTTTACAATGAAGATCTGTGACGTTATTTGGATTTTTACAAATGTACTAATTCTTTGAAAGACATGGTCCTGAAAAGGGAGTTTAGAACAAAACAGGACCATGATTTGTATGTATTTTTACGCAATGTAGGCCTATACACTTTGAATATTCAAATGACAAAGAAACAAACTATTTAACTATCTACTTGAAAACGGAGTAAAACACTAAATTAAAGTGACTTGGATAGCCTTTGGAACAGTAATGCAGTGGGATCCTCATCTCATTGAGTGTTGGATTTAGGGTTGGGGTCAGTTTGTATTGAATGCAATCAATTCAGGAATATAAATGATATTCCAATGCAATAATTGAAAAGCGGTAGGATAAAGCAACGAGGATTTTCTCTGAATGGATCAAGTTGAAGGTTGATTCTCCAAGCTGAGTTAACAAGGTGTGTGTAAATGTCCATTGGCTCATTTCTCTGGTTGAGGGGATATGACACCACTCCTTTTACTGGTAGGCCTATTGGATGAGAGCATTCTGTAGGAAATGCTACTCAGCCATTGGAAGGGAGGTTGAAAGGAGCACAAGTTAAAAACAACCATTATTTTATAAAGTATAAAACTGATCAAGTGTATTTCATCCTCATTGTGCTTTCTTACGCCTTCTAGTAAGACAACGGGCAAATAATAATCACTTGTAAAAAAATAAATAAAAAAAAATAAAAAATAAAATCTTGTCACAAAAAATAAAATCTGTTTTTTTTGTCAGGCCAAGCGATTTACCTGCTGCTTTTTTTGAGAATGTCAAGGCTGGCCTTGGGCTGATTTTAAATGTGTAACGGTGTATCAATTACCATCACCATTAGGTTAATCTAGGTCGTCAACAGGTATGCCAGTCGATCATTGTTTATTTTGTCTTTGTTTACATTTTATTTCACACTGGAAGCAAACAGGGTAAGCAACAAAAAAAAATCAAATCAAGTTTATTTTACACTGCTCAAAAAAATAAAGGGAACACTTAAACAACACAATGTAACTCCAAGTCAATCACACTTCTGTGAAATCAAACTGTCCACTTAGGAAGCAACACTGATTGACAATAAATTTCACATGCTGTTGTGCAAATGGAATAGACAAAAGGTGGAAATTATAGGCAATTAGCAAGACACCCCCAAAAAAGGAGTGATTCTGCAGGTGGTGATCACAGACCACTTCTCAGTTCCTATGCTTCCTGGCTGATGTTTTGGTCACTTGAATGCTGGTGGTGCTCTCACTCTAGTGGTAGCATGAGACGGAGTCTACAACCCACACAAGTGGCTCAGGTAGTGCAGTTCATCCAGGATGGCACATCAATGCGAGCTGTGGCAAAAAGGTTTGCTGTGTCTGTCAGCGTAGTGTCCAGAGCATGGAGGCGCTACCAGGAGACAGGCCAGTACATCAGGAGACGTGGAGGAGGCTGTAGGAGGGCAACAACCCAGCAGCAGGACCGCTACCTCCGCCTTTGTGCAAGGAGGAGCACTACCAGCGCCCTGCAAAATGACCTCCAGCAGGCTACAAATGTGCATGTGTCAGCATATGGTCTCACAAGGGGTCTGAGGATCTCATCTCGTTACCTATTGGCAGTCAGGCTACCTCTGGCGAGCACATGGAGGGCTGTGCGGCCCCACAAAGAAATGCCACCCCACACCATGACTGACCCATCGCCATACCGGTCATGCTGGAGGATGTTGCAGGCAGCAGAACGTTCTCCACGGCGTCTCCAGACTCTGTCACGTCTGTCACATGTGCTCAGTGTGAACCTGCTTTCATCTGTGAAGAGCACAGGGCGCCAGTGGCGAATTTGCCAATCTTGGTGTTCTCTGGCAAATTCGCCAAATGTCCTGCACAGTGTTGGGCTTTAAGCACAACCCCCACCTGTGGACGTCGGGCCCTCATGGACCCTCATGGAGTGTGTTTCTGACCGTTTGAGCAGACACATGCACATTTGTGGCCTGCTGGAGGTCATTTTGCAGGGCGCTGGCAGTGCACCTCCTTGCACAAAGGCGGAGGTAGCGGTCCTGCTGTTCTCTACCAGCCAATAAGTGTCCCATATACGTGTATTTACATTTACATTTTAGTCATTTAGCAGACGCTCTTATCCAGAGCGACTTACAGTAGAGTGCATACATTTTACATACTGAGACAAGGATATCCCTACCGGCCAAACCCTCCCTAACCCGGACGACGCTATGCCAATTGTGCGTCGCCCCACGGACCTCCCGGTTGCGGCCGGATGCGACAGAGCCTGGGCGTGAACCCAGCCCAGCCTGGGCGCGAACCCAGAGACTCTGGTGGCGCAGCTAGCACTGCGATGCAGTGCCCTAGACCACTGCGCCACCCGGGAGACATATTGTATTGTATTGTATGTCGTATTGTATGGTGTGTACCACTGCGCCACCCGGGAGGCCACATAGTTGTATTTTATTAAAATTATATTTCTTTAAATATAGCCTACACAATAGCTTTCAACATACCAGTATTTGTATAAACTTTCAAAATAATTGGTGGTTTAAAAAATAAAATGCGTACAACTATCTTTTTATTTATTTTTTCCCCCCAGAGGTGGTAGCAATGCTGTGAAAGACCGTTGTACTGCACCAGAGTGCAAAACAAAAAATGGATATTCACAAAGTGAACATGTCTTTGCAGGAGGACTCTTATTTTGGAGGAAATAAATCTGTGATCATGCTGCCAGCATAATATCCTGCTGCTAGGAGAAAGGTAATCATTTTCTCATCTTTCTTTTGCAGGTTTATCTGCATATACCCTTCCTATGTAAACAGTAAGAAGACCCTAGCAGAGGGGAGACGGATACCCGCTGAAAAGGTAAACCAAACCTGCAAAATTATTTTTATTTGTTTGGTTCAATACATGGTCGACCACTTGCTTTTGCAGATCTATCCTGGTGAATGTGTACACACACCCACCACTGGTCTACCACAAACTCTTTCAGAAACAGATTTTTTGTTGTTGTAGTTTGTCAACACGAGTGTTGAGGGACATGTCTGACATCTTGGTTTTCATCTCTGTCTCCCCAACCAGGCAGTGGAGAACCCTACTTGTGCTGAGATCCGTCATGTGTTGACAGTAGGGGGGGCAAATGTTCTTATGGAGGTAATGGAAGATATTACATCCAATAATGAATTGCATACGTTGAAGTGCTTTTACATGCTTTAAATAAGAGGGTAACTCGCCTCATTCACTACCATTTGTGTAGCAGTAGCTCCCACCTAGGTGAATCCACAATAGCCATTTTCCATTGTCAAACATTTTTAACATTTAGTTATTTAGCAGATGCTCTTATCCAGAGCGACTTACAGTAGTGAGTGCATATATTTTCGTACTGGTCCCCAGTGGGAATCGAACCCACAACCCTGGCCTTGCAAGCGCCATGCTCTACCAACTGAACTACACAGGACCAAATGTAATCATAGTAGGTTATGGTATGGCATTGCACAATTTAAAAGTCTCTGTTATTTTACTTATCATCACAGAACGAGATGTACTCTAGAGAGTGGAATAGGGATGTGACGTTCAGAGGAAGAGTGTGTGTACAGCTGAAGCAGGAGGATGGAACTCTCTGCTCAGACAAGTTCGCGTCACATGAGTGCTTGTTTGTGAAGGGGAGAAGCAATGACCTATGGCTGAAGTTAGAAAAACGGGAAGCAATGCAGTTAGTTTTTTACCATCAATCATTTACCATCATTGCCTGCATCCGTAATGGGTCAGCGGTCAAACGACCTCCACTCATCACTGTCAAACGCTCCCTGAATCACTTCAGCGAGCAGGCCTTTCTAATCGACCTGGCCCGGGTATCCTAGAAGGATATTGACCTCATCCCGTCAGTAGAGGTTGCCTGGTTATTTTTTTTAAATGCCTTCCTCACCATCTTAAATAAGCATGCCCCATTCAAGAAATTTAGAACCAGGAACAGATATATCCCTTGGTTCTCTCCAGACCTGACTGCCCTTAACCAACACAAAAACATCCTATGGCGTTCTGCATTAGCATTGAACAGCCCCCGGGCCAAGGCTTTCGACTCTGTCAATCACCACATCCTCATCGGCAGACTCGATAGCCTTGGTTTCTCAAATGATTGCCTCGCCTGGTTCACCAACTTCTTCTCTGATAGAGTTCAGTGTGTCAAATCGGAGGGCCTGTTGTCCGGGCCTCTGGCAGTCTCTATGGGGGTGCCACAGGGTTCAATTCTCGGGCCGACTCTCTTTTCTGTATACATCAATGATGTCGCTCTTGCTGCTGGTGGTGAGTCTCTGATCCACCTCTACGCAGACGACACCATTCTGTATACTTCTGGCCCTTCTTTGGACACTGTGTTAACAACCCTCCAGACAAGCTTCAATGCCATACAACTATCCTTCTGTGGCCTCCAACTGCTCTTAAATACAAGTAAAACTAAATGCATGCTATTCAACCGATCGCTACCTGCACCTGCCCGCCTGTCCAGCATCACTACTCTGGATGGTTCTGACTTAGAATATATGGACTACTACAAATACCTAGGTGTCTGGTTAGACTGTAAACTCTTCTTCCAGACTCACATCAAACATCTCCAATCCAAAGTTAAATCTAGAATTGGCTTCCTATTTCGCAACAAAGCATCCTTCACTCATGCTGCCAAACATAACCTCGTAAAACTGACCATCCTACCGATCCTCGACTTCGGCGATGTCATTTACAAAATAGCCTCCAATACTCTACTCAATAAATTGGATGCAGTCTATCACAGTGCCATCCATTTTGTCATCAAAGCCCCACATACTACCCACCACTGTGACCTGTACGCTCTCATTGGCTGGCCCTCGCTTCATACTCGTCGCCAAACACACTGGCTCCAGGTCATCTACAAGACCCTGCTATGTAAAGTCCCCCCTTATCTCAGCTCGCAGGTCACCATAGCAGCACCCACTCGTAGCACGCGCTCCAGCAGGTATATCTCTCTGGTCATCTCTGGCCGCCTCTCCTTCCAGTTCTCTGCTGCCAATGACTGGAACGAATTACAAAAATCTCTAAAACTGGAAACACTTATCTCCCTCACTAGTTTTAAGCACCACCTGTCAGAGCAGCTCACAGATTACTGCACCTGTACATAGCCCATCTATAATTTAGCCCAAACAACTCCCTCTTCCCCTACTGTATTTATTTATTTTGCTCATTTGCACCCCATTATTTCTATTTCTACTTTGCACATTCTTCCACTGCAAATCTACCATTCCAGTGTTTTACTTGCTATATTGAATTTACTTTGCCACCATGGCCTTTTTTTGCCTTTACCTCCCTTATCTCATCTCATTTGCTCACATTGTATACAGACTTATTTTTCTACTGTATTATTGACTATGTTTTTAGTCCATGTGTAACTCTGTGTTGTATGTGTCGAACTGCTTTGCTTTATCTTGACCAGGTAGCAATTGTAAATGAGAACTTGTTCTCAACTTGCCTACCTGGTTAAATAAAGGTGAAATAAAAAATCAACTGCCTTGGGTTATTTAAAATGATTCTTCTTTCTGATCCATGTTTGAAAGTTCTGCACTATGGTCCTTCTCTAACAATGCCCTCCTACATGTTACACATTCCAGTTTGTGGATGCAACACAGTTGTGTAAAACACACTTTAGTACTACAGCTTTATTATCCTGTCTGAATGTCCCCGAAGGTAAAGACGTGATGATCTACTGTGCTGAGATGATCCCCAAACTGAAGACCCAGACCGGTGCGGTGGCAGACTCTGGCTCCCAGCAAGGGGAGGGCAGCAGGAAAAGCAAGAAAGAGGAAGTAGCCACACAAAGTCCCCCATGTTGCTGTGCGAAACCAACAAAGAAAGGAAGTATTTCGCAAGGAACTTGTACAATGGCAGAAAGAATGAAAGAAGACTCATTTATGTGATGTCATTATCTATTATAGGCCTACTTGTGATGTTTATGCCATCAGTCACATGTAATTGTAAAAATACATATTTTGGGGATACGTTGCATTCGTAAAGTATTCAGAACCCTTGACTTTACAGCCTTATTCTAAATGTTTTTTTAAAAATCCCTCATCAATGAACACACAATACCCCTAAATGACAATGCAAAAACATTTTTGCAAATGTATAAAAAAAAAAACATAAACCTTTTCCTTAAGTATTCAGACCCTTTACTCAGTACTTTGTTGAAGCATCTTTGGCATGACACTACAATCTTGGCACACCTGTATTTGTGGAGTTTCTCCCATTCTTCTCTGCAGATCCGCTCAACCTCGTTCAGGTTGGATGGGGAACGTCGCTGCACAACTATTTTCAGGTCTCTCCAGAGATGTTTGATCAGCTTCAAGTCCGGGCTCTGGCAGTGCCACTCAAGGACATTCATAGACTTCTTCTGAAGGCACTCCTGTGATGTTTTGGCTGTGTGCTTAGGGTCGTTGTCCTGTTGGAAGGTAAACCTTCGCCCCCAGTTAGAGGTCCTGAGCGCTCTGGAGCAGGTTTTCATCAAAGATCTCTCTGTACTTTGCTCCGTTCATTTTTGCCTCGATCCTGACTAGTCTCCCAGTCCCTGCCGCTGAAAAACATCCCCACATCATGATGCTGCCACCACCATGCTTCACCGTAGTGATGGTGCCAGGTTTCCTCCAGATGTGACGCTTGGCATTCAGGCCAAGGAGTTCAATCTTGGTTTCATCAGACCAGAGAATCTTGTTTCTGGTCTGAGTGGAAAACTCCAAGCGGGCTGTCATGTGCCTTTTACTGAGGAGTGGCTTCCGTTTGGCTACTCTACCAGAAAGGCCTGATTGGTGGAGTGCTACAGAGATGGTTGTCCTTCTGGAAGGTTCTCCCATCTCCACAGAGGAACTGGAGCTCACCTCCCTGACCAAAGCCCCTCTACCTCGATTGCTTAGTTTGGTCGGGCCGCCAGCTTTAAGAAGTGTCTTGGTGGTTCCAAACCTCTTCAATTTAAGAATGATGGAGGCCACTGTGTTCTTAGGGACCTTCAATTTTGCAGACATTTTTTGGTACCCTTGCCCATATCTGTGCCTCAACACAATCCTGTCTCGGAGCTCTGCGGACAATTCCTTCGACCTCATGGCTTGGTTTTTGCTCTGACATGCACTGTCAACTGTGGGACCTTATATAGACAGGTGTGTGCCTTTCTAAATCATGTCCAATCAACTGAATTTACCACAGGTGTACTCCAGTCAAGTAGTAGAGACATCTCAAGGATGATCAATAGAAACAGGATGCAACTGGGAAGTATGAGTATTTGTAGATGAAAAATGCATATTTGGCATACATTAATGTCATAAATAGACAAGATATTGAGTTTCTTAAACAGGTGCAGACGGAACCGGGCAATTAGAGGTGGCTTGTCTTGCAAATGTATTTTGTATGATGAGTAATTTGTGTAGGTAGGAGGCGTATGTACCGGCCCAGACAATATTACAGTAATCGAGATATGGCTAAATTAAACTATAGTATGGAGTAAGCAAGCTTGATTAACCAAACCAGTAATATTTCTGATGATACCAACAGATTTCTTCACTTTGCTACAGACAAATTGAATATGATCTTTCCAGGATAGCTTTTCATTAATTAGAACTCAGAGGAATCAAATGGATGTGACTTGTTTCATTTCATTCCCACCGATTTTAAGATTCTGGCACTTTTTATATATTTCTTACAATATTTCTTATTCTTACTTGTGAATACTATAAAGTTAGATTATATTATTTTTACATTTTAAAAATAATTTGTTTCTCTGGAACCATTCAGAACATTTGGCTTCATTAATTAGTGCATCAAAATTCTTGTGTAATAAAATCAAATTGGTATCATCAGCAAAGAGAATGGGAAGTATGGAACACACAGCAGCATGGACCTTGATATAGATTAGGAATAACAAAGTTCCAATTATCAAACCCTGTGGCACTCCACAGGATATCTTGGCCCTGGTAGATGCACAGCCGTTTGCACAAACAAATTGCTCTCTGTCATAAACATGACTAGAAACCAATTATATGTGTAATCATGAACCTTAATGCAATTTAGAAAGTAATATTTAATGATCAACCGTGTCAAATGCTTTGGATGTACTGTAGGTCTGTAAGTCTACGCCTAGCCATCGTTTCAGCTTTCATTTGATGACAGCAGAGTTTATTCCAATAATGTGCAAGAGATGTATCTGGTTAGAAGGGGGGGAAATTGCTTTAGTAAGGATTTGCCTACTGTATATTTCGGATGTTGTTGGATATAGATGCTATCAACAGCTGCTGATGTAGTTTCCTATGGGTTTGCCTCAGTTCTCTCTTGTGGTTAAAACTGAAACCATTTAGAAAGGAAAGCTCAAAGATGGGGTAAGTTTGATTCGTATTTTCAGTAGAATTGTAGGTGAGCTTTTGTGTAGCACCTGTTTAAGTTATTTACTTGTGGATGGAAGATACTGTGATAGACAATAGTTTAGCAGTAAATTGTAAAGGCCTTTTCCAGCAGTTTTGTGGTGTTGTGAGGAGACATTTACCCTTCAGTTCCTAATTATGCAAACTAACAAACAACGTTCTGACTGTATTGTAGTCACCAGCCTAGTTTCAGAACATTTTGTATTATTCTGTACGTAAATCCGAGACACTCCATTTAGTATGGTTGCATAAGACAGATGGTTACTTAAGGCAAAATCAAAAGTAGGGTGGATGGGTGGGCGTATAACACGAAAAGCTTTATCATTTTAGTTAAGTAGCAACTTTTCAGCTACTGGCTACACTACATTTTGTATTTATTATGTATCCCCATTTAGTCACCCAGCCTAGACTCAGAGCATTTTGTATTATTCTGTACGTAAATCCTTGGGTCCCGCAAAATTAAGGCAGTTTATAAAATGTTTAAAACATTACAATACATTCACAACACACTGTGTGCCTTCATGCCCCTACTCCACCACTACCACATATCTACATTACTAAATATATGTGTGTGTGTGTAGTACATGTTATCGTGTGTGTTTGGTAATGTCTGTGCCTATGTTTGTGTTGTTTCACAGTCCCTGCTTTTCCATAAGGTGTTTTTTTAAAATCTAATTTTACTGCTGGCATCAGTTACTTGATGTGGAATAGATTTCCATGTAGTACGCTGCGCCTCCCAGAGTCTGTTCTGGACTTGGGGACTGTGAAGACACCTCTTGTGGCATGTCTTGTGGGGTATGCATGGGTGTCCGAGCTGTGTGACAGTAGTTTAGACAGACAGCTCGGTGCATTCAACATGTCAATACCTCTCATAAATACAAGTAGTGGTGAAGTCAATCTCTCCTTCCACTTTGAGCCAGATGATATTGACATGCATATTATTAATATTAGCTCTCTGTGTAGATCCAAGGGCCAGCCGTGCTGCCTTGTTCTGAGCCAATTGCAATTTTCCTAAGTCCTTTTTTGTGGCACCACACTTCTCCCCATCTTAGCTACTACTGTATCAATATGTTTTGACCATGACCGTTTACAATCTAGGGTTTCTCCAAGCAGTTTAGTCATCTCAACTTGCTCAATTTCCACATGATTTATTACAAGATTTAGTTGAGGTTTAGTGAATGTTTTGTTCCAAATACAATGCTTTTAGTTTTAGAAATACTTAGGGCTAACTTATTCCTTGCCACCAACTCTGAAACTAACTGCAGCTCTTTGTTAAGTGTTGCAGTCATTCAGCTGCTGTAGTAGCTGATGTGTATAGTGTTGAGTCATCTGCATACATAGACACTCCGGCTTTACTCAGTGGCGTGTCGTTAGTAAAAAATTTAAAAACAGCTAAACTGGGGAATTCCTGATTATACCTGGATTATGTTTGAGAGGCTTCCATTAAAGAACACCCTCTGTGTTCTGTTAGACAAGTAACTCTTCATCCACAATATAGCAGGGGGTGTAAAGCCATAACACATACGTTTTTCCAGCAGCAGACTATGATCGATAATGTCAAAAGCTGCACTGAAGTCTAACAAAACAGCCCCCAATCATTTTATCATCAATTTCTCTCAGCCAATCATCAGTCATTAGTGTAAGTGCTGTGCTTGTTGAGTGCTGAAAGTCTGTTTACTGTGAAATAGCATTATATCTGTTCAAACACCAATTTTTTTCCAGAAGTTTACTAAAGTTTGGTTACAGGCTGATTGGTCGGCTATTTGAGCTAGTAAAGGGGGCTTTACTATTCTTGGGTAGCGGAAGGACTTTAGCTTCCCTCCAGGCCTGAATTGAAGATGTGGCAATATCATCCCCTATTATCCTCAGTAATTTTCCATCCAGATTCAGACCCCGGTGACTTGTCATTGTTGATAGACAGCATTTTTTTCACCGCTTCCACACTGACTTTACGGAATTCGAAAGTACAATTCTTGGTTTGGTCCGATATACTTGGATGTGTAGTGTCAGCGTTTGTTGCTGGCATGTCATCCCTAAGTATGCTTATCTTGCCAATGAAAAAGTAATTAAAGTAGTTGGCAATATCAGTCGGCTTTGATCAATGAGCCATCTGATTCAATGAATGATGGAGCCAAATTGGCTTGTAATTTATTTTATTTTATAATGTAATTTAAGGTGCCCCCAACATTTTTACTATTGTTCTTTATATAATTGACCTTTTGTTTCATAGTATAGTTTATTTTAGTTTTGTCACATGATTTCTTAATTTGCGGTACGTTTGCCGATCAGTTGGGCTGCCAGACTTATTTGCCATAACTTTTACATTTACATTACATTTTAGTCATTTAGCAGACGCTCTTATCCAGAGCGACTTACAGTAGAGTGCATACATTTTTATTACATTTTACATACTGAGACAAGGATATCCCTACCGGCCAAACCCTCCCTAACCCGGACGACGCTATGCCAATTGTGCGTCGCCCCACGGACCTCCCGGTTGCGGCCGGCTGCGACAGAGCCTGGGCGCGAACCCAGAGACTTTTACTTCATCCCTCTCAACCATACAATTGTTCAATTCCGCATCAATCCAAGGGGATTTACTAGTTGTTAGTCATTTTCTTAAACAATGCATGCTTATTAGCAACTGGAATAAGCAATTTCCTAAATGTGTCAAGTGCAGCTTCTGGTTGCTCCACATTCACACACCACAGACCAGCAACTATTCTTCACATCATCAACATATGAATCACTGCTACATGTCCAAAAGTAAGTGGACTCATGCTCGTCGAACATCTCATTCCAAAATCATGGGCATTAATTTGGAGTTGGTCCACCCTTTTGCTGCTATAACAGCCTCCGCTCTTCTGGGAAGGCTATTCACTAGATGTTGAAACGTTGCTACAGGGACTTGCTTCCATTCAGCCATGAGCATTAGTGAGGTTGTGCACTGATGTTGGGGTGATTAGGCCTGGCTCGCAGTCAGCGTTCCAATTAGTCCCAAAGGTATTCGACGTGGTTGAGGTCAGGGCTCTGTGCAGGCCAGTCAAGTTCTTCCACACCGATCTCAACAAACCATTTCTGTATGGACCTTGCTTTGTGCTCTGGGGAATGCTGTAACAGGAAAGGGCCTTGCCCGAACTGTTGCCATGAAGTTGGAAGCCCAGAATCATCTAGAATGGCATTGTATGCTGTAGCATTAAGATTTCCCTTCACTGGAACTAAGGGGCTAGCCTGAACCATGAAAAATAGCCCCAGACCGTTATTAAGTCACCACCCAACTTTACAGTTGGCACTATGCATTGGGGCAGGGTAGCATTCTCCTGGCATCTGCCTAAGCCAAATTTGTCCGTCGGACTGCCATATGGTGAAGCACGATTCAACACTCCAGAGAACGCATTTCCACTGCTCCACAGTTCAATGGTGGTGAGCTTTACACCACTTCATCCGACACCTTGCATTGCGCATGGTGATCTTTGGCTTTCATGAAGCTCCCGACGAACAGTTCTTATGCTGAATTTGCTTCCTGAAGCAGTTTGGAACTCTAGTGAGTGTTGTAACCAGGACAGATGATTTTTACGCGCTTGAGCACTCGGCGCTCCCGTTCTGTGGGCTTGTGTGGCTGTACACGAGGGGGCTGAGTACACACCCTTGTAGGGCCCCTATGTTAAGGATCGGGGATGTGGAGGTGTTGTTTCCTACCTTCACCACCTGAGGGGGCGGCCTGTCAGGAAGTCCAGGACCCAGTTGCACAGGACGGGGTTCAGACCCATGGCCCCAAGCTTAAAGATGAGTTTGGAGCGTACTATGGTGTTGAAGGCTGAGCTATAGTCAATGAATGCCATTATTACGTAGGTATTCCTCTTGTCCAGATGGGAAAGGGCAGTGTGGAGTGTAATGGTGACTGTATCATCTGTGGATCTATTGGGGTGGTAAGAAAATTGAAGTGGGTCTTCTAGGGTGTAAGGTAGAGGTGATGTGATATGATCCTTAGCTAGCCTTTTCAAAGCACTTCATGACGACAGATGTGAGTGCTATGGGGCGATAGTCATTTAGTTCAGTTACCTTTGCTTTCTTACAGGAACAATGGTGGACATCTTGAAGTAAGTGGGGACAACAGACTGGGATAGGAAGAGATTGAATATGTCTGTAAACACTCTAGCCAGCTGGTCTGTGAATGCTCTGAGGATACTGCTAGGGATGCCGTCTAGGCCGGTAGCCTTGCGAGGTGTTAACACGCTTAAATGTCTTACTCACGTCGGCCCCAGAGAACGAGAGCCCTATGTCCTTGGGAGACGGCCACGTTGGTGGCACTGTTTTTATCCTCAAAGCGGGCGAAAAATGTGTTAAGTTAAAACTGTTTTATCTAATCCTTCCCTTTAGCCTAACATTAAACCTTTAACCTAAGTCCTAACCTTAACCCTAACCCCTAGCTAATGTTAGCGAGCTAGCTAAAGTTAGCCACCTAGCTAGAATTCGTAACATATCATACTATTGCAAATTTGTAACATTGTACATTTAGCAAATTCGTAACATATAATGCAAATTGTAGTTGGAACATAAAATGGATGATGGACATGCATACTATTCGTAACATATCATACTAAATGGATTGTACAGATTTACTTACAGAAAAATACTAAATGCTCTGATAGCAGGATGTAGTTACACATGCCATATAGACAGTTTTCATCAATCATGAATTAACGACGTCAATCACAATCCTCAATGCCATGAAACATTAAATTAGAACATAGATTGTGTTTTAATGATTAAGTCAGAATATGAGTGACATTCTGTGTCAATTTCTCCATAGGGACAACATGGATTTCTCAGAGCATTATGTCACAGAAGATCATGGGGAGTTTGACTTGTATTATGACCCGTTAAATGAAATCTCTGTGTCAGAACAAGGGCATCGATCCATATCAGTGGTGTCCATAGTTCTCTGCAGCATTGCCTGTGTCCTTGGTATCCCAGGCAATGCCTTTGTCATCTGGATAGCTGGAGTGAAGATGAAGAGGACAGTCAACACTGTCTGGTTTGTAAACCTGGCTGTAGCAGACCTCCTCTGCTGTGTCTCCATACCCTTCTCCATAGCTGACATCATACTGAACCCTCACTGGCCTTATGGAGATGCTATGTGTAAGATTCTTCCGTCGATGGTCGTCCTCAACATGTTCGCCAGTGTTTTCACACTGGTTCTAATCAGCCTGGACCGCTTTGCTCTGGTCATCCTGCCTGTCTGGGCCCAGAACCACCGGAGCATCACCCTGGCCTGGCTGCTCTGTGGTCTGGCCTGGGTCCTGGCCCTGCTCCTCAGCCTCCCCTCTATGATGTACAGAGAAATAGAAGTCCATGATGATATGAACATAACACTGTGCATCTATAACCACCTACAAGACAAAACTGAGGGCAACCAGTCGGCTATCAAAGCCACCCACGTCACCAGGCTTATACTCGGCTTCCTCATCCCCCTACTGGTCATCGCTGTCTGCTACCTGCTGATCGGTAGGAGGGTGAGCAGCGGCCGTTTTAAATCCCAGAGGGCCTTCCAGATAATTTTGGTTGTGGTGACAGCGTTCTTTGTGTGTTGGCTGCCTTATCACGTCATTGGACTGATGATCGAGTATGGCGAGGAAGCCTCCCAGGACATGGCCAGGGCTCTAGACCCCCTGGCCATCTCTCTGGCTTATGTCAACAGCTGTCTCAACCCTGTCCTGTATGTGTTCATGGGTCAGGACTTCAAGGAGAGGGTCAGGGTTTCTCTACGTAAAATATTTGAGAAGGTCTTCAGCGAGGATGTGACTCTGCGTTCCTCTGTGTACTCCAAGGGACAGTCACAGCTCTCACGTGCCACCAACTCGTCTGAGGCTCAAGTCTGAGTCAGAAATGTCTGACCTAAAATGAGTATAATCTGATATATAAAACATTTTACAAGCAATTAAGAAATTAGACTTTGACAATAACAAAAGAGGGTTTAAAGTTCAGTCCATGCCTTATTTGAAATGTTGCATGCATGGCTTTTTGTATAAAGCTGTTGGGTTTTTGTTTGCAATTTGTCCTAAAAACTCTTCTGTTACACTTGTGTTTCTTATCAGTGGGGTGTGGAGGAAGGAAGTAACAACACTGTAGATTACTCTGATGAAGACATACCAAATGAAAAAAGTTTGTCACCCACCAATCTTACACTTTTCATGTAGCACTGCATCTATCATTTAAAAGAACAAACCAAGAAATATCAACTGGTGCTGGTTGGTGTAGTTGGTCTCCCGAGTGGCGCAGTGTTCTAAGGCACTGCATCTCAGTGCAAGAGGTGTCATTACAGACTGGTTCGAATCTAGGCTGTATCACATCCGGCCGTGATTGGGAGTCCCATAGGGCGCAATTGGCCCAGCATCTTCTAGGTTTGGCCGGGGTAAGCTGTCATTGTAAATAAGAATTTGTTCTTAACTGACTTACCTAGTTAAAGGTTAAATAAAATGTCTCTAGATAACCACATTGTGGTGCTTCGAGAAGCACCATAATTAAACTTGACTAACCCCATATGCTGCCAGTGAAGTTGTCCCTGGAAATGAATAGATTGAAATGTTAATTTTCATGTGTCAGAACAATCAGAATACCCTTTTGCTGACAGGCCTACTCAGAGCTATCTCCTGTATGTGATGACTCATTGGCTGGGCTGGAGTTTAATTGGAACAGGAGGAAGTCAACTTTTAGCTAATCCTCTGCTCGAAAACAAACTTACATTTCACCCTGAGTTCCCTTGTTATCTTCCCTGTGTTACATTCCTCCTAATGGATGTAAGAGCCATATAAATAGGATGACTAGACTGGACAAATCCCCTCAGACCACAACAATGTGAAAGTACACTTAAGGGAATGTCCGTTCCAGTAATTATCTTTCTGTATTTAAACTTGGAATCTGCCTTCTATGTCCTGTATGACTATCATTGGCCGGTCCATGCTGTAGTGTATTGATGTGGACAATAATTACACTTAAATGTTATACCATCCAATCTCAGTTGCATATTTTATCAAATAAATCAATTATTTTGATCAGTAGCTGTGTCCTTGGTCATTGATAATCACATAGTCACATGCTGTATACCAGAGATAATGTCTATTCTTATTCAGTCATTTTTTCATCACATCTAACTGAAAGGAAGAAAACAGCATTAATCCCTTGCATAGCACATCAATGGAGAAAAAAACACCTTAAATCCAATGACATTGTGGTCTTTCAAAGTACACTTCTAAAACAGTACAAAGGAATCCTGATTCACCCAAATAATGAACCTTTCAATACGGAAAAACACATTTCTTAAGGCATCGAAATCATCTATTGTAACACCAATATATAAATCACCAGACCAATATGACATGAGCAACTACAGACCAATCAGTATCCTCCCTGTCATCTCCAAGGTTGCAGAGAAAGTGGTCATGGAACAGCTAACAGTCCACTTGAATGTGGGTAGTTTACCCCTTCACCCTATGCAGTTTGGGTTTAGGTCACTCTACAGACTCTACAGAAAACATATGTTGCAATCTCCTAAAGATGATGAAGGCCAAGCTGGACAAACGGGGTGTTGTAGGTGCAGTTCTCCTCCACAGAAAAGCCTTTGATACTGTTAACCACAACATCCTCTCCAAGCTATCCAACTTCAACATCTCAAGTACTTTGATTTTAAAAAAGCATGCACTTCTCCACAAAACTAAATGAACAGGCTTACCCGGACACTCATCCACAGACAAAAAAATCTAAACAGACAAAGTTTAAATATCTGGGCATTATCCTATACTTTAAACTTTTAAAAAACACATTAAAAATATGTCCACAGAATCAGATATATTCTCTGAAATGTAACTCACTCTCTACACAGGCAGCCAAGATGTATTTACATGCAATGATCTTCTCTCACCTGTCCTATTGTATCACCAGCTGGTCAACAACACCATAGTACCCTCTGTTCGATTCGACATTTTGAACATTGAGATATTAAAGACATGATAGATCAGATGCATAGTATATTTAAGGAGTGAGATCTGTAGAAAGACAGAGTGGCTGTGGAATGTGCTGGGTGGATGGGTGGAGATCAAAGGATTGCTATAGGGAAGGCAGATGGACATCTGTGGACTAGGCAAATGAGGGGTTGAGGTTACGAGGTGAGGTCAGATCCACTGAAGGGAGTAATATAGGTTTACTACCCTCTTCCTGTGGAACCATAAGATGTAAGGATTGGAGAGAAGGAGTGTCTTAAGTGGGATATATATCTGTGATGGGAGAAATGTTGGGTTGTCTGAATTACAGCTGTACAGAACCTTTGGGAAGAATTAAACTTGGTTAAAACTTCTCTAGTGTCCGTGAGTTATTTACTCTGAAAAATAAGAACCTAACAGATGGCGGCGTCGGCAGGATTCACGATGATTTGTAGTCAAACCAAAGAGTCCAGATCAGTGGAGCAGAGCTGGCAACAGACAAGGAAGGCTAGTTCCTATATCTGTTTCCACTCATGTTGACATCTTGAGGAGATGAGAATCGTTGGCTGAACTAATTATGGGATACGGACCTGGAGAGCCTAAGTTTAATTCTATAGGCCCATTGTGTAACGACCGGTCATAGCTTTATTATAACTGGTAAGGCCCGGAAGTTAAACTCATACAGGCTGGTACCTGTAGGGTAAGTCCTAGGGGTTAAATCCCTAGTAGGTTGGTTCCTGCTAGTACTATAAAGTCAATAGTAAACCCCAGTGGGTTAATACCTGTGATTACTATAAATATAGGGTGAGTCCCGGAAGGTAAACTCGAGCAGGCTAGTACCTGTGTGGTAAGTCCTAGGGGGTAAATTCTGGTTGGGATAGTTCATGTGACTACTATAAGAATAGGGTGAGTCTCGGAAGGTAAGCCCGCGTAGGCTGGAACCTGCGAAGGGTGAGTCCTAGGGGGTCAAATCCAGCGGGGTTGGTTCCCTGCATAACCTATAACAGAGCGAGAGCCTAGTTGTAGTAGCCATAAAAGTGTGTGTGTGTGAATGGGAGGTTAGTTGTGTGCCCTGTTGGGATACTGAACCATGGCAGATTATGTGGAAATAGGAAGACAAGTGTGAATAATTTTGGTGATGTGTGTTATCAATAATAGGGATATTGGAGGAGATACGACACAAAGCCATTAAGAAATCGTATTCTCCAGTAATAAATTCGCAGATACTATGGTATCGGTTCTAATAGAAGGTATGAAGTGCCATGACCAATTAATTATTATCCGGGGAAGTGTGTAGTGCTATCTTAGAACATAGTTAATAAAAGGTGTGTATTATAGACGGGAGTGAAGAAATCTAAAATACCTTGAACTCCATCGGGAGTGTTTAGGGAATAATTTAAAAAAAGTTATTTTACCTTTATTTATATAGGTTTTTTCTCATTAGGATAATATCTCTTTTCCAAGAGAAACCTGGTCCAATAGCAGCAGGGGGAACAACGTTTCAGACAAAACAACTTACATGCACTAACACAACATTAAACAAAACTATAAACACACAAAGTACAACAATTATATATTACATTAAAAACACAAACATCTTGACTAAAAACAGCTGGCCTAAAAACAATTACACTCTTCTATGATATATACATCGATCAAGTGTTTAAACTCCACCAATGAAACTAGATCACATTTTAAAATGTTCAGGAGAGAATTCCAGGACCATGGTGCTAAGTAACAAACTATTTCTACCTTGACCTGTTCTAATTTTTGGTACTGTTAGAAGCAAATCAGAATGGACCGTAATTTATATTTATTTACTGACCTGACTAAAAAAGAACAGAGATAAAATGGCATTTTACCCAATATGGCCTTATAAATCAGTGTATACCAGTGTTTAAGCTTACGCAAGGTCAATGACGACCAGCCAACAGCGCTGTAGAGATCACAATGATGTGTTAGACGTTTCTGATTTGTAATGAACCTGAGGGCTGCATGATATACTGAATCAAGTGATCTCAGGGTAGTGGCTGAGGCCTGCATATATATAATATCACTCAAATCTAAAACCGACAGTAATGTACATCGTACCAGCTCCTTCCTGGCCTCAAAATAAAAACAAGCCTTATGCCGGTAATAAAATCCTATTTTCAGCTTGAGCTTCCTTATCAAGTTCTCTACATGCACAGTGAAGCTCAGCTTATCATCAACCCACACACCCAAATATTTGTACACTTTAACTTGCTCTATAGTATGTCCAGCCAATGTAGCAATGACATGATTTGTAACATGCCTGGCATTTGAAAATACCATGCATTTTGTTTTATCCGAATTTAGAATCAGCTTTAAATCATACATATTCTGTTGTATGATGTTAAATGCTCTTTGTTCATTTTCAAAAGATAAAGATAAACTACTACCACTTGAATAAGGAACAGAATCATCTGCATAAAAATGAACATCCGCTGTTTCAATAAGATCCCCAATGTTGTTGATATACAAAATGAACAACAGTGGGCCCAAAATAGAACCTTGCAGAACACCTGTGCACACCTCTATGGACTCAGATTTACAACCATCCGCCATTACACATTGTGTACGATTTGATAGGTAATTTATAAACCAATCTAGAGCATGACCAGTAATTCCACAATTAACCTTTGCACTAACACAGCATGTTCCACGGTGTCAAAAGCCTTCGACAAATCAATGAAAACAGACACAAAATGTAACTTCTTATCAAGAGCACAGTAGATGTCATTTAAAACCTTCAATGTTGCTGAAACAGTGTTGTGGCCAGACCTAAAACCTGATTGCATTCCATTTAAGATGTTGTTTTCTTGGAAGTAGGTCTTTAGCTGCCTACTAACTAAGGACTCCAGTACCTTTGATAGTACAGACAATTTTGATATGGGTCGATAGTTGTCAAGTAGCGAAGGATCTCCACCTTTCAGGAGAGGCAGTACAAAAGCAGATTTCCATAACTTGGGGATTTCCTTAACATCAAGCGTGAGGTTAAAAATACTTGTTAAGGGGGAGCAATAATGTCTGTGGCTAGGTGTAGGAGGCGGGGGTCTAGTTCATCAGGGCCAGGGGATTTTTTAAAATCAATTTCTTTCAGGGCTTTACACACTTCTGAAACAGAGAAGGATGAAAAGCAGAACCTGGTGAAGGAGTGCACAGGGGTGTCAGGCAAATTTATAGGAGGCTCAATTATACCTTTGACCTTTTCAAATAAACTGCCTGCGTCTAACTAAAAAATGCTGGTTCAAGGCTTTCAGAATAACTATTGATATGGTGACAAACGGACCCGTTACTCCCTGTAATATAGAGCTAGCAGAGTTTAATAAAGCCATAGAGGCGCTGAAAGAAGCGCCCGAGAATTCTACCAATTCAGCTGGATTATGGGATAAATTTAGCAAATTAGATAAAATTGGACAACATTTTCCTGCTGACGGAGAATTCAAATCTAATAAAGAATTCAGGGAGGCAATTATGACTTGGCATAAAAACATAAAACCAGAATCAAAAGCTCAATATACCAGCGTTTTGATGTCAGCATTCTATCAACAAAAAAATGCATCACGATAAACCCAGAATGAGTACCAGTATGCTGCCACAGAAAGACTGGGAACGGGAGTGTATTGATAGAATTTGCACTTCTGCTTTGATGGCAGGTTTGAACCCTGTGATCCAAACGATAATTGCAGGGTTAGTGAATTTAATTCAAGACAATGTTTTGAGAGTGGAATATAATTAATAATTAATAGGGCCATAGAGAAAATCACTACCGATAGTTTCAATGGCCAAGGTAAGACTAAGGAACGTAGCGAAAAAACGTCAAAGCGTAAGGGGATAGCTCCCTGTTTTAGATGTGGGACTATCGGGCATTGGAAAAATGAGTGTAAGGTGATACTGGAACCTACTGCATTAGCAGGAAATGCCGCTATACAGGAGTTTGCATCTTTTTCAAAAGAGCAACAACTAATCATTTTGAATGGTTACAAGAATGAACTCACTGAGAATCCTCAGTTTTATGCTCAGTTAAGACGAAACATAAAATGATAAAATTGTGTAAGACATTGTGTGTGAAACAATTCCTCCCCTAGGGACAACATAAATGGGAGTTATTCAGAGAGGACCATGACTACAGTATGTCTACCTAGTATGACATGTTCAATGAAACTGATCAATCAGAGTAGCTAAATCAGTCCATACGGGTGGTGTCCATGGTCAAATACAGCATCACTTGTGTCCTCGGTATCCCAGGCAACGGCTCTGTCATCTGGATAGCTGGAGTGAAGATGAAGAGGACAGTCAACACTGTCTGGTTTGTAAACCTGGCTGTAGCAGACCTCCTCTGCTGTGTCTCCA
The DNA here is from genome assembly GCF_029448725.1 of Salvelinus fontinalis. Classification (NCBI taxonomy): domain Eukaryota; kingdom Metazoa; phylum Chordata; class Actinopteri; order Salmoniformes; family Salmonidae; genus Salvelinus; species Salvelinus fontinalis. Next base: position 9,365,042 of record NC_074666.1, on the reverse strand, counting down.
TACCTTTCTCATTGGTTGAAATCATACTGAACCAACACTGGCCATTCGGAGGGTATGTGTAAGATTCTCCCCTCTGCCATGTATCTCAATATGTTCTCCAGCGTCTTCACCCTGGTTCTCATCAGCCTGGACCGCTTTGTCCTCATCATCCTGCCTATCTGGGCTCAGAACCACCGGAGCATCGCCCTGGCCTGGTTGCTGTGTGGTCTGGCCTGGGTACTGGCCTTGCTCCTCAGCCTCCCCACCATGATTCATAATGGGACCACCATTGGGTATGGCAGGTTTGCCTCGGCAGGTGAAGCCTAGAATTGGTACCCCCTGGCCATCTCTCTGGCATACGTCAACAGCTGCCTCAACCCTGTCCTGTATGTGTTCATTGGCCAGGACTTCAAGGATAGGGTCAGGGTCTCTCTCCATAAAGTGTTTGAGAACGTCTTCAGCGAGGATGTCACAACACACTCATCTGTGGCTCAGGTCTAAGTCAGAAATGTCTTGGGTCGTATTCATAAACAGCATGTTTAACATTATACTCCCCTTCGTATTTATTTGGACACTTATGAGGGAAAAATTGATGATATCCTCTTAAGTTTATGTACCTATACAAAGTATTGAAGAACCTCTAAGGGTTTTATAAGTTTGTTGTATTGGAACATTCGTGTGTGTGTGTGTGTGTCATCATGAATGCATCGTGAATAATTATGAGTATAAAAGTTGCAGAGGAAAAAATATTATACCCCCAAGACATGCTAACCTCTCAACATTACAATAACAGGGGAATCACTTTTCGGTGGGGGGGGATATGATATTTACCCAATAGGGTTTTACCTGGAACCAAAAAGGGTGCTCCTATAGGGATAGCCGAAGAACCCTTTTTTTCTAGGAGTGTACCCTTAATTTCTATTGGGCACTAAATAATCTGAAGCACAACCAAAACAGCAAATGCATCCAACACATTTGTAGAGTCGCAAGCTTGATGTTGTCAATGCGTGCTAGGAATATGGGACCAAATACTAAACTTTTGACTACTTTAACACACATATAAGTGAATTTGTCCCAATACCTTCGGTCACCTAAAATGGGGGGACTATGTACAAAAGTCTTATTATTTCTAAACTGTTCACCCGATATGGATGAAAATACCATCCAATTAAAGCTGATAGTCTGCACATTGACCTCGGTCATTGTATCATTTCAAATACAAAGTGCTGGAGTATAGAGCCAAAACAACAACAAATGTGTCACTGTCCCAATGCTTTTGGAGCTCACTGTATATGATACTGTACATGTGCTTATGGCACATACAGTTAAAAATTACCTGTGATTTGACAGTAACTTACCAGCTACAGTAAAAATACAGAACCAACTTACATCCTATTTTTAACAGCTGAACTGTGTTCTTACAGTTGAATTAAGGTGTCATTGTTGTAAAATGACAATATGCTGCTGTATTCTGATTACAGTACACTCTTGTACATTATAATATCTACTGTATTTTTACTATAACTCAGGTATGTTACTTACTACCCTCTCCACTACTGTCCCGTCGATGTGGATAGGGGGGTGATCCCTCTGCTGTTTCCTGAAGTCCACAATCATCTCCTTTGTTTTGTTGACGTTGAGTGTGAGGTTATTTTCCTGACACCACACTCTGAGGGCCCTCACCTCCTCCTTGTAGGCCGTCTCGTCGTTGTTGGTAATCAAGCCTACCACTGTAGTGTCGTCCGCAAACTTGATGATTGAGTTGGAGGCGTGCATGGCCACGCAGTCGTAGGTGAACAGGGAGTACAGGAGAGGGCTCAGGACACACCCTTGTGGGGCCCCAATGTTGAGGATCAGCGGGGTGCAGATGTTGTTACCTACCCTCACCACCTGGGGGCGGCCCGTCAGGAAGTCCAGTACCCAGTTGCACAGGGTGGGGTCGAAACCCAGGGTCCCGAGATTGATGACGAGTTTGGAGGGTACTATGATGTTAAATGCTGAGCTGTAGTCGACGAACAGCATTCTCACATAGGTATTCCTCTTGTCCAGATGGGTTAGGGCAGTGTGCAGTGTGGTTGCGATTGCGTCGTCTGTGGACCTATTGGGTCGGTAAGCAAATTGGACTGGGTCTAGGGTGTCAGATAGGGTGGAGGTGATATGGTCCTTGACTAGTCTCTCAAAGCACTTCATGATGACGGAAGTGAGTGCTACGGGGCGGTAGTCGTTTAGCTCAGTTACCTTAGCTTTCTTGGGAACAGGAACAATGGTGGCCCTCTTGAAGCATGTGGGAACAGCAGACTGGGATAAGGATTGATTGAATATGTCCGTAAACACACCAGCCAGCTGGTCTGCGCATGCTCTGAGGACGCGGCTGGGAATGCAGTCTGGGCCTGCAGCCTTGCGAGGGTTAACACGCTTAAATGTTTTACTCACCTTGGCTGCAGTGAAGGAGAGCCCGCAGGTTTTGGTAGCGGGCCGTGTCAGTGGCACTGTATTGTCCTCAAAGCGAGCAAAAAGTGATTTAGTCTGTCTGGGAGCAAGACATCCTGGTCCGCGACGGGGCTGGTTTTCTTTTTATAATCCGTGATTGACTGTAGACCCTGCCACATACCTCTTGTGTCTGAGCTGTTGAATTGCGACTCTACTTTGTCTCTATACTGGCACTTAGCTTGTTTGATTGCCTTGCGGAGAGAATAGCTACACTGTTTGTATTCGGGCATGTTTCCGGTCACCTTGGCCTGGTTAAAAGCAGTGGTTCGCGCTTTCAGTTTTGCGCGAATGCTGCCATCAATCCACGGTTTCTGGTTTGGGAATGTTTTAATCTTTGCTGTGGGTATTACGTTGCTGATGCACTTTCTAATGAACTCGCTTACCGAATCAGCGTATTTGTCAATGTTGTTGTTGGACGCAATGCGGAACATATCCCAATCCACGTGGTTGAAGCAGTCTTGAAGCGTGGAATCAGATTGGTCGGACCAGCATTGAACAGACCTGAGCGCGGGAACTTCTTGTTTTAGTTTCTGTTTGTAGGCTGGAAGCAACAAAATTGAGTTGTGGTCAGCTTTTCCGAAAGGAGGGCGGGGGAGGGCCTTATATGCGTCGCGGAAGTTAGAATCACAATGATCTAGGGTTTTACCAGCCCTGGTAGCACAATCGATATGCTGATAGAATTTAGGGAGTTTTGTTTTCAGATTAGCCTTGTTAAAATCCCCAGCTACGATGAATGCAGCCTCAGGGTGTGTGGTTTCCAGTTTACATAGAGTCAGATAAAGTTCGTTCAGGGCCATCGATGTGTCTGCTTGGGGGGGAATATATACGGCTGTGATTATAATCGAAGATAATTCCCTTGGTAGATAATGCGGTCGACATTTGATTGTGAGGAATTCTAAGTCAGGTGAACAGAATGACCTGAGTTCCTGTATGTTGTTATGAGCACACCACGTCTCATTAATCATAAGGCATACCCCCCCGCCCTCTTCTTACCAGAAAGATGTTTGTTTCTGTCGGCGCGATGCGTGAAGAAACCAGCTGGCTGCACCGACTCCGTTAGCGTCTCTCGAGTGAGCCATGTGTCCGTGAAGCAAATAACGTTACAGTCTCTGATGTCTCTCTGGAATGCTACCCTTGCTCGGATTTCATCAACCTTGTTGTCAGAGACTGGACATTGGCGAGTAGTATGCTAGGGAGTGGAGCGCGATATGCCCGTCTCCGAAGCCTGACCAGGAGACCGCTTCGTTTGCCCCTTTTACGGCGTCGTTGTTTAGGGTCGCCAGCTGGGATCCGATCCATTGTACTGGGTGGAAGGCAAAACACAGGATCCGCTTCGGGAGAGTCATATTCCTGGTCGTAATGATAGTGAGTTGACGTTGCTCTTATATTCAGTAGTTCCTCCCGACTGTATGTAATGAAACCTAAGATTACCTGGGGTACCTATGTAAGAAATAACACATAAAAAAACAAAATACTGCATATTTTCCTAGTAACGCGAAGCGAGGCGGCCATCTCTGTCGGCGCCGGAAGTACTGTAGCAATGAGGTCTGTGCAGTAAGGTATAGGCACAATACATTATCACAATACATTATCACTGCTAGTTGGCTTTGCTTGAAATGCCCTGCCAATGCATTGTTGTTCGGGCCTGTTTTGTGTGCTGTTTGTTCTATACAAGACCAAGATAATGTTGATTAGAAAGTATTTACTTAAGCATCACTTGGTAGCATGCATACAGCTCCATTCAGTGCATAGTAAGTAATGCCTAACTTGGCTCACTAGTACTATATAGCATCACACTCAGATATAAATAACAGCAACGCTATCTATTACCTTGGCGACATCTTGTAACAGAGCCTAAAATATTTAAAGTGTATGGCCGAGGTTTCCATGCTGCTCTGGATATTGGAGATGTTTCATGGACTGGTAGATAATCTGTTTTCTTGTATCAGTTTCTCTGTCTGTTCTTTTATCTATCATATCACTTACATATTCACAACACACCTAAATCCTCAAAATTTGAGGTAGGCTATAAGATCACACAGGTAATAGATCCGTTATTATATTACTTGTGAGGCACAGGTGAGTGAGCATACATTTACTTAATTTGCTTTTTATTTTTATTTTACTGGGCTGATGGTGCCTGCGTCTGATGGTCCGTCTCAGTGGAAGGAGAGAGCAGCAGACTGAGTGTCCGCCTTTCAACATCCCTCCACTCTCTCTTTCCTTCACTGACACTGACCAAAAAGGGACACTGTCTTCCAGCTGATGGTGAAACTCGAGTTGCATCGCATTATTTATGCCTCATGCACAAATTCATGTTGTTCCTCCTATGAATAGAGAAAGTAAAATGTTCCTTGATATTCAACAAGAATAATGCACATTTGTACAGTTGTACAACTGAATGCATTCAACTGAAAAGTGTCTTCCGTATTTAACCCAATCCCTCTGAATCAGACAGGTGTGGGGCGCTGCCATAATCGACATCCACGTCTTCGGCGCCCGGGGAACAGTGGGTTAACTGCCTTATGGCTTATAAAAGGGTTGATTACAAAAAAGGGTTGACAGTGCTGAGTAAGAATTTAAACATGAACTCACTCATAAAAACAACAGTTCTTTGCTGTATTGGTTGACAGTTTATGTATAGTCATGCTTTTAAACGTTTCGAAATCTCACAGTATCAACTTTGCTGTAGCTTTCTTTTATGCCTGCTAAATTACTGCAGACTTGGTCATCTGAGCCATCCGATTAGCCAGCGGTAGGCCTATGGTTCAACATGGCAACAGTTCGCCTACCCGCTGAATTGGGTACACCTACCGCCAACAGCCCGAGACTAATAAAATAAAAATAGAAACTAGACATTTTTGGCGATCGACCGGTCGATCGCGATCCACCGGTTGGTGACCACTGTTCTATAATGTTGAGTGAAGTTCAATCTCCTGCTTCTCTCTGTGGGCTGATATTTCTTCTGCAGCAGTCCCGGGGCGCCCACATAGCAGTTTAGAGGGAACATTCCTGGTCAGTACCTTAAAGGATACATGTATGCATAATCTAGTATAATGGTAAATGTTTCTTCCAAATATATATTGTTAACTATGCAATTTACAATAACTTAAAGGCAGCTGGTTGCCAAGAAGTTCATTTAAAATTTTCGATAACATACTGTCAGCTACTTGCAAGTGAGTTATTGTACATTTTGCAGTAACTTACTGTGGCAGATCTCTGTCACGCTCACTGACCTGATGGTGTGGTAGGAAGGTCAGTTTACTGCCAACCAAGACTTTTCGGCCCCGTGAGGCTAATATTATCGGTTATTTTGCCATCAGAAAAGTTCAGTGAAGGTACAGTAAGTTACTGACAGCTGGTTGCAAGTAAGTTACTTTGAATTTTACAATAACTTACTTACAGCTGACTGCCAATTAAATAATGCAAAATGAACAGCAATTTACTTGTAACTAACTGCCATTAAGTTACTGGGGAATGGACAGTAATATCTTTACAATGCAGCTCTTAGTGTCACATGCTCTTACAGTGATTGCAGAACTGACAGTGTCAGATAAGGTGCTCAACGTTAATTACATAACCACTTAAACTGATACAACACTTCCTCCGCGGCTGGCGCAAATACACACACATTAGATCAGGGGTGTCAAACTCAAATACCCAGTGGGCCAAAATGTAAAACCTGAACAAAGTCGCGGGCCAACATTGAACAAATGAACCTTTTAATATGGACCCAAACAAGTTTTGCTTTAACATTGAATATGGAACAAGCATCGCTTATTACCATACAATATATAATTTAATAGTGGAGACATGCAAAATCGAATTTCAAATGAAAAAACACATCAATGGCATTCATTTATTAAATAAATAAAAATCGTATGCCTCTTTTCTATTTGCAGCCTTCTGATTTAAATACCAAAATAAACTTTTTCCACTGGCTAATAATTTTACAAATAAAATGATAATAAATCAATCAACCATTCAAGCCCATGCCTTGTAGCAAGAAAAAGTGCACAAATAAAACGTTAATTATTGCACACTGATCTAATCTGATGTGCCCAAGCCAGATACCTGGCATCTCTTCTTGGGTGCTAGTACATCAATGTCTGGGCTCAGGCTCTGAGCTGAAGAAATCCTCAGTATCGAGCGAAGGTGTTCATCAGTCAGACGTCTCCTGTGAGTTGTTTTGGTCATCTTCATCGAGGAGAAAAGTTGCTCGCATAGATAAGTGCTGCCGAACATGGAGAGCATCTGAGCAGCTTGGGTGCGGAGCTGAGGCATTGTGTCAGGGATGAACCGTGGAAACTGTGCGACGTCCACAGCATCATACTTTGACTTCAGCGTGTCGTTGCATTGGAGTTCAATCAGCTCCATTTGGATGTTGGTTGGTGCATTTTCCACATCAACTGCAAAGGGATTACTAAGCAGTTCAAACCTACATTTCTGGACATCGAAGTCGGCAAATCGCCGGCTAAACTCAGCGGCGAGAACACTGAGTTTTTCAGCAAACTGTGCGCATGGGAACACGGCGGTAGAGATTCATCATGCACTTTTTCACGAACTCTCCCTCATTAAAGGGCCGGGCTGATTTTGCGATCTCTGCTGCCACTATATAACTAGCCTTTACAGCAGCCTCACTTTGTGATGTGGCTTTTTTGAACATATTCTTTTGTGAAACCAAACTTCTTTTCATCTCCTCTACTTTCTGGCTCCTTTGAGTCATGTCCAGGTCCTTGTATTTGTCAAGGTGTTTCGTTTCATAGTGTCGTCTAATGTTGTACTCCTTACTTACAGCCACGTTGACTCCACAAACAAGACAAACAGGTTTGTCTTTTACATATGTAAACAGATATTCTGCCTCCCACTTGTCCAGAAAGCTCCTGTTTTCTGCCTTTCTTTTCGCCAGTTTTGGGAAGGGATAGCGCGCTGACAGTGGTAGCGTCTGTGTTGCTATGACTACTGTCACAGAGGAGAGGGCGTTTCTGGGTCCTGTCCTGATTGGCGCGCAAAAACAACAGCAGAGCATTATGGGATTCGTAGTATTAGCGGTGAATGCGCTGTATAATACCGGCGGGCCAGCTCTAGTAGTAATTTGGTATTGTCTCAACCGCAGTCCCTGGGCAGGTTATTAAAAACAATTACAATATAGACAATAGCAACATAGAACAAGACATAGCATACAGACATAGCAACATAGGACAAGCAAGACGTAGCATACAGGCAGAGCAACATAGAACAAAAAGCAGCAAGACAAAATTCATAAAAGCAACAAAGTGTTTCCACACCTCACAAGTTACAGACAACAGACATGGAAAGCGGCAACACACAGCTAGGGACCATGTTCACAAATCTGATTGACCTTTAGCCATGTCTTCAAGCATTTTGTGAAAGTGTGATATGTGGTGCAGTTATGTGTGTCTGATGGCAGTGTATTCCAGACATGGGAAGCTCTCACAGAAAAAGTGGATTTACTAAAGGTGCTTTTCCTTAGGGGAACTACACAGTCACCTCTCATGGCAGACCTTGTGGATCTGCTGCCATATGTTTGGGTTTTCTGTTTAACAAAAATACTGAGTGGAGGGGGAGCCAAGCCATTTAGAATCTTGAATACAAGACATGCATCAGTGTATTGCACAAGATTTTCCCAACTCAGGAGCTCATGCTTTCTGAGGATGTGACAGTGATGATGGCTATTGGGCTTCCTATCAAGCACTTTGAGAGCCTGTTTGTAGACAGACTGAATAGGTCTTACTGTTGTACAGCAAGCTTGGGCCCAACTAGTCAAGCAGTATGTTAAGTGGGGGAGTATCATAGATTTGAAGTACAGTTTTGCTACCTCTGTAGTCAAACAATTTCGTATAAATCGGAAATTAGCTAGGTTGAATTTGGTTATTTGAATTACCTTTTTCACATGCTTTTTAAAAGAGAGGTTGGAATCAAGTATGATGCCAAGGTACTTAAAATCAGATACCACCTGGAGCTTCTCCCCTGACACATAAACATCTGGCTCAGTAGCATCTGTTGCCCTCTTTGTGAAGAACATGCAAACAGTTTTTTTCACATTGACCTGGACCATTACAGTAGTGAGTTCTTGTGTAGCTTGTTGTTTGCTCTTTGCATGTGTAACAGTATAACTTTACGGCGTCCCCTCACCCCGACACAGGCGCGAACCTGGGACCCTCTGCACACATCAACAACGGTCCCCCACGAAGCACGGTCGTTACCCATCGCTCCACAAAGGCCGCGGCCCTTGCAAAGCAAGGGGCAACCCTACTTAAAGTCTCAGAGCAAGTGACGTAACTGATTGAAATGCTACTAGCGCGTACCCGCTAACTAGCTAGCCATTTCACATCCGTTACACATGCACATATATCACTGTATCATCTGCATACATTTGAAGTTCAGACCCAGTACAGACAGAAGGCAGATCATTAGTGTACATGCTGAACAGGAGGGGCCCCAGTATTGACCCTTGGGGCACACCCACATCATAGCTAAGAGTGGGCGACAGCTCATTGCTCACTCTGACACACTGAGTTCTGCCTTCAAGGTATGATTTCATCCATCTCAAGGCATCGGGGGAAAAGTTGAACTTGGACAATTTTGTGATGAGAATCTCATGGTTAACAGTATCAAAAGCCTTCCTTAGGTCCAGAAACACAGCCCCAACAACGCCCCCTTTGTCCATCTTGGACTTCACATTTTCCAGAAGAAAGCAGTTGGCCGTTTCTGTGGAGTGTTTCGCTCTGAAGACAAACTGCATGGAATGTAATGTGAAGGGGCTGTTGTTGAGGTGGGCAATCAGTTGTTCTGCTACACACTTTTCAACAACCTTTGACACCACAGGTAGTATACTAATGGGCCTGTAGTTACTCACGTCAGCAGGGTCACCCGATTTAAAGATGGCCGTTATTATGGCCGACTTCCATACCCTTGGAAACACCCCGAGACCAATAGATGTGTTGGTGACCTTAGTAATGGGGCCAATGAGTGACGCTTTGTAGTTTTTAAGAAAGGTAGAGTCCATCCCAAACACATCTTTGGCTTTAGAGTTCTTTAGTGAGCTAATCACCTTGTCCACCTTTGACTCAGAAAACTCCCTTATGATGAAGACAGGTTGAGCATCATTTACTAGCACTGAGCCCAAGAAACCAGTGGAGGGGTTCTGTGTCAGTACCCTGACAGAGTCAATAAAGTAGGAATTGAAGGCTATTGCTATTTCGACTGCATCCTGTGTTAGATTGTTATTCACCATGATTTCTAGTCTTTTTGTAGTGTTACTATGGTCTTTCCCTGTTAACTTTTTTAGATTCTCCCAGATCAGTTTAGAATTTCCCTTTGCTTCACCAATTATGTTAATAAAAAAGTTTGCCTTGGCCTGTCTGATTTCTTTCATCACCTTATTTCTCAACATGGTAAACCTACGTCGGTCATGCTCTAATTTGGATCTTAGGGCTATTTTTAGATAATAATCTCGTTCTTTCATCAATTTCCAGATTTCTCCATTTAGCCAAGGAAGAGTGCTCTTTTGGCCAGGTTTGGATTTGATTTTCTTTAGGAAACCCTTTAATGTAGTCTGGATTGTGGATAGAAAAACTTGACTATCAGCTTCCACGTCTGCATAGGACAAGAGATCATTCCAGTTAATTCCCTTAATTGCGTTTTCAAAATAGCTTAATTCACTCTTAGGTATTCTTAGTTGATCAGGCTTTCTAACAGTAGAGAGGTTAAACCTGCTCTTAGACAGCTTTCTGGCTATAAGTGTCAGATTATGATCAGATAGCCCAGTAACCATATTGAATGATTTAGTCACTCTCTCTGGTTTATTACTGAACACCAAATCAATCTGTGTTTTAGAGCAACAAGTCACCCTGGTTGGCCCTTTAACTAGCTGTGTAAGGTCAAAGGTATTAGTGATCCGTTTGAGGGTTTTCCTACAACACTTGTCTTCATAATTAATGTTAAAATCTCCCATTAAGATGACCTCTTTCCCAAAATCACATTCCCTAAGCATGTTATTAAACTGATCAAAAAACACACTTTTGGTGGAAGGTGGCCTATACATTCCAATGAGGGTAAAAGACATTTGGGGAGACAGTGTAATGTTCAGGCCAATACATTCTAGTTCATTATCACATGACCACTCAATTTGTTTACATCGGATATGTTCTTTAATGTAAATCATCACACCCCCTCCTCTTCCTTCAGTCCTGTCTCTCCTGAAAACATTGTAGCCAGGCACAATCAAAGCAGCAGATGGAGAGTTTTTATGGAGCCATGTCTCTGAGAGGCAGAGAAAGTCAAGGTTGGAGTCTGTGAGTAGATGTTGAATTTGATCACTTTTTGGAATGACACTACGAATGTTCAAGTGCCCCCCTAGTAGTCCCTTGGGCTTAGCTCGTGGGTCCCAGATGACTTGAGAGTGATTGACACATTGAAAAAAGTTTAATTTTCGGTGTTTTCTGACGGCTGGGTTTAGGCCGTTTTGTTTCGTTTTGATTAGGGGCAGTTCGGTAGCGCAATTAACAATCCCTCCCGCCTGCACTGGATGCGGGGAACTAATTAAAACAGCTTGCGTACCAGAAGCAGAGTCAGGGATCGCATATAGCGACTTTGGTATGTTTGAAGAGTCAAAAGTTTAAAAGTTTCCGATAAATGTTGGACTTGTGTTTGTTGCGCCTAAGCGGTTCAGTAGAATAAGGAGCGAGGTAGACTTGGCCATTATTCAGAACCTTATGGTATGCTGTGTACTGTCCGCTCCCGTGGAGCGGTGAACCAATGTGTTTGGTGTTAATATTCTCCGGTAGTAGACTGATTGTGTCATCCCAGCAAGGACGCACTGAGATTATCAGTAGAGCAGCTACATAACTGACAATCATGGCAGAGTACTGGAGATAAAACACATAATTGCGCTTTAACTCTTTGCATGAGTTACTTAGCGGGGGTCGGCGTACACCTGATGGTTTAGATAAAATTACAGCATTCGAATGAGAAGCGGCACCTGCCGCACCACCCTGTCTTCCGTCCACCCTGTCCTCCGTCCGCGTGGTCCCATGGTGTTTATACTTGCGTACTATTGTTTGTAGAGATGAACGTGGTACCTTCAGGCGTTTGGAAATTGCTCCCAAGGATGAACCAGACTTGTGGAGGCCTACAATTTCTTTCCTGAGGTCTTGGCTGATGTCTTTTGATTTTCCCATGATGTCAAGCAAAGAGCTTGAGTCAATACATGTTAAAATTTCAGATGTGAGTCTTTCTGGGTAAGTCTCTAAGAGCGTTGCACAGCTGTACTGTGCGATATTTGTACATTTTAGTTAAAACAATTATTTCAACTGTCAAGTTAGTTGATGATCATTGCTAGATAGTCATTTTCAAGTCTTTCCATAGATTTTCAAGCCAATTTAAGTCAAAACTGTAACTAGGCCACTCAGGAACATTCAATGTCACCTTAGTAAGCAACTCCAGTGTATATTTGGTTTTGTCTTTTAAGTTATTGTCCTCCTGAAAGGTGAATTTGACCCCCAGTGTCTGTTGGAAAGCAGACTGAACCAGGTTTTCCTCTAGGATTTTGCCTGTGCTTAGCTCTATTCTACTTATTTGTATCTTAAAAACCTCCCTAGTCCTTGGCGATGACAAGAATACCCATAACATGATGCAGCCACCACCATGCTTGAAAATGTGAAGAGGGGTACTCAGTGATGTGTTGTGTTGGATTTTCCGCAAACATAACACTTTGTATTCAGGATATACAGTGCCTTGCAAAAGTATTCACCCCCCTTGGCGTTTTTCCTATTTTGATACATTACAACCTGTACTTTAAATAGATTTTGGGGGGGATTTCATGTAATGAACATACACAAAATAGTCCAAATTGGTGAAATTAAATGAAAAAAATAACTTGTTGAAATTTTTTTTTACTGAAAAGTGGTGGGTGCATATGTATTCACCCCTTTGCTATGAAGCCCCTAAATAAGATCTGGTGCAACTAATTACCTTCAGAAGTCACATAATTAGTTAAATAAAGTCCACTTGTGTGCAATCTAAGTGTCACATGATCTGTCTAATGATCTCAGTATATATACAACTGTTCTGAAAGGCCCCAGAGTCTGCAACACGGCTAAGCAAGAGCACCATGAAGACCAAGAAGCTCTCCAAACAGGTCAGGGACAAAGTTGTGGAGAAGTACAGATCAGGGTTGGGTTATAAAAAAACATCCCAAACTGTGAACATCCCACGGAGCACCATTAAATCCATTCTTAAAAAATTTAAAGAATCTGGCATCACAACAAATCTGCCAAGAGAGAACCGCACACCAAACTTACGGACCAGGCAAGGAGGGCGGTAATCAGAGAGGAATGGGAATGAGATGGCTACTTACACCGTGTTGGAAATGGATCACAGCAGTGATTGAATGAGGGTGTGGGACACGAGTTGAGGTGTTCATAGGCTTGAATAGTGCAGGACAGGATTTGATTGGGAAGACAAAAAACTATAAGACAGCACATTACACAGTTAGACAAAAGAGCTAAGAATGAGTTAGTCCAAGCAAGGAGTAAAATCATTGTTGTGTTATAATGTGATTGTGTATGAGATTGACTCTACATACAGTAATGAGAGAAAATGGATAGGGGTACTCACAGTGGATGGAGGGGAAACATTCAATGTGCCAGTGGATGAGAGGGCACATGAGACGTCGTGGCTTCAGTTCATGTCAGGAGAAAGTTGACAATGTTAGTGGAGTGGAGTAGTCGTCACCTCTTAATCAGGGAACAGGAGGGGACTTGGCTGTAAATACAAATAGCAGATACATTCCATTACAGCTGCGCCATCGTAGGTTAGAACAATGAGCTTCTCTATGAAGTTAAACTCAGACACCTCAAAATTCATAAAGTCAAACACAGACTGCGCATCTCGCCCACTTGACACATCAAAGTAGCCCAAGAAATGTTCCTGAATAAAGGTCTGATCATCCACATTTTTTTATTTTATTTCACCTTTATTTAACCAGGTAGGCTAGTTGAGAACAAGTTCTCATTTACAACTGCGACCTGGCCAAGATAAAGCATAGCAGTGTGAACAGACAACAACACAGAGTTACACATGGAGTAAACAATAAACAAGTCAATAACACAGTAGGAAAAAAATAAAATAAAAAATTTGTCTATATACATTGTGTGCAAAAGGCATGAGGAGGGAGGCAATAAATAGGCCATAGGAGCGAATAATTACAATTTAGCAGATTAACACTGGAGTGATAAATCATCAGATGATCATGTGCAAGTAGAGATACTAGTGTGCAAAAGAGCAGAAAGTAAATAAATAAAAAAAGTAAGGGGATGAGGTAGGTCAATTGGGTGGGCTGTTTACAGATGGACTATGTACAGCTGCAGCGATCGGTTAGCTGCTCAGATAGTAGACGTTTAAAGTTGGTGAGGGAAATAAAAGTCTCCAACTTCGGCCAAATGAGGTGTTGGCTTTTGGGATGATCAGTGAGATATACCTGCTGGAGCGCGTGCTTCGGGTGGGTGTTGTTATCATGACCAGTGAACTGAGATAAGGTGGAGCTTTACCTAGCATGGACTTATAGATGACCTGGAGCCAGTGGGTCTGGCGACGAATATGTAGCGAGGGCCAGCCGACTAGACCATACAGGTCGCAGTGGTGGGTGGTATAAGGGGCTTTGGTAACAAAACAGATGGCACTGTGATAAACTGCATCCATTTTGCTGAGTAGAGTATTGGAAGCAATTTTGTAGATGACATCGTCAAAGTCGAGGATCAGTAGGATAGTCAGTTTTACTAGGGTAAGTTTGGCGGCGTGAGTGAAGGAGGCTTTGTTGCGAAATAGAAAGCCGATTCTTGATTTGATTTTGGATTGGAGATGTTTAATATGAGTCTGGAAGGAGAGTTTACAGTCCAGCCAGAGACCTAAGTATTTATAGATGTCCACATATTCTAGGTCGGAACCGTCCAGGGTGGTGATGCTAGTCGGGTGGGCGGGTGCAGGCAGCGAAAGGTTGAAAAGCATGCATTTGGTTTTACTCGTGTTTAAGAGCAGTTGGAGGCCACGGAAGGAGTGTTGTATGGCATTGAAGCTCGTTTGGAGGTTAGATAGCACAGTGTCCAAGGAAGGGCCAGAAGTATACAGAATGGTGTCGTCTGCGTAGAGGTGGATCAGGGAATCGCCCGCTCATACCTGACAATAACTGATGACTGCAAGCAGACTGGTGGTACCATGTCCCAGAGCGGTGGGGTAATTTTTAACAGTTGATCAGACTGAAAAATCTTCTCGCTTTCATCCGATACAGGATGTCAGATTTCTAATGTTTAGGTATAGCCTAGGCTGCTGCAACATTTATGTCATGAGTTTTTGCTTGTGTCTGTCTGGAGTGATTGTGTTATCATCTTTGCTAAATAAATACCGTAGGAAAGTGGAAAGCCTACCTGAGTGCACGTGAAAAAATTAGCTGTCAACCTCTCTCTTTAATATAACTTTTAATGGATGATGCGATGGAAGCTATCAAATCATTCTGAATTGTTTTTTGACATCCCGAAAAGACAGTCGAAAGTTCGATATGTTCAGCCAGTAAAGCATCGTAACGTGCAATTACCTCTGTAACGGAACTTTCCCTCTCGTTGTGTCCTCTAAAAGAGCTGGCAGCATGCTGATAGGTCTGCTGTTAGAACCATTAAAGACCGCTTTACCACTCTTGGGTAATGGAATGACTTTGGCTTCCCTCCAGGCCTGAGGACAAAGACTTTCCTCTAGACTCAGATTAAAGATATGACAGATAGGAGTAGCTATAGAGTCAGCTACCATCCTCAGTAGCTTTTCATCTAAGTTGTCAATGCCAGGAGGTTTTGTCATTACTGATCGATAACAATAATTTTTCCACCTCACCCACACTAACTTTACAAAATTCAAACTTACAATGCTTTTCCTTCATTGTTTGTTTTCTTTATGCATGAGTACGATGGCTCATTGTTCTTATTGGCATTTCCTGCATTAGTTTGCCCACTTTGCCAATGAAGTAATCGGTAGAATAATTGGCAACATTAAATGGTTTTGTGATAAATAATAAATCTGATTCGATGAAAGATGGAGTTCAATTTGTCTTTCTGTCCATAATTTCATTTTTCCATCATTCTTTTTATCATTGATCTTGGTTTCATAATTCAGTTCCTTCTTCTTTTTGTTGAGTTTAATCACATAATTTCTCAATTTGCAGTATGTCAGCCAGTCAGATGTGCCACCAGACCCATTAGCCACTCCTTTTGCCCCATCTCTTTGTTCAATTCTTTATCAATCCATAAAGGATTAACAGTTCGAATAGCCAGTTTCTTAACAGGTGCATGTTTATCAATAATTGGAAGATGCAATTTCATATATTCATCAAGTGCAGCGTCTGGATGCTCCTTTTAATCACATCAGACCAACAAATGTTTTTAACATCATCCACAGAAGAGACTTAGCAAAATCTTTTGTATAATCTCTAAAAGAGATGAGATGATGCCAGCGACCCTCATATTTAGAAACATTTCAGTTATTTTACTGTAACAGTTGTTTGTTTTTCATTTCAGTTGATTAAAAACCAAGATCTCAGTAGGCTACCCTTACCATGCTTCATTCCGCAACGAGCTTCCGTAGCCTGTCGTCCTTGATCAACCAAATGTAAACTATTTCAACAAATAAAATTGCCAGTCAACAGAGGCATATCCAATATCCCTTGAAAGAATACTTACAATTCGACATGTTGATTGTGTCCTACACTGTCAAATAAGCGCTTAAAACACATTTTTATTCAGGGTCTCCCATTTTCAGCCTGTAGAAGTGGGAGTTTACATTGTAGCTTACTCTTGCGTGACTGCGTGGTCTAGAATTGACTACAATGGCAGCCCACAGGCGGAAAACAAAACCCAGGCCTTTCCCACCAACTCCATCTATTGTGCTCATAATTCCTGCTGTGAAAATAGCTAAAATACACCAACGATAAGATCTACCATTGCATTTGTTCAAATAGAGCCCATAGTATAAAATCATGTGAGCTGGTACTACTCTTTTTGCAATTTCTGGTGCTCTGGCGGATCCTGGCTGGACGGCTCTGGCGGGTCCTGGCTGGACGGCTCTGGCGGGTCCTGGCTGGACGGCTCTGGCGGGTCCTGGCTGGACGGCTCTGGCGGGTCCTGGCTGGACGGCTCTGGCTGGTCCTGGCTGGACGGCTCTGGCTGGTCCTGGCTGGACGGCTCTGGCTGGTCCTGGCTGGACGGCTCATAACAGTCCGACAGCACTGGGCAGGCAGGCAGTTCAAACAGCGCTGGGCAGGCAGGCAGCTCAGACAGCGCTGGGCAGACGGCAGACTCTGGCCGGCTGAGACGCACTGTAGACCTGGTGCGTGGGGTAGGCACTGGCTGCGCTGGAGAGGAGGAAGGCTCTGACAGCGCTGGACAGGTGGGAGCAGCTGGAGAGAGAACCCGGAGAGACAGCCTGGTGCGGGGGGCTACCACCGGTGGACTGGTACGTGGAGGTGGCACCGGGTATACCGGACCGTGAAGGAGGACACGCGCTCTTGAGCACCGAGCCTCCCCAACCCTACCAGGTTGAATGGTCCCCGTAGCCTTGCCAGTGCGGCGAGGTGGAATAGCCCGCACTGGGCTATGCTGGCGAACCGGAGACACCCTCTGTAAGGCTGGTGCCATGTATGCCGGCCCGAGGAGACGCACTGGAGGCCAGATGCGTTGGGCCGGTTTCATGACATCCGGCTCGATGCCCAACTTAGCCCTACCAGTGAGGTGAGGTGGAATAGCCCGCACTGGGCTAAGCACGCGTACTGGGGACACCGTGCGCTTTACCGCATAACACGGTGTCTGACCAGTACGACGCCCTCTCACTTCACGGTAAGCACGGGGAGTTGGCTCAGGTATACTACCCGGCTTTGCCACACTCCTCCAAATTTTTGGGTTTGACTCTCGGGCTCCCAACCGCGTCGCCGCGCTGCCTCCTCATACAAGCGCCTCTCTGCCTTCGCTGCCTCCAGCTCCGCCTTGGGACGGCGATATTCCCCTGGCTGAGCCCAGGGTCCTTTGCCGTCCAGGATCTCCTCCCAAGTCCAGGAGTCCTGGGTTTTTTCCCACTGCTGTCGCCTCCCTTCTCCACTCCGCTTGGTCCTAGATTGGTGGGTGGTTCTGTAACGATCGTCGTAATCCTCCTCCTCGGACGAGAAGGAGAGGCGAGAAGGATCAGACCAATATGCGGAGTGGTTAGTGTTCATGATTATTTAATGAATACAGACTGACCACTTAACATACGAAAACAACATACGTGACAAACCGCAACAGTCCCGTGTGGTGCTAACACAGACACGCGATACAACCACCCACAGCCACCACGTGAATCACAGGCTGCCTAAGTATGATTCTCAATCAGGGACAACGATTGACAGCTGTCTCTGATTGAGAATCATACCCGGCCGAACACAATCAACCCAACAAGAAAACACACCTCGACAACCCACCCCAACTCACGCCCTGACCAACTAAATAAACACAAGAAAAAGGAAAAACAGGTCAGGAACGTGACAGTGTGTCAGAAGGGGGGAAGGATAACAGTAGTTGAATGTCATCCGAATAGCAATGATAGGAGAGACGATGTGAGGATATGACAGAGCCAAATTACTTGGTGTTTAGAGAGAAGAGGATAGGGCCTAGAACCGAGCCCTGGGGGACACCGGTAGTGAGAGTACATGGTGCAGACACAGATCCTCTCCATGTTACCTGGTAGTAGCGGCCTGTCAGGTAGGAGATTGATGTCATAAGGTGAATGCACCAATTTGTAAGTCGCTCTGGATAAGAGCGTCTGCTAAATGACTTAAATGTAAATGTGAGATAATTCAAGAGTGTGCCGAGCCTGAAACGCCCAGCCCTGAGAGGGTGGAGAAGAGGATCTGGTGGTTCACGGTGTCAAAGGCAGCGATAGATCTAGGAGGATGAGAACAGAGGAGAGAGAGAGACAGCTTTGGCAGTGCGGAGAGCCTCCGTGACACAGAGAAGAGCAGTCTCGGTTGAGTGACCTGTGTTGAAGCCTGACTGGTTTGTTCTGAGAGAGATAATGAGAGAGTTGATCACAGACAGCACACTCAAGTGTTTTGGAAAGAAACGAAAGTAGGGATACAGGTCTGTAGTTTTTGACGTCAGATGAGTCGAGTGTTGGTTTCTTGAGGAGGGGAGTGACTTGGGCCATTTTGAAGTCAAAGCGGACGCAGCTAGTGGTCAGGGATGAGTTGATGAGGCAAGTGAGGAATGGGAGAAGTTCTCTGGAGATGGGAGAAAAATCATCTTGATAGAGGGGAGAAAGAGGTCAAGGCGTAGGGTAGTTCTGTGTGAGTGGGATCAGTGTACTAAATAGGCTGAGTGAATGAGGAGTCGATGTTGTCAACCTTCTTTTCAAAGTGGTTGATAAAGTCGTCCGCAGAGAGGGAGGAGAGAGGGAGAGGGGCTGGAGGATTAAGGAGGGAGGAGAAGAAGGAAAATAGTTCCCTAGAGTTTGCGGAGGAAGCTTGAAATGTAGAGGGATGGAAAGTGGCTATAGTAGCAGATACAGAAGCAGAGAAGGTAGAGAGGAGGGAGTGAAAGGATAATAGGTCCTCCAGATGTTTAGTTTTCCTGAATTTTCGCTCAGCTGCCCGCAGCCCTGTTCTGTAAGCTCGTAATGAGTCACTCAACCAGGGAGCAGGAGGGGAGGTCTGAGCACGCAGGGAGGAAAGGGGACAGTGCAAGTCATAGGATGCAGACAGGGAGGAGAGTAGGGTCGAATAGGCAGAATCAGGAGACAAGAGGGAGAAGGATTTAGAAAAAGGGCGAGATTATAGGATAGAAGAGGATAGAATAGTGGGTGAGAGAGAGCGAAGATTGCGATGGCGCATGATCACCTGAGTAAGGGCTGAGTGGGTAGGGTTGGAAAGGGAGACAGAAAAGGAAAAAAGTAGTGATCAGAGAACTGGAGGGGGGTTGCAGTGAGATTAGTTGGCGAACAGCCTCTAGTAAAGATGAGGCCAAGCGTATTACTTGCCTTGTGAGTTGGAGGGGATTGCGAAAAGTGAGGTCAAATGAGGCAAGGAGGGGAAAGAGAGAGTTGGAAAGAAATTAATTGAAGGCAGACGACTGTCTACACACACCATTGTTACTTGTTTACTTTAGTTAATAAATATATTTTTGTTATTCCTTGATCTCCACGTTGTCTCTTTTGTTACGGGCTATGAGCCGGTTCGTGACAAGTGGGGGCTCATCCGGGATCTGAACCCGGGATCTGAACCTCTCGCAAGTAACAATGGCAGACGTGACGAACCTCCCACTCTGTCTGTCGAATTCTTTCTCTTTCCTCTTGTTTTCCTTAATAGAATGTCTGTGGGCAGAGCCGGGAGGGTCGTCAGCGAAATGGTACACAGTTGGGCTCAGGTGTGTCCTGGGGATAATACAGCTTTCCCCAATTCATTGTGTAGACTCTCTCCATGCAGACACACTGTTGGATTTTGGTTGGGGCATTTTTGTGGCTGTTTGTTTGTTTGCTTTGGCACCTCTCAACACCCCTCATTATTACATCTATGCACGCATCCACTCACTGACTACTGACTACTGACACCATTGTTACTTGTTTATAGTTTCATTTTGTTAATAAATCATTTTTTGTTATTCCTTTATCTCCACGTTGTCTCCCTTTTTATTACGGGCTACGGGATAGTTCGTGACAGGAGGTTGAAGTCACCAAGTACGAAGAGTGGCGAGCCATCGTCAGGAAATTAACTTATCGAGGTGTCAAGCTCATTGACATCAGTCTCCAAGGGCAACTGATGGGCAATAGATGACAACAATGTTAAGCTTGAGTGGACAAATGACAGTGACAGCATGGAATTCAAATGAAGAGATGGACAGGTGAGAGAGGGTGAAAATAGAACATCTCCAGTTAGGAGTAATGAGTAGCCCTGTGCCACCACATGCACAGTGTTCTCTGGGGTGATCCATGTCAAAGTCAGGGTCTAAAGATCAAGGGACTGAAGTGCAGCATAGGCTAAGATGAACTTGGCATTCTTGACCACAGATCGGCAGTTCCAAACGCTGCCAGAGACCCGGAATACCACATGAGTTGTGCGTGCAGGGTATACTAAATTAGAAGGGTTGCAGCCAAGGGGTGTGGAACGTCTATAAAGCCTACACAACATATACAGTTCCTTCAGAAATTATTTACACCTGTTGACTTTTTACACATTTTGTTGTGTTACAAAGTGGGATTAAAATGCATTTAATTGTCATTTTTTTTGTCAACAATCTACACAAAATACTTGACTGTCAAAGTGGGAGAAAAATTCGAACATTTGTAAAAGTTAAAAATAAAACAATAATACAGCGCATTCGGAAAGTATTCAGACCCTTTGACTTTTCCACATTTTGTTACTTTCTGTCCTTGGTCATTGATAATGTATGATTTTACAACTCAGAAAGAGTCACATGAGGATGCTGTATACCAGAGATTATGTTTATTCTAATTCAGTAATTTTTTCATCACATCTAACTGAAAGGAAGTGTAAAAAGTTGATAACATTTCATTACTGAAATTCCATCATATTAGTATTACATGGCTGAGTGACCATGTTTAGATGCCGCCATTCGCACAAATGAACCTTGAACACTGTTCTCTTGCCTAGCTTCTTCTAAAAAAAACTGCAAAAACAGACTCCCTAAATGCATTGACATTCTGTCAATTCCAAACACACTTCATGGGGGATCACGTGACCCTTGAATGAGATGGCCGCATGAACTAAGAGCTCCGCACAAGTAGTTTCCAATTCCTAATCTTACCTCCACTTCAAGTTTAAACTCCTTTAGCTTTAGTCAAAAAGTCATGGCGGCTACAAAAGGCGACATTACAGGTGACATTTTTACCCGGATTTGAGCATTAGCGACGGAAAAAGCCTCCAAGAAGGAGCTAGCTTCAGAAAAAGCTAGCGCCATTAGCCAGGAGCAAGAGGACCCGTTCCCCCCTGAGGCCCAACGAATGGCAACCTCGCACTCTGTCGAAGACATCCTTTCTGAGTTGAGATCCCAACGTACAGAACTCAACATTAAATTAGATGCCATTAACTCTCAGCTCAGTGCGATAGGGGGCAAGGTGACAATCCTGGAAAATGTTTTGCCTGACATCAACAACAAAATAACCATAAACACGCGGCGCCTGGACGAGGCAGAGGGGCGAATCGTATCCATGGAAAACTTATTGACAGACGCCATGGAAACAATAGCATATGCTAAAAAGAAAATAGAGCATCTGGAAAAGAAAACAAAGGACCTGGAAAACAGGGGGCTAAGGAATAATTGTGTTCTATTAAATCTGGGCGAAAAAGAAGAGGGAAACATGCCACTGATCCGCTACCTGCAAGACAAACTTCCCGAGTGGCTCCACCTGTCCACCAACAGGCCCATAGAACTGGAGAGAGCTCACCGAGCACTGAGGCCCCCACCAGCAGCCAGACAACCACCGCGCCCAATCACCATACGTTTCCTGAGATTCACCGACAAGGAACGAATCCTACAGGCGGCGAAAATCAACACCATTACAGTGGGAAACGCCAAACTCACTTTACACCAGGAACTGTCAGCTGGAATACGCCGAAAGCTCCGAGAGTTTGACGAGGTGAAGAAATAGTCCATTAACCGAGGCCTCTTTAGGGGATTCAAATACCCAAACGAGCTCAGGATTCTTCACCAAGGCAAAACGTTTTTTGAAAGACAATCCTGGTCAATGAGAAATAGACCAATGACTAAATGCGATTACTGTTATTACTAAAGGAGGTAAGACAACATATAGCCAACATCCAAAGACCCACCCGCCCTGCTAAATGTCATTATAGCCGTCTAATCTATATGTATTTTCCTTTAGCTGAGAGGGATAGGCTCTATAGCCTAACCTAGGCCGACTAACGCTTCAGCCTACGTTTAGTTCCCTTTTTTTGTTGATATTATTACTTGTGGTTCCCTATGTCTCTTGGGGGGGGGGGGGTATATATGTAAGCTGGGCTATTGATTTTATTTTCTACCAGTTTTAATGTGGTCTGGACGGGGGCTACATTGTCATTTACTCAATGCGGGGCAAAGAGAGAGAGGATGAGGCATTTCTTTGGTGGGGAGCGGGAGACGTTGTGCGTTGAACCGCCCTTGCTGTCTCTCCAGGGCCGGTTCCCCTCTCTCCACTGGGATTCTCTGCCTCTAACCCTGTTACTGGGGCTGAGTCACTGGCTTGCTGGTGCTCTTTCATGCCGTCCCTAGGAGGGGTGCGTCACTTGAGTGGGTTGAGTTACTGACGTGAACTTCCTGTCTGGGTTGGCGCCCCCCCTTGGTTGTGCTGTGGTGGAGACCTTTGTGGGCTATACTCGGCCTTGTCTCAGGATTGTAAGTTGGTGGTTGAGGATATCCCTCTAGTGGTGTGGGGGCTGTGCTTTGGCAGAGTGGGTGGGGTTATATCCTTCCTGTTTGGCCCTGTCCGGGGGTTTCTTCGGATGGGGCCACAGTGTCTCCTGACCGCTCCTGTCTCAGCCTCCAGTATTTATGCTGCAGTAGTTTATGTGTCGGGGGGCTAGGGTCAGTTGGTTATACCTGGAGTACTTCTCCTGTCTTATCCAGTGTCCTGTGTGAATTTAAGTATGCTCTCTCTAATTCTCTCGTTCTCTCTTTCTCTCTGAGAACCTGAGCCCTAGGACCATACGTCAGGACTACCGGGCATGCTGACACCTTGCTGTCCCCAGTCCGCCCGGCCTTGCTGCTATTCCAGTTTCAACTGTTTCTGCCTGCGGTTACGAAACCCCTACCTGTCCCAGACCTGCTGTTTTCAAATCTTAATGATCGGCTATGAAAAGCCAACTGAGATTTATTCCTGATTATTATTTGACCATGCTTGTCATTTATGAACATTTTGAAAATCTTGGCTCTCTCTAATTTTCTCCTTCTCTCTTTCTCTCGGAGGACCTGAGCCCTAGGACCATACGTCGGGACTACCGGCCGTGGTGACTCCTTGCTGCCCCCAGTCCGCCTGGCCTTGCTGCTATTCCAGTTTCAACTCTTCTGTCTGCGGTTATGGAACCCCTACCTGTCCCAGACCTGCTGTTTTCAACTCTTAATGATCGGCTATGAAAAGCCAACTGAGATTTATTCCTGATTATTATTTGACCATGCTTGTCATTTATGAACATTTTGAAAATCTTGGCTCTCTCTAATTTTCTCCTTCTCTCTTTCTTTCTCTCGGAGGACCTGGGCCCTAGGACCATGCGTCGGGACTGCCGCCCGTGGTGACTCCTTGCTGTCCCCAGTCCGCCTGGCCTTGCTGCTATTCCAGTTTCAGCTGTTCTGCCTGCGGTTATGGAACCGCCACCTGTCCCAGACCTGTTGTTTTTCAACTCTTAATGATCAGCTATGAAAAGCCAACTGAAAATTATTCATGATTATTATTTGACATTGCTTGTCACTTATGAACATTTTTGAACATCTTGGCATAGTTCTTTTATAATCTCCACCCGCACAGCCAGAAGAGGACTGGCCACCCCTCATAGCCTGGTTCCTCTCTAGGTTTCTTCCTAGGTTTTGGCCTTACTAGGGAGTTTTTCCTAGCCACCGTGCTTCTACACCTGCATTCTAGCTGTTTGGGGTTTTAGGCTGGGTTTCTGTACAGCACTTCGAGATATTATCTGATGCACGAAGGGCTATATAAAATAAAATTGATTGATTGATTGATTGGTTGCTAACTGTTCTCGTTTTTTGTTTTTTTTCGGAACACAGAATTTAGACTGAGCGGGGGGGTAATAGATCCAACGGGATATGTCGAGTTGTTTGGGAACTCGGCTGGGGTGTTCAGAGATTGTTATTTTATGTACACCATTTATTTTCCTTTTATGTGAACGCAGCTGTAACTATTATCCACCTTTACCCAGAGATGACTTACACTAAAGTTTGATTACTGTTCGATGACGATGAATAGTACCTTAAATCTATTGACATGGAACTGCCATGGTCTAGGTCATGCAATAAAACGGAAAAAGATACTATGTGCTCTAAAAAAGGAAAAAGCAGATATCACGCTATTACAAGAGACACACCTCTGTGATGCTGAACATGCCAAACTCCGCAGAGCTTGGGTGGGACAGGTGTATTTCTCATCTTTCAAATCCAACAGTAGAGGTACAGCAATACTTATCCATAAGAATGTTCCATTTATAATTGACAAAAACATCTGATCCGGAGGGGAGATTTATTTTGATAACTGGGTCACTGTATGGGCAACCAATTACTATCTTAAACATATACGCCCCTAACACAGATACTCCTGCTTTCATGTCAAAAATGATAACCCTGTTCAATGAGAATTGTGTTTCCTTTGGCGTGGTGGCCGGAGATTTTAATTGTACCCTTAACCCAACCCTGGACAAATCATGTCAATTCCCCACCACAAATCCTAGATCTGCAAAGATGTTGAACTCTCTTACTAAAGAGGTGGGAATGATATATATCTGGAGAGAGACTAATAGCTCATCTATGGACTATACATACTACTCTAATGTCCATAACACCTACTCCTGTATAGATAACATTTTTATCCTAAAGAGGTTCATAAATTCAGCCACGTGTACAAATGGACCCATAGCACTTTCAGATCACACCTTTGTCCACCTCTGCTTTGACCTCTGAAAAAACATCCCGAGGTCAAAGAGCTGGAAATTCAACACCTCCATGTTATCAAATGAAGCATTACATACATTGGTAACTACATGGGTAGACAACTACACACAAGACAACAAAGATTCTCCTGTTTCTCCAGCCACAATGTGGGACGCTGCCAAAGCCACACTAAGAGGTCATCTAATTGCATAAGCTTCCTCTAAGAAAAAAGCTATGGAAGCACACAGGCTAGATCTTGAGAGGGAGCTGGAACGCTGTGAAAAAGTACATAAACAATCCCCAGACAGCACCTCCTGGAGTCAACTTAAAGCAGCCAAAGCCAAACTGAATTTGGACTATACTCGGGAGATAAAAAAAAGAAGTTTTCTTTACTAAACAGAAATACCATGAGTATAGTAATAGGCCGAGTAGATTGCTTGCTTACCAATTTAAAAAAGAGCAGTCAGAGCGTACAATCATGCCTATCCGAACAGCAGAGGACGAGGTCACATATGACCCAAAAAATATAAATTTAACTTTTCATGATTTTTACTGCAAACTACACAGCTCCGAATTATATCAGTTTATGTCAGTATATTGCGATTTTCGGGTATTTATTTTCTTGGCGCTGTCGGAATTTGGGTATCTCTCTCTTTCGTGCTAATGTTTACTGCTAATTGCAACTCTGAAGAGGATGTTCTCCAACCTATTAACGATTCTTTTTGACAAAGGACACCTTTCCCAAGATTCTGATGAGAGTTCATCGAAAAGTAAGAACTATTTATGCTGATAATTCATTGTTCTGTTGAAAAATGTCAAATGCATGAAACGCCATTGCTTGCAGTGTAGCATTGTGTTATCGCAGCCTGTATTGCGCAGTAAGGTTAACTTCTTGCCACTAGGGGGGTGCCATTTCGACAGTACAAATTCGTTTCCAAATTAAACTGCCTCGTACTCAATTCTTGCTTGTACAATATGCATATTATTATTACTATTGGATAGAAAACACTCTCTAGTTTCTAATACCGTTTGAATTATGTCTGTAAGTGAAACAGAACTAGACTTAGAGCAATTCTCCTATGAGGATTTGAAAATGCTGAAATCTGCTTGCTGTTCCCAGACCTGTGGATAACTCTGACTGTCTTCTATTGGTTGAGATGCACTGCATACGCCTTCCCCTGGTTGTTAGCGAATAGGGAGTCTTGAAATGGCGTCTCTACGTAGTTCCCAAAGTTTATAAATTGATTGGGAACGAGGTGGCTCATTCTTTTCACCTTCGCTCGGGCGCATTGAGGACCTGGGGACGTTCTTTTGGAACCATCGGTTATAGATCTCAGACATTTCCGGCTGTGTTTTTATTCGATATAGGTGTTGAAGACATCGTAATGTTGTTATTTTGAACCGAATTATATCAGTTTATGTCAGTATATTGCGATTTTCGGGTATTTATTTCCTTGGCGCTGTAGGAATGTGGGTATCTCTCTCTTTCGTGCTAATGTTTACTGCTAATTGCAACTCTGAAGAGGACGTTCTCCAACCTATCAACAATTCTTTTTGACAAAGGTCACCTTTCCCAAGATTCTGATGAGAGTTCATCGAAAAGTAAGAACTATTTATGCTGATAATTCATTGTTCTGTTGAAAAATGTCAAATGCATGAAACGCCATTGCTTGCAGTGTAGCATTGTGTTATCGCAGCCTGTATTGCACAGTAAGGTTAAAACCTGTTATGGCTGCAAGGGGCAGTATTGAGTAGCCTGATAAAATGTGTCCATTTCAAACGGCCTCGTACTCAATTCTTGCTCGTACAATATGCATATTATTATTACTATTGGATAGAAAACACTCTCTAGTTTCTAAAACCGTTTGAATTATTTCTCTGAGTGAAACAGAACTCATTCTGAGGCACTTTTCCTGACCCGGAAGTTCAAAGTCTGAAATCGATGCTCTCTTCCTCTTCCTGCCTATAAATGGGCACAAGAGCTATTAGTATACATGCACGTCATACACCTTCCTCTGGGTGTCAAGAAGGCTGTGAGAGAAGAAATGAGGTGATTATCTCGATCTGGGATGGAATAAATCCTCTTGGAATGACGTGTACCCCATTTCCGGTACTCTGAAGAACGCGATTTGGACAGTGGGGTTGCCTTTTGTTTTGCTGACGTTATAGGTGACTATTATTTCCGGCTTTGATTTTATTTGTCACCATGTCATCGTAAAGTATGTTTTTTCAATATAGTTTCATCAGATTATTGACATTTTTTCGGGAGTTTTGCCGTGTTCCGTTCTCTTCCGTTTGTTTACATGGAGAGATCCGTGCAACCCGGCTAGCGCGCTTGCTAAATGGAGAGAGAAAGTTGCCATTCTGAATCCAAACAACGTCTCATCTGGACAAAGAACACCTTGTTCAACATTCTGATGAAAGATCAGCAAAAGTAAGACCCATTTTATGATGTTGTTTCATACATCTGTCGTAGTCGCCGGCGCCCAAGTGTTTCTGGCTAGTAATTAGGTATTTGACGTTGGTGTCTGTAAATATTATGGCTGCTTTCGGTGCAATTTCTGAATGTAGCTGCAATGTAAACTATGATTTATACCTGAAATATGCACATTTTTCGAAAAAAACATATGCTATACAATAAATATGTTATCAGACTGTCATCTGATGAGGTTGTTTCTTGGTTAGTGGCTATTTATATCTTTATTTGGCCGAATTTGTGATAGCTACTGATGGAGTCAAAAACTGATGGAGTAATAAAAGTGGAGTCTTTTGCTAACGTGGTTAGCTAATAGATTTACATATTTTGTCTTCCCTGTAAAACATTTTAAAAATCGGACATGTTGGCTGGATTCACGAGATGTGTACCTTTCATATGCTGTATTGGACTTGTTAATGTGTGAAAGTTAAATATAAAAAAAAAAAAATCTTTTGAATTTCGCGCCATGCACTCGAAGTGGCTGTTGTCATAAATGTACCGACGTCGGGCTTGCACGCCAAACAGGTTAATTTTAAAAATGTAATTCAGCGATTGCATTAAGAACTAATTTGTCTTTCAATTGCTGTCCAACCTGTATTTTTTTAGTCAAGTTTATGAATAGTTTTCGATAAGAGTAGGTGGCTTCCCAAGATGGCGCCGGGCAGATTGCTTGAGCTCTTGGCTACTTTTCTCGTTGTATAAGCACAATTTGTGCCGCGAAATAAGCACATTTTCGAACAAACTCTGTATGCATTGTGTAATATGATGTTACAGGACTGTCATCTGAAGAATTCTGAGAAGGTTAGTGAAAACATTTACATATTTTGGTGGTTTATACGTTATAGCTATTTTTGCCTTGAATCAATGCTGTTGTAATGTTCGCTATTGTGCTAAGCTAAAAAACGCTATATTGTGTTTTCGCTGTAAAACACTTAGAAAATCTGAAAAATTGTCTGGATTCACAAGATCTGTGTCTTTCATCTGCTGCACGCTGTGTCTGTTTGCTGTGTCTGTCAGCGTAGTGTCCAGAGCATGGAGGCGCTACCAGGAGACAGGCCAGTACATCAGGAGACGTGGAGGAGGCCGTAGGAGGGCAACAACCCAGCAGCAGGACCGCTACCTCTGCCTTTGTGCAAGGAGGTGCACTGCCAGCGCCCTGCAAAATGACCTCCAGCAGGCCACAAATGTGCATGCCACAGCTCGCATTGATGTGCCATCCTGGATGAACTGCACTACCTGAGCCACTTGTGTGGGTTGTAGACTCCGTCTCATGCTACCACTAGAGTGAGAGCACCGCCAGCATTCAAAAGTGACCAAAACATCAGCCAGGAAGCATAGGAACTGAGAAGTGGTCTGTGGTCACCACCTGCAGAATCACTCCTTTTTTGGGGGTGTCTTGCTAATTGCCTATAATTTCCACCTTTTGTCTATTCCATTTGCACAACCGCATGTGAAATTTATTGTCAATCAGTGTTGCTTCCTAAGTGAACAGTTTGATTTCACAGAAGTGTGATTGACTTGGAGTTACATTGTGTTGTTTTAGTGTTCCCTTTATTTTTTTGAGCAGTGTATATACCTCTGAGAGAAAACACACGGAAGCAGAACTCCACTCCTTCCTAGAGGGAATCTCGCTACCTAAACTATCAGAGACCGACCAAGAAGATCTTAACTCCCCCTTCACTCCTGAGGAGATCCTGGAGGCAATTACCTCCATGCCACCTAATAACTCCCCAGGCCCAGATGGATTCCCCAGAGAGTTCTACAAAGCTTTTTGGTCCCAGCTTAGTCCTATTTTCATGCCAATGCTGGAGGATTTTTGCAAAAACAGAGTTCTCCCAGACTCAATGCACACAGCTCGCATTACAGTGTTGCTCAAAAAAGACAAGGACCCTCTATCCTGCTCGTCCTTCCGGCCCATAAGCTTGTTGGATTTCCACTACAAAATAATTACCAAATTGCTCGCCAAAAGACTAAACACTCTTCTTCCCAAAATAATAAAAGCGGACCAAACTGGATTTATTAGAGAAAGATACTCTTCTGATAACATTCGCCGTTTTTTTGATATTATTGATCAAGTAAACGCACAGAAGACCCCTGTCCTGCTGGCTTCACAGGATGCTGAGAAGGCGTTCGACAGGATGGAGTGGAGCTTTCTGTTCTCAGTCTTAGAAAAGTTCAATATGGGCCCAAACTTTATTAAATGGATCAAATCACTATACTCTCATCTAAATGCCATGGTGACTGCTAACGGAATGAACTCTGACAGATTCCCTTTGGGACGGGGCACAAGACAAGGGTGCTCGCTGTCTCCCCTGCTCTACTTGTTGGGGGCGGAGCCTCTGGCAGAGTTGATAAGGAGCAAATCCAAGTATTACGGGTGTTTCTGCAGGCGGCCTGCAGCACAAGATTTCGCTCTACGCGGATGATGTCTTGCTCTACATATCCAACCCTGAGAAATCCCTCCCATTTTAGACACAATTGCTCAGTTTGGCAAGTTTTCAGGTTATAAGATAAATTTGAACAAATCCAGTGTCTGCCCTCTCAGTATTACACTCTCCAGCTCTATGAAGACACTATGTCCATTCCAATGGAAGACACAGGGGTTTCAATACCTTGGGATCTTCATAACACCAGATCTGAATAGCCTTTTCAAGGAAAATTATCTTCCACTCCTGAATCGAATCAAGAACGATCTCCAAACCTGGATCTCCCCCCCAATTTGCTTAGTAGGAAGAATTTATGTAATCCGTATGAACATCCTCCCTAGACTGAACTATTTATTTCAGATGCTCCCATGCTATCTCCCAGCTTCCTTTTTCAAAACAACTAACCAAAGCATCACCAAATTTATATTGGGCAATAAAAAACCTAGGATCAAGTTCTCCACTCTATCGAAACCTGAATCTAAGGGTGGTCTTGCCCTTCCCTCCCTTCAATTGTACTACTAGTCTGCCCAAATCCGCAACATGCTAACATGTATCACAAACATACAAGAGTCAACGTGGATTCAGATAGAAGCCCAATCCTGTGGTTCATTGTCCCTAAGCTCAATTATATTCATTAGTGAAGTGGGCAACATAGCCAAAACCTTTGTGATTTACAGCACTTACAGCGTGGAGGGACTGTAAGAAAAACCTGGGCATTTCCTCCCAAATATGTTCTCACTCGCCTATATTAGGCAACCCAGACTTGCCAAAAGCCCTGAGGGATGCCAACTTTAATCTTTAGCATACTCTAGGAACCAAGACCTTTTCAGACCTATTTCATCAGAAAACCACTACACTGAAATCCTTTCAAGAGCTCTGCAGTGAATTCATTGTGCCAAGATCCCATTTAAAAAAAATATATATCTTCCAAGAGGAGGTTTAGAACTCAGTTGAATGAAGTTGAAACCCTTCTTGACACAGCACAATCCATTAAAGGCAAAATATCTTATATCTATAGACTCCTTTCTGAGAAAGGAGGCTCCTCCTTTACTCCTTTGAAAATAATCTGGGAAAAGGACGTTGGTCTGACTATCAGTGATGAGTTAATGAAAGAATCTAATTACAAATTTTTGTACAAATTTTATTACACTCCTTTGAGACTCCATAGAATGAAGACAGACATTTCTCCTAACTTTAAAAGATGTACCTCTGAAAGTGGAACCTATATGCATGTATTTTGGAGCTGTAGAGAGATTGCCAGATTATGGCAATCTATACATACTGCTGCACAGAAAATACTAGATGTACAGTTTGATATGACCCCGTGTATCTATCTTCTTAATGCCCAGCAGGACTTTGTTCTTGATCCTGACAGAGAAAATTTGCTCATGGCTATTACAAACTTTGCTAAGAAATGTATTCTTCTATTGTGGGCCTCTAGTACCTCTCCTACATTTAAAATGTGGATTGACCAGATTGTTGACTTTCTCCCTCTTGAAAAGCTCACTTATGACCTCCGCAAGAGACAGCCCAAGTTTGATAGACTCTGGTCTCCACTGCTCAACTATATTTCAAATTGGACAGAGTGAATGGGGTGATTAGGGAAATGAGCAGATACATGTTGTGTAAGGTGCTGTAAAATCTAAAAACTAATTATTTGCTCGTCGTCTCAGCTAAGGCTGGAAATAGCTAATGAGAACCTTGATAGTGCTGCTGCAAGTTTTATATATACGTATATTTCTTTTTTCTTTTTTTGTGTGTATGTATATGTGTGTGTGTGTATATATATATATATATATATATATATATATAAATATGTGTGTGTATCTGTATGTATATATAATATATATATTTTTATTTAATTTTAATTTTATTATTATTATTTTAATATTTTTTAATATATTTTTTAAATATTTTTTAAGTCTGTCACATCTGTGAATGTGGAATGTGTTTTGTTGGTTGATTGAAAAACAAGAAAACCTAATAAAACATTAAATTGAAGAAAAAAAAACACACTTCACTCTTAAAATGTTTCATTAAACTGATGACTGACGACCACCTTTACTCCACACACAGAGACGCGTACAAAGCTCTCCCTCGCCCTCCTTTTGGCAAATCTGACCATGATTCTATCCTCCTGTTTCCTGCTTAAATGCAAAAACTAAAGCAGGAAGCACAGTGACTCGGTCTATAAAAAAGTGGTCAGATGAAGCAGATACTAAAATGCAGGACTGCTTTGCTAGCACAGACTGGAATATGTTCAGGGAGTCTTCCGCTGGCATTGAGTACACCACATCAGTGACTGGCTTTATCAATAAGTGCATCGAGGACGTCGTCCCCACAGTGACTGTACGTACATACCCATTTACATTTACATTTACATTTAAGTCATTTAGCAGATGCTCTTATCCAGAGCGACTTACAAATACTCCAACCAGAAGCCATGGATTACAGGCAACATTCTCAGTGAGCTAAAGGGTAGAGCTGCCGCTTCAAGGAGCAGGACTCTAACCCGGAAGTTTATAAGAAATCCCACTATGCCCTCCGACGAACCATCAAACAGGTAAAGCGTCAATACAGGACTAAGATCGAATCGTACTACATCGGCTCCGACGCTCTTCGGATGTGGCAGGGCTTGCAAACTATTACAGACTACAAAGAGAAGCACAGCCGAGAGCTGCCCAGTGACACGAGCCTACAAGATGAGCTAAATGACTTCTATGCTCGTTTCGTGGCAAGTAACACTAAAACATGCATGAGAGCATCAGCTGTTCCAGACGACTGTGTGATCACACTCTCCGCAGCCGATGTGAGTAAGACCTTTAAACAGGTACACATTCACAAGGCCGCAGGGCCAGACGGATTACCAGGACGTGTACACCGAGCATGCTCTGACTAACTGGCAAGTGTCTTCACTGACATTTTCAACCTCTCCCTGTCTGGGTCTGTAATACGAACATGTTTCAAGCAGACCACCATAGTCCCTGTGCCTAAGAACACTAAGGTAACCTGCCTAATTGACTACCGACCCATGGCACTCACGTCTGTAGCCATGAAATGCTTTGAAAGGCTGGTCATGGCTCACATTAACACCATTATCCCATTATCCCAGAAACCCTAGACCCACTCCAATTTGCATACCGCACCAACAGTTCCACAGATGATGCAATCTCCATTGCACTCCACACTGCCCTTTCCCACCTGGACAAAAGGAACACCTATGTGAGAATGCTGTTCATTGACTACAGCTCAGTGTTCAACACCATAGTGCCCTCAATGCTCATCACTAAGCTAAGGACCCGGGGACTAAACATCTTCCTCTGTAACTGGATCCTAGACTTCCTGACGGGCCGCCCCCAGGTGGTAAGGGTAGGTAACAACACATCCGCCACGCTGATCCTCAACACAGGGGCTCCTCAGGGGTGCGTGCTCAGTCCCCTCCTGTACTCCCTGTTCACTCATGACTGCATGGCCAGGCACGACTCCAACACTGTCATTAAGTTTGCTGATGACACAACAGTGGTAGGCCTGATCACCGACAATAATGAGACAGCCTATAGGGAGGAGGTCAGAGACCTGACCATGTGGTGCAAGGACAACAACATCTCCCTCAACGTGATCAAGACAAAGGAGATGATTGTGGACTACAGGAATAGGCGGACCGAGCACGCCCCCATTCCCATCGATGGGGCTGTAGTGAAGCAGGTTGAGAGCTTCAAGTTCCTTGGCGTCCACATCACCAACAATCTAACATGGTCTAAGCACACCAAGACAGTCGTGAAGAGGGCACGACAAAACCTATTCCCCCTCAGGAGACTGAGAAGATGTGGCATGGGTCCTCAGATCCTCAAAAGGTTTTACAGCTGCACAATCAAGAGCATCCTGACGGTTTGCTTCACTGCCTGGTATGGCAACTGCTCAGCCTCCGACCGCAAGGCACTACAGAGGGTAGTGCGTAAGGCCCAGTACATCACCAGGGCCAAGCTTCCTGCCATCCA
This sequence comes from Salvelinus fontinalis, assembly GCF_029448725.1. NCBI lineage: Eukaryota > Metazoa > Chordata > Actinopteri > Salmoniformes > Salmonidae > Salvelinus > Salvelinus fontinalis. The sequence goes on along the minus strand of NC_074666.1, from coordinate 9,330,979 downwards.
GGAAGCTTGACCTCTATACTAGGCTGTGTCAGAGGAAGGCCCTAAAAAGTGTCTAAAAAACTGTTCTCTCTGCCACCACACGGCAAGCAGTCCTGGAGCACCAAGTCTAGGTCCAAGAGGCTCCTAAATAGTTTCTACCCCAAGCCATAAGACTCCTGAACAGCTGATCAAATGGCTACCCAGACTATTTGCATTGCACCCCCCCCACCCCTCTGGAACGCTGCTGCTACTCTCTGTTATTGTCCATGCATAGTCACTTTAATAACTCTACCTACACGTACATATTACCTCAATTACCTCGACACCGGTGCCCCCGCACATTGACATTGACTCTGTACCGGTACCCCCTGTATAGCCCCGCTTTTGTTATTTACTGCTGCTCTTTAATTATTTGTTATTCATATCTCTTACTTTAAAAAAGTATATATATTTTCTTAAAACTGCACTGCTGGTCAAGGGCTTGTAATTATGAATTTCACTGTAAGGTCTATTAGTGAGGATGTGTTCCACTCTGAGGCTTGTGAGAATAAAACCATTAATTTGAATAGATCAAAATGCATGTGAAGAGTTTGAGGTGTCCTGGAAAATGTTACTTCCTTTTTTTGAGTGGAGAAGTGATAGACCTCTAAAATGTTACTTCCTTTTTTCTGAGGGGAGAAGTGATAGACCTCTAAAATTTTACTTCCTTTTTTCTGAGGGGAGAAGTGATAGATCAATAAAATTAAATGTTTCTGAAAAGGAACAAACATTTTCCCAGACACATCTGAAACTTTTTACATGCATTGTTGTTTATTAATATGAGTGGTTTTATTCTCACATGCCTCAAAGTGGAAGTGTAATGATGGGAACACATCCTCACTAAGACTAAACATTTCCCTAAGTTTAGCTAAACGTGTATTCATCTATCTATAATATTCATATATTTTCCACCATTTAATTTGCCTGGCTACCTTGACTTCTTGCTCCAGCCAAATCACACACGTTAGTTTCTTACATTTTAGTAAACACTCTCATCCAGAGTGACTTACAGTAGTCAGAGGACACATTTTTATACTGCTCCCCTGTGGGAATCAAACCCACAACCCTGGTGATGCTGGCACCATGCTCTACCAACTGAGCCAGATGGGACCACACAGTCTTCTCCACAATGAGTCTGTATCTGAGTACCTCCTGGCCCTTCACCAAACATGAACATATTCTAACCGTTCTGATTGGTCCCAGAAACCGATGGGTTGAGCCAGAAAACACGTGGGTAAAGCAGCATTTTGAAAATGTGTCATTGGCTTTGACACCCTGATTGGTTAGAGATGATCCAATCGCTGATGAATTTGATTTGCACAACACCCCTCATTTTGACGTCACCACAACTGACTTCAATGATGTCAGTCTCAGACTGAAGTATGTAGCAAACAGAGCAGCGGAAGAATTCAGTTTGAATTGTCAGGCAACCAGTTAATGGCCACATAATCTCTACCTGGTACAGCCAGTAGAGGACTGGCCACCCTTCTGAGCCTGGTTCCTCTCAAAGGTTCTTCCTGGGTTCCTTCGTTCTAGGGAGTTTTTCCTGGCCACTGTGCTTCAGCATTGCTTTCTCTTTGGGATTTTAAGCTGGGTATCTGTAAAGTTATTTTTGCTGATGTAAAAAGGGGTTTATATAATCAATTTGATTGATTGATTGATAGTCAAAACCATGGTATTAGGATGAGTATATTCACAATCCCTCTCGGCCAGGGTGTGACACTACCTACTGGGCACAAACTGGTTGAATCAACATTGTTTCAACGTATATTGTCAACATATTGTGACGTGGAATCTACGTGGAAATACATTGGATTTGAAAAAAGTAATCAACTGTTGTTTTGAAGGTGACATTTCAACCACAGGATTATGTCATCATGGTAACCAAATTTCAACAGACAAACCTTGTATACAATATGTTGAATATTTACCTTTAAAACCACGTCAGATCTATATCCACTATCAGAAAATAAACTCTAGGCTGAGCAGCACCTCCTACTGGAGAAGTGATCCATCTACAGCTACCCTTTGGTCTCCCATCCAGGGTTTTAACCAAACCCTGTTTAGCTATGGTATTTGTCACTGACTATTACCAATGTACTATCGTGAGAATGATTGTTGCGAAAACTCCACTTCAAAACTAAATAGATTCACTGTTGCTGTCGAAGTCATTCTAAAGGGTAGGTTCAAAAGTGCAAATGAAATGTGACCAAACTTTATTACTCATATCTCATCAATTATACTAAGGCCTATATGGCACATGCAATGTCATCAACAGCTGTTGTTTCAATTCAACCCAGAATAGAACTAAACATAGACAATCGGCCTAGGGTTTCGAGCTCTGGTTGATTCCAAATGTGATGATATTTAGTGATATTGGATTGTGTTTGGTTGTCAATGCAACCAAATATCAACATTTGAAGGAGATGCATCAGGGCCGGATTAGGAAATCATAGGCCTCCATCTCCACCAAAAATCTAGATTAACGAATAGGACTAAATCAAATCAAACTTAATTTAAAGCTGCAATATAGTATGTACATTTTTGGGGGACCCAACCAAATTCACCTAGAAATGTGACTTTCATTCTTATTGAAAGCATGTCTAAAAAGCAGTAGATTTGTTCTATGTCTTGTTCTTTTTTAATCCTGTTAGTCCTGTTCTTTTTTAGAATTTAGGTTGAGTTGGAGACGTGAATACCTCATATTAACAGTGGTGGGAAAAGTACCCAATTGTCATACTTGAGTAAAAGCAAAGATACCTTAGTAGAAAATGAGTCAAGTAAAAGTGAAAGTCACTGTCACAGTTCCAATGGTGGAATGAAAGAGTCAGGTGCAGAGAGCAGGGTAATCTCAATAAAGTGGATATTTATTTCTCCCAGAAATAAATCACATAAACGGCGACACCACACAAACAACGGGCACGTCAAAATACTGTCCAATAAAAGTAGGACAGAAATCCACTAACGAACACCACCAACACAAACAGAAAAACAAGCCCGCACAAAAGTCAGCGGGCCAACTGGGTTTAAATACCCCCTAACCTAAACACAAAACAGGTGAAACAAATTAGACCAACTCAAAAGAAAACAGAAAATGGGATCGGTGGCAGCTAGTAGACCGGAGACAACGGCCGCCGAGCGCCGCCCGAACGAGAAGAGGCACCATCCTCGGCGGGATTCGTAACAGTCACCCAGTAAAATACTACTTGAGTAAAAGTAAAAAAAATATTTGGTTTTAAATATACTTAAGTTTCAAAAGTAAACATAATTGCTAAAATATACAAAGTATCAAAAGTAAAAGTAAAAGTATAAATTGTTTCAAATTCCTTATACTAAGCAAATCTTTTTAATTTACGGATAGCCAGGGGCACACTCAGACATAATTTACAAACAAAGCATTTGTGTTTTGTGAGTCCGTGAGTCCACCAGATCAGAGGCAGTAGGGATTACCAGGGATCTTGCCTTGATTCGTGTGTAAATTGGACCATTTTCCTGTCCTGCTAGGCATGAAAAATGTAACGAGTACATTTGGTGTCAGGGAAAATGTATGTAAAAAGTACATTATTTTCTTTTGGAATGTTGTGTAGTAAAAGTAAAAGTAGGCAAGAATGTAAATAGGAAAGTAAAGTACAAATACCCCAAAATACTACTTAAATAGTACTTTAAAGTATTTTTTACTTAAGTACTTTACACCACCACATATCAAAGGATTAATTTGTAGACAAACTAGAGTTAAAGCCAGACTTAGTCAGTGGTACAGATGGAACTATCCAAGCAGAAGATACATCTCCTTCAAATGTTGATATTTGGTTGTGTTGACACAATTCAGTATCACTTTTTTATTGCAATAAATAGCCTAATAACTTGTCGAAATGTTAACAAAAACAACTATACATTTCTTCTTATGTAATCCTATGAAGTGGGCATGTAAAAGATAGCATTCATAGGTCAAGGCAGGTCTATGGAGATAACTTTTAAATGGTTGAAAGCGCAGTGATAGACATTTGGCTGACAACTAAATCGCAAAACAGACATTGTTTTTTCATTGGAATTTGGTTGTGCATTTAGATGGTTGAAATCATAGTCATAACACATTGGAAATTCAGTAAACTTTTTGAGTTGGTGTGTATAGGTTGTAATCTCATTAATCAATGTCTCAACCAAGTATTACCTGTTACACCCTGATCTATTTCACCTGTCTTTGTGCTTGTCTCCACCCCCCCATCAGGTGTCTCCCATCTACCATCATTATCCCCTGTGCATTTATACCTGTGTTCTCTGTTTGTCTGTTTTGCCAGTTTGTTTTGTTCGTAAAGCCTACCAGTGGTTTTCCCCTTGCTCCTGGCTTTTCTAAAATTCCTGTTTTCTAGTTTTCCCGGTTTTGACCATTCTGCCTGCTGTCCTGTACCTTCTCCCACCACACTGAATTATTGACCTCTGCCTGCCCTGAGACTGCCTGCTGTTGTGTACCTTTTGGACCCTGATTACTGACCTCTGCTTGTCCTGTCGTTTTGCCTGCCCCCTGTTCTAGTAATAAACGTGTATTACTTCGACACTACTTACTTCGTCTGCATCTGGGTCTTTCCTAAAATGTGATTATCCATGTTGAAATGATGTGGTTTGCCAAATGGGTACTTTCAATACTTCTTCTTTCTTAAACTTTATTACTCATTTTGTCACCTACTTCCCATAGATCCCTCCCCCCCATCGCATTCTTCCCCTGAAACAAAAAACCTTTAAGATAAGTGACAAAATTAGAACAGAGACCTGAAAGAAGAGTTGAGTTTGATGCAAATGTTCAGTTGAATTTTAGGTGAACTCGTGCGTAGTACCTAAATAGATTCACTGTTGCTATAGAAGTCATTCTTAAGGGTAGGTTTAAAAGTGCAAATCAAATGTGACCATACTTTATCACTCATATCTCATCAATTATGCTAATGTTTTTTTTCAAAGTCATCAATAGCTCTTGTTTCAATTCAAACCAGAATTGAACTAAACAGACAATAGGCCTCGAGTTTCAAGCTCTGGTTGATTTCAAATGTAATGATATTTAGTGATATTGGATTGTGTTTGGTTGTCAATGCAGCCAAATATCAACTTTTGAAGGAGATGTATCCAGGGCCAGATTAGGAAATCATAGGCCTCCATCTCCACCAAAAATCTAGGTTAAAGAATAGGACTAAATTAATTCAAACTTATTTTAAAGCTGCAATATGTATATTTTTGGGAGACCCGACCAAATTCACCTAGAAATGTCTATGGTTCCCATTCTTAAATTTAGTTTTTGCTTCTTTTAACTTTTGTTTTTTTTACGCCAGCTTCGAACAGCTGACAATACAATATTTTGGGTTATTGAAAAGATATATCACAGTGGTTTAAGATGGTTTGCAATGATTTTCTACGCTGTACTTGCTTGTTTTGTCACATAAAAAGTACCCAATTGTCATACTTGAGAAAAAGATATCTTAATAAAAAAACTCAAGTAAAAGTCACCCAGTAAAATACTACTTGAGTAAAAGTCTAAAAATATTTGGTTTTAAATATACTTAAGTATCAAAAGTAAATGTAATTGCTAAAATATACAAAGTATCAAAAGTAAAAGTAAAAATATAAATCATTTCACATTCCTTATATTAAGCTTATCTTTTTAAATTACGGATAACCAGGGGCACACTCAAACACTCTGACATGATTTACAAACAAAGCATTTGTGTTTCCTGAGTCCGTGAGTCCGCCAGATCAGAGACAGTAGGGATTAAACAAGGATCTTCTCTTGATTAGTGTGTAAATTTGACAATGTTCCTGTCCTGCTAAGCATTAAAAAAATGTAATGAGTACTTTTGGGTGTCAGGGAAAATGTATGGAGTAAAAAGTACATCATTTTATTTAGGAATGTAGTGAAGTAAAAGCAAAAGTTTGCAAAAATATAAATAGTCAAGTAAAGTACAGATACCCCAAAAAACTACTTAAGTAGTACTTTAAAGTGTTTCTCTTTAAGTACTTTACACCACTGCATATCAAATTAGATACATCTCCTTCAAATGTTGATATTTGGTTCTGTTGACACAATTCAGTATCACTTTTGGAATACAATAAATAGCCTAATAACTTGTCGACATGTTAACAAATGATATGTTGTAGTCACATCTCCAACTCAACCAAAAATCGAAGTTAATGAATGGGATCAAGCCAGTGGCTCAGATGAAACTATCCAAGCAGTAGGCTACGTCTCCTTTAAATGTTGATATTTGGTTGCGTTGTCAACCAAACACGATATTACTTTTGTAATACTGTAAATAGCCTAAAGTTAAAGCTATTTTACAAACAAATGTAACATCAGCCTTAAAATGAGTAACACATCCATGGCCACATTTTGAGTATAAGATAGCATGCATAGGTAGAGGCAGGTCTGTGGAGATCTTCACAAGTGCTGTATTAATCTGTGCAGAATCTCAAATGGCTTTGATTACTTTAACCATGTACTTTTAATGTAATCTCAACTGCAATCCAGGTAGTTTGGTTCTGCTATTAGATGAAGCACAGGGATAACATAATATATTGTAGAAATAAACAAAATATCTGACATTGTATTCCCATTTGAACTTTGCTGTATTTTTAAATGGTTGAAAGCACAGTGATCAACATTTGGCTGACAACTAAATCGACAAGTAGACATTGTTTTCTATTGGAATTTGGTTGTACATTTAGATGGTTGAATGCATAGTAATAACTCATTGTAAATTCAGCTAACTTTTGCCTGTCTTTTTGAGTTGATTGTAGTCTCAATGTCTCAACCAAATATTACCCAATTATCTACGTTGAAATTATGTGGTGTGCCCAGCGGGTACTTTCAATACTTCTTCTTTCTTTAACTTTACTACGCAGTTTGTCCCCTACGTCCCATCGATCTTGCCCCTCCCCATCACGTTATATCCCTGAAAAACAAAGAACCTTAAGATAAGTGACAAAATCAGAACTGAGACCTGAAAGAAGAGGTGAGTTTGAAATAAATGTTCAGTTGAATTTTAGGTGTGCTCTTACGTAGCTCCTTTTAAATAATTAACTCGGGAAAAATAATTGCTAGTATTATTTTCTAATATTTGTTTAACTTTGTGAAGAGGATTTGACACCCCTCTGTTTCATGACAGTAGAAACTAAGGACCAACATTTTCCACATTGAAGGTGCTAATGTTTGAATTTCAATTCTGTTAATGCAGCCACATGGTATATAAACAGCAAGACCATTGCCATGAATTATGACTGGTTATAAGAATGACCACACTGAGAACCCTTACTGCAATGCTAAGTTAAGTTAAAATATACATTTAGAAAATGGTGTGTTTTACAATGAGTGACATTGTGTATCAAACAATTCCTCCCCTAGTGACAACATGAATTTCTCAGAGGAGTACTTGGAGGATTATTATGACATGTTCATTCAAACTGATCAATCAGAGCAGCTAAATCAGTCCATACGGGTGGTGTCCATGGTCATCTACAGCATAACCTGTGTCCTTGGTATCCCAGGAAACGCATTTGTCATCTGGATAGCTGGAGTGAAGATGAAGAGGACAGTCAACACTGTCTGGTTTGTAAACCTGGCTGTAGCAGACCTCCTCTGCTGTATCTCCATACCTTTCTCATTGGTTGAAATCATACTGAACCAACACTGGCCATTCGGAGAGGCTATGTGTAAGGTTATCCCCTCTGTCATGTATCTCAACATGTTTGCCAGCGTCTTCACCCTGGTTCTCATCAGCCTGGACCGCTTTGTCCTGATCATCCTGCCTGTCTTGGCCCAGAACCACCGGAGCATCGCCCTGGCCTGGTTGCTGTGTGGTCTGGCCTGGGTCATGGCCTTGCTCCTCAGCCTCCCCACCATGATCCATAATGGGACCATCGATAGTGTCGACAATGACGAAATTATTATCTGCACCTCTGTACACCCCCTTGGCGAAAACAACATTAGGGGCTTCTTTTTGGCCATCAAAGCCACCCATGTTCCCAGGCTGGTCCTCGGCTTCCTCGTTCCCCTGTTGGTCATCGCTGTCTGCTACCTGCTCATTGGCAGGAGGGTGAGCAGCGCTCGCTTCAAGTCTCAGAGGACCTTCTGGCTCATTCTGGGCGTGGTGGCAGCGTTCTTTGTGTGCTGGCTGCCGTATCATACCATAGGTATGGTGATTGGGTATGGCAGGTTTGCCTCGGCAGGTGAAGCCTGGAATTGGTACCCCCTGGCCATCTCTCTGGCATACGTTAACAGCTGCCTCAACCCTGTCCTGTATGTGTTTATGGGCCAGGACTTCAAGGACAGGGTCAGGGTCTCTTTCCGTAAAGTGTTTGAGAATGTCTTCAGTGAGGATGCCATAACACACACATCTGTGTCTCATGTCTGAGTCTGAAATGTCTGATAACTCTCCTGGGTCGTATTAATAAAACAGCATACTTAAGTTATAGATAATGCCAAGAGTGTGCAAAGCTGTCATCAAGGCAAAGGGGGGCTACTTTGAAGAATCTCAAATATAAATTATATTTGTTTAACTCTTTTTTGGTTACTACATGATTCCATATGTGTTATTTCATAGTTTTGATGTCTTCACTATTATTCTACAATATAGACAATTGTAAAAAGAAAAAGAAAGATAAAGAAAAACCCTTGAACGAGTAGGTGTGTCCAAACTTTTGACTGGAACTGTATATTCTTTATTATTGGTATGTAGAAAAGGAACTGGGAGCCAGTGTCTAGATTACACTAAATCAAGGCATTCCAAATAAAAAAAAGACATTTTTACAGCCATCCCCCACTTACACATTCCTCTCATGCTTACTGTAATATCTGTCATTTTCAAAAATTAACAGTCTGAAGATCAACTGGCTGGTTGGCATAGACGTTCTCCACTAAAGCCACATAGTGGTGCTATAGAGCAATGATAAGCACCACACTAACCCCATATGATAAACTTGACTAATCTCATGATGCTAGAGAAGTCACTGTGTAACTGATTAAATATTGAAGTGTTGTGACAATAGCTTGGGTTCATTTATATGTCAGAAAATCTGAACACTCTCGCTGACAGCTTCATTTTCTCAAAGTTAGTTTGGACAAGAGGAGTCAACTATTATCTGATCCCCTGCTTGGAAATGGAAATGCACATTTGAACTTAAAGGAGCAATCAGCATTTGCTACATCCTTTTTTGAACTTATAAATGGATGATATGTCCCCATTGATTCTTGAAGAATACAACTTATGCCTCATGAGCTAAGTTCAACTGTTGTACCCCATCAGAACCCCAAATAAGCTTTTTTTTACTCCAATGTTTGTAAACAAACACCAAATAGCCTCAAAACCTAGTTAAAGTAAAGTGTTGATATCAATAACGTTCATTCCTTGCATCCATAGCTCTGTCTATGAATTTGAGAGAGGTCTATCCCCACCCGTTTATATTTTTACAGAAACAGGGGTGGGGTGTACGCGTGGTAATTGTTTCAACTGCTGATTGTCCCTTTAAGTACCCTTCTAGCCTCTATGACTGCATTTACACAGGCAGACCAATTCTGATTTTTTCTCTCACTAATTGATCTTTTGACCAATAAAATGCAAAATAATTACTTAAAAATCATACAATGTGATTTTCTGGATTTTTGTTTTAGATTCCGTCTCTCACAGTTGAAGTGTACCTATGATAAAAATTACAGACCTCTACATGCTTTGTAAGTAGGAAAACCTGCAAAATTGGCAGTGTATCAAATACTTGTTCTCCCCACTGTATATATACAGTGGGTGCAAATGACGTAAGGGAGGTAAGGCAATAGTTGCGAGGTAATTACGATACAGCAATTAAACACTGGAGTGATAGATGTGCAGAAGATGAACGCGCAATTAGAGATACTGGGGTGCAAAGAAGCAAAATAAATACAGTATGGGGATGAGGTAGTTGGATGGGATATTTACAGATGGGCTATGTACAGGTGCAATTATCTATGAGCTGCTGTGACAGCTCATGTGAAAGGCTTTGGAATTGGCTTTGGGGGTGACCAGTGAAATATACCTGCTGTAGCACGTGCTGCGGGTGGGTGCTGCTATGATGACCAGTGAAATGCGATAAGGCAGGGCTTTACCTAGCAAAGACTTGTAGATGACTTCTAGATTTAACTTTGGATTGGAGATGCTTAATGTGAGTCTGGAAGGAGAGTTTACAGTCTAACCAGACACCTAGGTATTTGTAGTTGTCCCCATATTCTAGGTCAGAACCATCCAGAGTAGTGATGCTGGACAGGCGGGCAGTGATCGCTTGAAGAGCATGCATTTAGTTTTACTTGCATTTAAGAGCAGATAGAGGCCACGGAAGGAGTGTTGTATGGCACTGAAGCTCATCTGGAGGTGAGTTAGCACAGTGTCCAAAGAAGGTCCAGAAGTATACAGAATGGTGTCTTCTGCGTAGAGGTGGATCAGAGAATAACCAGCAGCAAGAGCAACATCACTGATGTTTACAGAGAAAAGTCGGCCCGAGAATTGAACCCTGTGGCACCCCCATAGAGACTGCCAGAGGTCCGGACAACAGGTCCTCCGATTTGACACACTGAACTATCAGAGAAGTAGTTGGTGAACCAGGCGAGGCTGTCATTTGAGAAACCAAGGCTGTTGAGTCTGCCGGTAAGAATGTGGTGATTGACAGAGTCGAAAGCCTTGGCCAGGTCGATGAATACGGCTGCACAGTATTGTCTCTTATCGATGGCAGTTATGATATCGTTTAGGACCTTGAGCGTGGCTGATGTGCACCCATGACCAGCTCGGAAGCCAGATTGCACAGCGGAGAAGGTACGGTACAATTCGAAATGGTCGGTGATCTGTTTGTTAACTTGGCTTTTGAAGACCTTAGAAAGGCAGGGTAGGATAGATATAGGTCTGTAGCAGTTTGGGTCTAGAGTGTCTCCCCCTTTGAAGAGGGGGCTGACTGCCGAAGCTTTCCAGTCTTTGGGGATCTCAGATGATACGAACGAGAGGTTGAACAGGCTAGTAATAGGGGTTGCAACAATTTCGGCAGATCATTTTAGAAAGAGAAGGTCTAGATTGTCTAACCCGGCTGATTTGTAGGGGTCCAGATTTTGCAGCTCTTTCAGAACATCAGCTATCTGGATTTGGGTGGAGGAGAAATGGGGGAGGCTTGGGCGAGTTGCTGTGGGGGGTGCAGTGCAGTTGACCGGGGTAGGGGTAGCCAGGTGGAAAGCATTGCCAGCTGTAGAAAAATGCTTATTAAAATTCTCAATTATCGTGGATTTATTGGTGGTGACTGTTTCCTACCCTCAGTGCAGTGGGCAGCTGGGAGGAGGTGTTCTTATTCTCAATGGACTTTAGTGTCCCAGAACCTACAGGATGCAAATTTCTGTTTGAAAAAGCTAGCCTTATCTTTCCTAACTGCTTGTGTATATTGGTTCCTAACTTCCCTGAAAAGTTGCATATCACGGGGGCTATTTGATGCTGATGCAGTACGCCACAGGATGTTTTTGTGCTGGTCAAGGGCAGTCAGGTCTGGAGTGAACCAAGGGCTATATCTGTTCCTGGTTTTACATTTTTTGAATGGGGCATGCTTATTTAAGATGGTGAGGAAGGCACTTTTAAAGAATAACCAGGCTTCCTCTGGCGGGATGAGGTCAATGTCCTTCCAGGATACCCGGGCCAGGTAGATTAGAAAGGCCTGCTCGCTGAAGTGTTTCAGGGAGCGTTTGACAGTGATAAGGGGTGGTTGTTTGACCGCAGACCCATTATGGATGCAGGCAATGAGGCAGTGATCGCTGAGATCTTGGTTGAAGGAGGCAGAGGTGTATTTGGAGGGCAAGTTGGTTCGGATGACATCTATGAGGGTGCCCGTGTTTATGGATTTGTGGTTCATTGATAATTTGTGTGAGATTGAGGGCCTCAAGCTTAGATTGTAGGATGGCCGGGGTGTTAACTTCTTATGGCTGAAGGGGCAGTATTGAGTAGCTTGGATGAAAGGTGCCCATTGTAAACGGCCTAAAGTTTCTAAAACTGTTTGAATTAAGTCTGTGAGATTAACAGAACTCATATGGCAGGCAAAAACCTGAGAAGTTCCACATCCTGTTTGGATTTTTTCTGGGGGTGCCATATTTTCAACCAAGCTCTTATTGAAAATACAGAGAGATATTGATGGGTTTTCACTTCCTACGGCTTCCACTAGATGTCAATGGTTTTTGTGAAGCTATCTTTAGCTGGAAAAAATGGCTGTGGTTATTGTGGTTTCCTAACATAATCGTTTGTAGTGCTTTCGCTTAAAAGCCTATTTGAAATTGGACACTTTGGTGGGATTAACAACAAGATTACCTTAAATGATATAAGACACATGAATGTCTGAGGAATTTTAATTATGAGATTTCAGTTTTTTTTTAATTTGGCGCCCTGCACTTCGACTGGCTGTTGTCATATCAATCCCGTTAACGGGACTGCAGCCATAAGAAGTTTTAAGCATGCCCCAGTTTAGGTCACCTAGCAGCACAAGCTCTGGAGATAGATGGGGGGCAATCATTCACATATGGTGTCCAGGGCACAGCTGGGGGCAGATGGTGGTCTATAGCAAGCAGCAACAGTGAGAGACTTGTTTTTGGAAAGGTGGATTTTTAGAAGTAGAAGCTTGAATTGTTTGGGCCTGGATAGTATGACAGAACTTTGCAGGCTCTCTCTGCAGTAGATTGCCACTCCGCCTCCTTTGGCATCTCTATCTTGTCGGAAAATGTTATAGTTAGGGATGGAAATTTCAGGGTCTTTGGTGGTATTTCTAAGCCAGGATTCAGACATGGCTAGGACATCTGGCTTGACAGAGTGTGCTAAGGCAGTGAATAAAACAAACTTGGGGAGGAGGCTTCTAATGTAAACATGCATGAAACCAAGGCTTTTACGGTCACAGAAGTCAACAAATGAGAGCGCCTGGGGAATTTGAGCAGAGCTAGGCACTGCTGGGCCTGGATCAACCTCTACATCACTAGAGGATGAATAGGATAAGGGTATGGCAAAGGCTATAAAAACTGGTCGTCTAGTACGTTCGGAAAAGAGAGTAAAAGGAGCAGGTTTCTGGGCGAGATAGAATAGATTCAAGGCATAATGTACAGACAAAGGTATGGTAGGATGTGGATACAGTGGAGGTAAACCTAGGCATAGAGTGACGATGAGAGAGATATTGTTTCTAGAAACATAATTTAAACCAGGTGTTGTCACCGCATGTGTGGGAGGTGGAACTGAAGGGTTAGCTAAGGCATATTGAGCAGGGCTAGAGGCTCTACAGTGAAATAAGACAATAATCACTACCCAGAACAACAATGGACAAGGCATATTGACATTAGGGAAAGGCATGCGTAGCCGAGTGATCATAGGGGTCCAGTGAGTAGTTAAGCTGGCTGGAGACACAGCGATTCAGACAGCTAGCGGGCCTGGGCTAGCAGAAGGGCCTTACAGGTACGTTGCGATGGAAGAAGTCTGTTGTAGCCCCCTCGTGCAGAGCCCCCTCGTGCAGAGCCCCCTCGTGCGGTTCCATCAGCAGACCAGCCGTGATGAATTAGTAGGGTTCCGTGTAGTAAAGGTGCCCAGTCCAATTGGCAAAATAGGTATAGTGGACCACAAAATTGGCCGATGGACCTATTCAACTAACAGTCCGATATGCTCTAGACAGCTAGCGGGCCGCGGATAGCAGGCTAGCAGATGGACATTCAGGGGACGTCGCGACGGAGGGGTCTGTAGCAAAAAGAACCCTCGGTCAGATTACGTCGGTAGTCCAGTCATGATGGATTAGCAGGGCTTTGTGTAGTAAAAGGGGTCCAAAATAGGTATTGTAGCCCAAGGAGTGGCTGATGGACCTCTTTAGCAAGCCGGGAGATGGGCCTAGCATGGGCTAGCTCCAGGCTAATTGGTGCTTGCTTCGGGACAGAGACGTTAGCCAGGAGTAGCAACTCGGATTGGAGCTAGCTAGCTGCGATGATCCAGGTGAGAAGGTTCAGCGCTTGCGGAAGGAATCCGGGGATATGGTGAGAAAATAAGTCCAGTATGCTCTGGTTTGAATTGCGTTGTACAAACTGGCGGGAGATTTCCGAGCTAGAGGTTAGCTGATGACCGCTAGCAGTGGTTAGCTGACTACTAGCTAGTAAGCTGGCTAGCTCTGTTGGAGGATTCCGGTTCAAAGGTAAAGAAAAATACTTTAGAAAATAGCAGATCCATACCACATTGGGTGAGGCAGGTTGCAGGAGAGTATATTGAAGTGGAGGTTTAGGAAAAATATAAAAAAAATATGCTTAGAATAAAGATATATACACGGGACACGACGAGGACAAAGACGTCTGACTGCTACGCCATCTTGGATGTATAAGGATTTAGTTAAGAAATAACTGAAATGTTATGTTGGCAACTGCATGTTATAGCAATTACAAACAAACAAACACAACGAAACATAACCATGGACCAAGTAGCCGCCAACTCGACTAAAGTGAGTATAGAGACACTACTAACAAATGTGCACTGGCAATGAGAAACTGTCTAAGCAGATGAAGAAAATATCCGATCTCAAAAAAATCTAAACTGATATGACAGAACTGGGCAAACACGTGCAGGAGGCCAAAATCGGCTTAATCCAGAAAACCGTGGCTGAATAAAAATATATTACAGGGCTTACACTGAAAGATTAAACTGGATGGATGACTTCAATCCCCGTTCAAATCTTAGTTTCGTAAATTTCCATGAAATGCTGCGGAACAACCAGAATGGAAGAATCCCTGGAAAGGTAATACCACAACTATTGGGTCAGGAGAACTTCACACGGGCTCCCATAGTCAAACAAGCACATCGAACATGCGGCCAAAGAGGAGACACAAGCAAACCAAGGGGCATCATCGCAAAGTTCCTTAACTATATTGGCAAAGAATGTTCTACAACTTGCCATCAAAGCCAAAGTGTCAGGACTCTAAACTTTGTTTAAACGTTGATTATCCCGGCAAATGTGGTTTCTGTGCAGTCCTCAGACACTCTAGAAGGAAACCAAATTTGTTTCATCATTCTACATGACGTTTTGGCTACACAACACGTCAATTAGCCCATGAAGGTCAGCCATCATTACGCACCAACGAGACGAGCTGTGTTCGCTTGTTTGACAGTGTCTGGGCTTTCCAGCAGGATGTGAATGCCCTTTGTACGACAAACAGCCATCGATCTGTGCACAACTGTGTTAATTCTCAGGTGAAAGCAAACAGGAAGCATAGTATTTTACGTTACGCAGCGGTTCACTCTCTTCTACAAACTTTTCTCAAATCTGAAAAAGTAAAACATGGCTACTAATAGTAGACTTCATCAGCATAAATTGAATTTCCTCGCTGTAGTTTCCTGACACTCGTATGTTGATGGGAGTGGTATTGTGAGTGACCCGGCCTATGGAGCGACTGTCCAGCGCTCTAATGTCCATGGGAATGGAGAGGGGCTGAGTGGGGATGCCCAGCTCAGACGCCAGGGTAGCGTCCAAAAAACTTGACGGGTACCCGGAGAGATTGACTGGTTCCCCCACAGCAGGATGGCATGGAAAGGGGTGCGAGTAAGGGGAGAGGCAAAGTTCTCTGTATGGCCCACCAGAGTACTCACCCCTTCTTGATGAGCCTGGGTTTTTAATGGGGAAGTAGCTAAGAAATGTCCCATAGCTCCACAATATAGACAGCTCTGGGTATGGAGTCAGCAAAAGCGCTCAGCACGAGTCAATCTAGCCCTGCCCAGGTACATGGTCTCCGAAGCAGGCGAGTCGGCAGCTCTCAGTGATTCCCGAGAAGACTCAGGTGACGTCGGGTCCACTCGGACATGTAGACTTGGAGGTGAGTTGGGAATCGAGGGCGACAAGGCACGGACTCCCTCTCCCTCCTACGTTCTCGAAGCCACCCATCAATACGGATGGTCAAGGCAATGATGGAGTCAACATCCATGGGCAGCTCCCGGGCTGCGAATTGATCTTTGATCACCTCCGATAATCCGTGAAAGAACATGTCAAAGAATGCTTCCAGGTTCCAGGCACTCTCAGCCTCCAACGTGCGAAAATCCACCACATAGTCTGCCACACTACGGGAGTCTTAACGTAGCTGGAGCTTCTCTCCCAGACAGAGAACCAAAAACCTTCTGAACTTCCACCACGAACTCCTCCAGACTGAGGCAGACGGCAGACTGTTGCTCCTACACCGCCGTAGCCCAGGTGAGTGACCTCCCCGACATCAGCGTTATGAGGAGTTCTGTTCCCCACATCGTAATTCCTCTCAGCGGAGGATAACTTCCTGGAGAAGAAGGCACAGGGATGTGATTTTGGAGGCGTTCCCACCCGCTGAGAGAGTATGGCTCCTACTCCGGAGGCATCCACCTCCAGGGTGAAAGGAAGGGTCGGATCCGGTTGGCGAAGGACAGGAGCTGAGTTGAAGAGGCGTATCAAGTTCTTGAAAGCAGTCAGAGCGGCGTCAGTCCATTGACGGGTCCGGGTCTTTTGGCTGGTAAGAGCAGTGAGGGAGCGGCAGTAGAACTGAAGTTCCGAATGAACCGGCGATAGTAGTTGAAGAACCCAATGAAACATTGGAGTTCCTTAACCTGTTGGGGATGGGGGCGCTGTTTAGACTATTTATGCTAATTTGGTAATTTTTGAAACGGCTTCCCACAAAATCCTTGATCGTACAATATGCATTTTATTATTATTATTGGATAGAAAACAGTCTATAGTTTCTATAGGAGTTGAAATTGTCTCTAAGTGGAACAGAGCCCATTCTACAGCAATTTCCCTGACATGGAGTCAGATTTGAGAAATGTTGGCCACTCTTCTGAAGTCAGTTAAAAGGGCACTGATGTTGCTATGACTATACGGACACTTCTTACGTCTTCCCCTGGATGCCTTTACGTGATGACGATTCCAATGGGGTCGATTGCGCGTTCACAGGCCCCACAAATGAAAAAACCCTGAAGCTAGTCATTCTTTTGGAGCTGCGTCATGCGCCTAGAGGACACCGGCCCGCTCCTGTTCCAAGCGTTAGTTTAGCCTGTTATATTTCTCCGGTCATCTTTTCACTCGTTATAGGAGTTAAAAACATCATAAGGTAGTTAATTTAAAGCGTTTTATAGCAATTTATATCCGTTTAGTGCGATTTTGGGACATTTATTTTTGCAACGATGTGAAAAGTTGGGCACGCTTTTCAGTTCATCCCGAACGCAGTTGACATTTCCACATGGCAAGAGGACAGCTTTCCACCAAAAGACGATTTCTCCCAAGAAAGGATCCTTTGCCCAAGATACTGATGGAAGAACAGCTCAAGGTAGGACATTTTTATTATGATAAATCGTGTTTCTGTCGAAACATTTTAGTGGCTTAGGACGCCATGTTTTTTGACGTAGCTTCGCTTGGCGCAAACTGTATTGAAAAGTAAGGATAAATTAAAAAATGTAATAACGCAATTGTATTAAGAATTAAATTGTCTATCAATCCCTGTCCACCCTATATTTTTTTAGTCACGTTTATGAGTATTTATGTATAAGAGTAGATCACTGTCTAAGTGGCGCAAGGACTTTTTCTTTACCAGCTTGTCTACATTTCACATTGTCTAACCATGATTTTGGTGGCTAAATATAAACATTTTCGATCAAACTGTATATGCATGTTGTAATGTGATGTTACAGGAGTGTCATCGGAAGAATTCTGAGAAGGTTAGTGAAAAAATTAATATCTTTTGGCGATGTTGACTTTTATCGCTCACTTTGGCTAGAATCAATGCTGGGCTGCTAATTGCTATGTGCTAAGCTAATATAACGATTTATTGTGTTTTCGCTGTAAGACACTTAGAAAATCTGAAATATTGTCTGTATTCACAGGATCTGTGTCTTTCGATTCGTGTATGCTGTGTATTTTTACGAAATGTTTGATGATTAGTAGTTAGGTAAACACGTTGCTCATTGTAATTATTCTAGTCCATTTGTGACGGTGGGTGCAATTGTAAACTATGCCATCTACCTGAAATATGCACTTTTTTCTAACAAAACCTATCCCATACCATAAATATGTTATCAGACTAATGAGTCTAATGAGTTTTTTTGTTGGTTAGGGGCTATAAATATCTTAGTTTAGCCGAATTGGTGATGGCTACTGGTGTTGGTGGACAAATAAAAGATGGTGGATTATGCTAATGTGTTTTTAGGTAATAGATGTACATCTTTACATATTGTGTCTTCCCTGTAAAACATTTTAAAAATCGGAAATGTTGACTGGATTCACAAGATCTGTGTCTTTCATTAGCTGTATTGGACTTTAATGTGTGAAAGTTAAATATTTTAAAAAAATATTTTTTTTGAATTTCGCGGCACTGGTTTTTCAGTGGGGGGGGGGGGGGGGGGTGTGCCGCTAGCGCCACGCTGATCCTAGACAGGTTAATGGTGGTGGGTTTGGGCCAGTTACAGATGGCGGTGACTTTGTTCTCATTCATGCTGACCCCTCCAAGTGTCAGTACAAAACCAAAGGAAGTTTACATGGAAGGCGCTCTTTCAAGTCTTCACATAAAGGTTATGGTCAAGGAGCTGTTGAAAAACCTTTTGCACATGCTGTATGTGTTCCTTCATGGAGTAAATCAGGATGTCATCAATGTAGACAATGAAAAAGCGGTTGATCATATCCTGGAAAACCTTGTTCATAAAGGATTGGAAGACAGCGGGGGTGCTAGTACGGCAGGGCATGACCAGGTATTCGTAGTGCCCTCATGCGGTGATAAAGGCTGTCTTCCATTTGTCGCCTTCAGGTATATGGACAAGGTTATATGCACTTCGCAGGTCAAATTTTGTATAGATGTTGGCACGGCCCACTTGTTCAAGTGTCGCTGGGATCAGAGGGAAACGGTTCATGACCATGACATCATTCAGGGAACGGCAAGCAATACTTGGTCAGAGACCATCATCCTTTTTTCCAAATGAAGAAGCGGGACACACCAGGGGAAGAAGGACGAATGAAACTGTTTGAGTGCTTCATCAATGTAGTTCTCCAATGCCTCATTTTCCGGGATAGATAGGGGGTAAACACGACCCGTTGGTGGGGACACAAGGGAGTAAGTCAATAGCACAGTCCCCTGGGCGATGTGGTGGCAGTGGAGGCCTAGATTTTGCTGAAGACATTGCTGTACTGGGCATTTTAAGATGGTATGGTGGGTGGTACGGCAGAGGCAGAGTCCTCAATGGTGGTGGCTTTGCAGGGTAGGCTGAGACAACTGGTGAAGCAGGTAGAAGACCAGGACAGTAGTTCACTTTGTCGCCACAATATGGCAGGGTCGTGACGACAAAGCTAGGGGTGTCCGAGGAGGAGTGCCTGTTTGGGCATAAGAGTTTCATGAGTTGAATGGTTTCGGTGTGGAAGACTCCAATCTGGAGGGTGACGCTCTGTGTCAGGTGCGTAATGAAGCCCGTGCCCAATGGCTGCCCGTCCTTAACGTCTTTAAGGGACGGGTGACAGGTGTTAGATCAATGTCAAGCTCTTGTACTTGCTGGTGACTGATAAAATTACCTGCTGCTACCGAATCTATCAAGCCCTTTACGTACTTAGTAACCACCTTCACGGTTATCAGTACTGGGATGGATAATTGCTTCTGGGATATATTTAGAAATAAGGACACGCCTACCTGCATATCAGTGGAGTGAGCCTTCTCATCTCTCCGTGGGGGGGGGGGGGGGGGGGGGGGGGAACAGGGCAATGGCAGAGTAGGTTATCTTTCCTTCCACAGCATAGGCAGAGCCCTTCTTGGATCCGCCTTTGACGTTCGATACATCGGAGAGGAGAATGGCTCAACTGCATGGGCTCTGGAAGACGGGATGACAGAATCATGGAAAGAGATGGTTTCGGGTTCCTGGGTGGCAGAGTACTTCGGCGGTCGGCGATGAGGTGGTCAATGGAGATACGAATGTATTGATTTAAATCCTGAAGGTCACCTCGACAGGCCAGCACCGTCTGAAGTTCCCTGTTGAGCCCTCTTCGGTAGACGGTAAGTAAAGTAGCCTCATTCCATCCACTCCCTGCAGCCATGGTGCGGAACTCAAGGACATACTCAGCAGCTGAATTGCGTCCTTGTTGAAGTTCTATGAGGAGGTCTCCTATAGGATGACCGGTAGGAGAGTGATCGAATAAATCTTTGAAGAGGGTGTGGAAATGGGTCTCGGATCAGAGTTATGTGCTGTTGGCAGCCCATATGGTGGTGGCCCAATCCAGGGCTTTGCTTGTGAGTAGAGACAAAATCCACCCTGTTCTTGACGGTGGCACAGTTATTGGGGTTGTGCTCAATGTATTTGCTGCATTACATCAGAAATCCATGACATTTCCCAGGTGAACCGTCATATTGTCCAGGCATGGATATGAATGAAGGAGGGCTATGGGTTACGATACCTGGCATCGGAGGAGTAGGGATAGGCTGATGGAGAAGACCGCAGATTTCCTCCACACGCTCCTCTTGCTGGGTTAGGCACCGCTGTAGCTCTGCTGAATCAATTCCGTTTTTGGGTGAGGTATTCTGTAATGAACACTCAGGGAGAAAAAAAGGTGTAGATTCACGCGCTTTGCGCAGCAGGTGTTTATTTCAGGAATCGTGGTCACAGGTAGGCAAACAGGCAGGTGAATCAAAACTAGGACTGAAGGCTATAACTGGTTCTCACAAACAAGCTAGGAAAAGGCTTAGTAGAGTCAAAACGAACAATACCTCACAAAGGCACAAACAGAATGAACTGAACTAAATAAGGAGCTGATGAGACCAGGTGAGTAACTAACACAGGTGAAATCAATTAACAAAAATGAAAGACAGGGCTACGTTCAAGAACAGAAAGGAACAGGGCTATGTTCAAGAACACAACGAAACCGAACACAAGGTTGTCTAACAAAATAAACACAGAACCTTAGTTACATATTTGATCAAATAAATAAATAATATTTTGATCAGTAGCCGTCTCTTTGGTCATTGATAACGTATGATGCCACACTTCAGAAAGAGTCACATGAGGATGCTGTATAGCAGAAAGCATGTTTATTCTAATTCAATAAATGTTTTAATCACATCTAACTGAAAGGAAGAAAAAACAAACAGCATTCTCTTGCCTAGCTTATGCTAAAATAAATGCAAAAATAGACACCCTAAATGCATTGAAATTCCGAAAATTCAAAGCACACTTTTCATTAAACTGATTGCTGATAGATGTTCGGTTTTAGAGAGGATGTGTTCGACTCTGAGGCATGTGACTCTGAGGCACCCTTTTTTTCTGAATGGAGAAGTGGTAGCCCTCTACCACTGCTATTTTATTTTTTCAGAAAAGGAACCAAAATTTTCCCAGACACCTCTGGAACTTTTCACATGCATTGTTATACATTCAAATGAGTGGTTTTATTCTCCTATGCCTCAGAGTGGAAGTATGATGATGTGAACATATCCTCACTAAGACTGAACATTTCCCCAAGTTTTATTAAATGTGTATTTATCTAGCCATTGTATAGATATGTTTTCACCATTTAGAATCAGTCAATTTGTCTGGCTACCCAGACTCCTTGCTCCTGCTAAACGCTACACCAAGCCCACAGACGTTAGTTTCTTCTCCACAATGATTCTGGATCTGAGTACTTCCCGATCCTTCACCGAATGCGAACACATTCTAACCGTTCTGATTGGTCCCAGAAACCAATGGGTTGGGCCAGAACACGAAAACACATGGAAAAAGCTGTGTTTTGAAAATTCGTCATTGGCTTTGACACCCTGATTGGTTAGAGATGATCCAATCGCTGATGAATTTGATTTGCACAACACCCTTCATTTTGACGTCACTACAACTGACTTCAATGATGTCAGTCTCAGACTGAAGTATGTAGCAAAAAGAGCAGCGGAAGAATTCTGATTGAGTCGTCAGGCAACCAGTTAATGGCCACATGGACTCTTAATCTCTACCCAGTACAACGTGAGCCCCCAACTGTTCAGAGGAAACTGTGTGAATCAGGCCTTCATGGTTGAATTGCTGCAAAGAAACCACTAATAAAGGACACCAGTTAGAATAAGATACTTGTTTGGGCCAAGAAACACGAGCAATGGACATTAGACCGGTTGAAATGTGTCCCTTGGTCTGTAATCCAAATTGGAGATTTTTGGATCCAACCGCCTTGTCTGTGAGACGAGTGTGGGTAAACGGTTGATTTACGCATGTGTATTTCCAACCGTAAAGCATGGAGAAGGAGGTGTTATGGTGTGGCGGTGCTTTGCTGGTGACACTGTTGTGATTTATTTAGAATTCAAGGCATACTTAACCAGCATGGCTACCACAGCATTCTGTAGCGATACGCCATCCCATCTGGTTTGGGCTTAGTGGGACTGTCATTTGTTTTTCAATAGGACAATGACCCAACACACCTCCAGGCTGTGTAAGGGGTATTTGACAAAGAAGGAGATTTGTGGCCTGCTGGAGGTCATTTTGCAGGGCTCTGGCAGTGCTCCTCCTTGCACAAAGGCGGAGGTAGCGGTCCTGCTGCTGGGTTGTTGCCCTCCTACGGCCTCCTCCACGTCTCCTGATGTACTGGCCTGTCTCCTGGTAGCGCCTCCATGCTCTGGACACTACGCTGACAGACACAGCAAACCTTCTTGCCACAGCTCGCATTGATGTGCCATCCTGGATGAGCTGCACTACCTGAGCCACTTGTGTGGGTTGGAGACTCTGTCTCATGCCACCACTAGAGTGAAAGCACCGCCAGCATTCAAAAGTGACCAAAACATCAGCCAGGAAGCATAGGAACTGAGAAGTGGTCTGTGGTCACCACCTGCAGAATCACTCCTTTATTGGGGGTGTCTTGCTAATTGCCTATAATTTCCACCTTTTGTCTATTCCATTTGCACAACAGCATGTGAAATTTATTGTCAATCAGTGTTGCTTCCAATGTCGACAGTTTGATTTCACAGAAGTGTGATTGACTTGGAGTTACATTGTGTTGTTTAAGTGTTCCCTTTATTTTTTTGAGCAGTGTATATACAGTGGGGCAAAAAAGTATTTAGTCAGCCACCAATTGTGCAAGTTCTCCCACTTAAAAAGATGAGGCAGGCCTGTAATTTTCACCATAGGTACACTTCAACTATGACTATAAAAATCCAGAAAATCACATTGTAGGATTTTTTATGAATTTATTTGCAAATTATGGTGGAAAATAAGTATTTGGTCACCTACAAACAAGCAAGATTTCTGGCTCTCACAGACCTGTAACTTCTTCTTTAAGAGGCTCCTCTGTCCTCCACTCGTTACCTGTATTAATGGCACCTGTTTGAAGTTGTTATCAGTATAAAAGACACCTGTCCACAACCTCAAACAGTCACACGCCAAACTCCACTATGGCCAAGACCAAAGAGCTGTCAAAGGACACCAGAAACAAAATTGTAGACCTGCACCAGGCTGGGAAGACTGAATCTGCAATAGGTAAGCAGCTTGGTTTGAAGAAATCAACTGTGGGAGCAATTATTAGGAAATAGAAGACATACAAGACCACTGATAATCTCCCTCGATCTGGGGCTCCATGCAAGATCTCACCCCGTGGGGTCAAAATGATCACAAGAACGGTGAGCAAAAATCCCAGAACCACACGGGAGGACCTAGTGAATGACCTGCAGAGAGCTGGGACCAAAGTAACAAAGCCTACCATCAATAACACACTATGCCGCAAGGGACTCAAATCCTGCAGTGCCAGACGTGTCCCCCTGCTTAATTATGGCTGCAAGCCCGAAGCCGGGCACAATATGACAACAGCCACTTCAAGTGCAGGGCGCGAAATTCAAAATATATATTTTTGAAATATTTAACTTTCACAAATTAACAAGTCCAACACAGCATTTGAAAGATAAACATTTTGTGAATCCAGCCAACATGTCCGATTTCTAAAATGTTTTACAGCGAAAACACCACGTATATTTATGTTAGCTCACCACCAAATACAAAAAAGGACAGACATTTTTCACAGCACAGGTAGCATGCACAAACCAACCTAACTAACCAAGAACCAACCAAACTAACCAAGAAACAACTTCATCAGATGACAGTCTTATAACATGTTATTCAATAAATCTATGTTTTGTTCGAAAAATGTGCATATTTGAGCTATAAATCAGTTTTACATTGCAGCTACCATCACAGCTACCGTCAGAAATGGCACCGAAGCAGCCAGAGTAATTACAGACACCAACGTCAAATACCTAAATACTCATCATAAAACATTTCTGAAAAATACATGGTGTACAGCAAATGAAAGACAGGAATCTTGTGATTCCAGCCAATATTTCCGATTTCTTAAGTGTTTTACAGCGAAAACACAATATAGCATTATATTAGCTTACCACAATAGCCAGAAACACAAGCCATTCCCCAGCAGCAAAGGTTAGCGATCGTAACAAACCAGCAAAAGATATATAATTTTTGACTAACCTTGATAAGCTTCATCAGATTACAGTCCTATAACATCAGGTTATACATACACTTATGTTTTGTTCGAAAATGTGCATATTTAGAGCTGAAATCAGTGGTTATACATTGTGCTAACGTAGCATCTTTTTCCCACAACGTCCGGATATTTTTCTGGCACTCACATATTCTGACCAAATAACTATTCATAAACATAACTAAAAAGTACATGTTGTATAGGAAATGATAGATACCCTAGTTCTTAATGCAATCGCCGTGTTAGAATTCTAAAAATAATTTCATTACGATATGCAGTTTACGTTATGGCGAGAGCGTGCCCAAAACCTGGCCGCAAACTACTACTACAACATGTTAGACAGATATATGAAATAACATCATAAAATGGGTCCTACTTTTGATGATCTTTCATCAGAATGTTGTACAAGGGGTCCTTTGTCGGGAACAATCGTTGTTTGGATTTAGAATGTCCTCTTCTCCAGTCAATTAGCATGGAAAGCTAGCAAAGTGGCGCTAAGCTCTCCTTCGTGAACAAACGCAGACAACGCAACACGCCTAACGTCCTGAAAAAAATTCAATAATCTAATAAAACTATATTGAAAAAACATACTTTACGATGATATTGTCACATGTATCAAATTAAATCAAAGCCGTAGATATTAGTCGTCCATAACGACAGCTTATCAGAAGGCAAATCCAGGTCCCTTCACGCGCTCTCCAGAAAACAGGAAACTGGTGACACGTCATACAAAGAGCTTTTGTTCGACCCCAGATCAAGTTATTCACTCCATTTCTTCTCTCACTGCCTGTCGACATCTAATGGAAGACGTATGAAGTGCATATATTCTAATAAATATCAAGGACCTTTATAGGCAGGCCCTAGAAGAGAGCATCGATTTCAGATTTTCCACTTCCTGTCAGGAAGTTTGCTGCAAAATGAGTTCTGTTTTACTCACAGATATAATTCAAACGGTTTTAGAAACTAGAGAGTGTTTTCTATCCAATAGTAATAATAATATGCATATTGTACGAGCAAGAATTGAGTACGAAGCCGTTTGAAATGGGCACCTTTTATCCGGTTACTCAATACTGCCCCTGCAGCCCAACAGGTTAAGCCAGTACATGTCCAGGCCCGTCTGAAGTTTGCTAGAGAGCATTTGGAGGATCCAGAAGAAGATTGGGAGAATGTCATATGGTCAGATGAAACCAAAATATAACTTTTTGGTAAAAACTCAACTTGTCGTGTTTGGAGGACAAAGAATGCTGAGCTGCATCCAAAGAACACCATACCTACTGTGAAGCATGGGGGTGGAAACATCATGCTTTGGGGCTGTTTTTCTGCAAAGGGACCAGGACGACTGATCCGTGTAAAGGAAAGAATGAATGGGGCCATGTATCATGAGATTTTGAGTGAAAACCTCCTTCCATCAGCAAGGGCATTGAAGATGAAACGTGGCTGGGTCTTTCAGCATGACAATGATCACAAACACACCGCCCGGGCAACGAAGGAGTGGCTTCGTAAGAAGCATTTCAAGGTCCTGGAGTGGCCTAGCCAGTCTCCAGATCTCAACCCCATAGAAAATCTTTGGAGGGAGTTGAAAGTCCATGTTGCCCAGCAACAGCCCCAAAACATCACTGGTCTAGAGGAGATCTGCATGGAGGAATGGGCCAAAATACCAGCAACAGTGTGTGAAAACCTTGTGAAGACTTACAGAAAATGTTTGACCTCTGTCATTGCCAACAAAGGGTATATAACAAAGTATTGAGATAAACTTTTGTTATTGACCAAATACTTATTTTCCGCCATAATTTGCAAATAAATTCATTAAAAATCCTCAGATTTTCTGGAATTTTTTTCTCATTTTGTCTGTCATAGTTGAAGTGTACCTATGATGAAAATTACAGGCCTCTCTCATCTTTTTAAGTGGGAGAACTTGCACAATTGGTGGCTGACTAAATACTTTTTTGCCCCACTGTATATAGACATACACAACCATTCAAAAGTTTGGGGTCACTTAGAAATGTCCTTGTTTTCCATGAAAATATACATGAAATGAGTTGCAAAATGAATAGGAAATATAGTCAAGACATTGACAATTATATAAATAAGGATTTTTCATTTAAATAATAATTGCATCCTTCAAACTTTGCTTTCGTCAAATAATCCTCCATTTGCAGCAATTACAGACTTGCAGACCGTTGGCATTCAAATTGTCAAGGTATTCTGAAGAGATTTCACCCCATGCTTCCTGAAGCACCTCCCACAACTTGGATTGGCTTGATGGGCACTTCTTATATCCATACGGTCAAGCTGCTCCCACAACAGCTCAATAGGGTTGAGATCCGGTGACTGTGCTGGCCACTCCATTATAGACAGAATACCAGCTGACTGCTTCTTCCCTAAATAGTTATTGCATAGTTTGGAGCTGTGCTTTGGGTCATTGTCCTGTTGTAGAAGGAAATTGGCTCTAATTAAGCGCCGTCCACAGGGTATGGCATGGCATTGCAAAATGGAGTGATAGGCTTCCTTCTTCAAGATCCCGTTTACCCAGTACAAATCTCCCACTTTACCACCACCAAAGCACCCCCAGACCATCACATTCCCTCCAACATGCTTGACAGATGGCGTCAAGCACTCCTCCAGCATATTTTCATTTTTTCTGCGTCTCACGAATGTTCTCCTTTCTGATCCGAACACCTCAAACTGAGATTAATCTGTCCATAACACTTTTTTCCAATCTTCCTCTGTCCAGTGTCTGTGTTCTTTTGCCCATCTTAATCTTTGCTTTTTATTGGCCAGTCTGAGATATGGCTTTTTCTTTACAACTCTTCCTAGAAGGCTAGCATCCCAGAGCTTATTATATGCATATTCTAGCATCTGGACCTGAGAAATAGTCTGTTTACCTTGGGAACATTATTTTTCCAAACATAAAAATTCTGCCCCCTAGCTGAAAGAGGTTAAGAAGTCACATAATAACTTGTAATAGTGTTTAACATAATTGTTGAATGACTACCTCATCTCCGTTCCCCCCACATACAATTATCTGTAAGGTCCCTCAGCCGAGCAGTGAATTTCGAACACAGATTAAACCACAAAAACCAAGGAGGTTTATCAGTGCCTCACTAAGGGCACCTATTGGTAGATGGGTAAAAAAAACAAAGAAATCTGACATGAAATATCCCTATGAGCATGGAGAATAATACTATTAATAACACTTTGGCTGGTTTATCCATACACCATACACCATACACCAGTTCACTACAGAGTTAGAGTTTTAACTCAGTTTCCGGAGAGGAAGGAATTTCAGGAAGGCCAATGAAATTGGTGTTAAACAGTTGCAGAGGTTAGTGGCTGTGATAGGAGAAAACTGAGGATGGATCAATAACATTGTAATTACGCCACAACACTTACCTATTTGACAGATTGAAAAGAAGGAAGCCTGTACAGAATAAAATATTAAACAAAAAAAAATGCATCTTGTTTGCAACAAGGCACTAAATTAATACTGAAAATTCACTTCCTGAATAAAAGGTGTTATGTTTGGGGCAAATCCAATTCAACACATTATTGAGCACCACTTTCCATATTTTCAAGCATAGTGGTGGCTGCATCATGTTATGGTTATACTTGTAATCGTTAAAACTGGTGAGGTTTTCAGGATAAAAAAAGAAATGGAATGGAGCTAACAGACAAAATCCCAAAGGAAAACCTGGTTCAGGGCCTCCCGGGTGGCGCAGTGGTCTAGGGCACTGCATCGCAGTGCTAACTGCGCCACCAGAGTCTCTGGGTTCGCGCCCAGGCTCTGTCGCAGCCGGCCGCGACCGGGAGGTCCGTGAGGCGACGCACAATTGGCATAGCGTCGTCCGGGGTAGGGAGGGTTTGGCCGGTAGGGATATCCTTGTCTCATCGCGCTCCAGCGACTCCTGTGGCGGGCCGGGCGCAGTGCGCGCCAACCAAGGGGGCCAGGTACACGGTGTTTCCTCCGACACATTGGTGCGGCTGGCTTCCGGGTTGGAGGCGCGCTGTGTTAAAAGAAGCAGTACGGCTGGTTGGGTTGTGCTTCGGAGGACGCATGGCTTTCGACCTTCGTCTCTCCCGAGCCCGTACGGGAGTTGTAGCGATGAGACAAGGTAGTAATTACTAGCGATTGGATACCACGAAAAATTGGGGAGAAAATGGGATGAAAAAATAAAAATAAAAAAATAAAAAAAACCTGGTTCAGTCTGCTTTCCACCAGCCACTGGGAGATGAATTCATATTTAAGCAGGACAATAACCTAAAACGCAAGGCCAAATCTGCACTGTAGTTGCATACCTAGAAGACTGTGAATGTTCATGAGAGGCTGAGTTACAGTTTCAACTTAAATCTGCTTGAAAATCTATAGCAAGACTTGAAAATTATTGTTTATTAATGATCAACAACCAATTTGACATAGCTTTTAATATTAATGGGCAAATGTTGTACCATCCAGGTGTGCAAAGCTCTTAAAGACTTACCCAGAAAGTCTCACAGCTGTAATCGCTGCCAAAGGTGATTCTAACATGTATTGTGGATACTTATGTAATTTATATATTATTTAGTTTATTTAGTTTTCATTACATTTGCAAAAATTTCGAAAAACATGTTTTTTTTTACTTTGTCACTATGGGGTAGTGTTTGTAGATGGATGAGAAGAAGAAAAAAAATCATAAATTTTGAATTAAACCTATAACACAACAAAAATGTTGAATAAGTCAAGGGGTATGAATACTTTCTGGCGGCACTGTATGTAGAACACAACACCAACAGGTATCATTCTCTATGAAGCATTTCTTACCATCATGTCTAATATTTACACATCTCTTTCAGAGTAAAATGTGTTTTCCTCAGCCTTTTTGATGTCCTGCAGCAGTGGTCCTTAAGACAGAGACAACATTACTAACTAACTCATTGATTTACTAATTATCAGTGGTGAAAAAGTACCCAATTGTAATAGAATAGAAAATGACTCAAGTAAAAGTGAAAGTCACGCAGTAACATACTACTTCAGTAAAAGTCTTTGGTTTTAAATATACTTAAGTATCAAAAGTAAATGTAATTTCTAAAATATACTTAAGTATCAAAAGTAAAAGTACAATTATCAATAGTTTCAAATTCCCTTTATTAAGCAAACCAGACGGCACCATTTTATTTTATTAAAATTGTATTTATGGCTAGCCAGGGGCACACTCCAACACTCAGACATCATTTACAAACTATGTGTGTTTAGTGAGTCCGCCAGATCAGAGGCAGTCAGGGAGACCAGGGATAAGTGCTTGAATTGGACCATTTTCCTGTCCTGCTAAGCATTCAAAATGTAACGAGTAGTTTTGGGTGTCAGAGAAAATGTATGGAGTAAAAAGTACATCATTTTCTTTAGGAATAAAAAAACTACTTAAGTAGTACTTTAAAGTATTTTTACCTATTTGACTTATTTTTACTTAAGTACTTTACACCACTGCTAATTATTAACATAGTGTCACCTCCGCTAGCCTCCCTGTGACTCAAATAAACATGCAATCATATTCACACCTACAACGTGTCCATCAACACCCACCAAGGTGAATGTTAAAAGTATCCCTGGTAGTCAGGCCACCCGGCTGGCCACATGCCGTGGACACCACATCTCTCACAATCATCCAATCACCCACTAACACAATTCTGATCATACCTCTAGTGATCAGACCAGGGTTCAAAAACTATTTGAAATAATTTCAAGTACTTTATCTGTGCTTGATTAAGCTTGCCTGGCTTAATGGACCACCAATATAATGGTTGTAAAACTGCAAACACTGCCCATCTGGCACTCCATGCAGGGTAGAGCAAACACTCAAAGTATTTGAGAGATTTCAAATTGTACTTGAACCCAGGTCTGAATACAATACATCAGTGCCTCAGCATTAGTCCTACTACTGATAGTGGAGTTACAAGACAAACTTCCTGACCTCTCCAGCTTTGATTCATCCTTCTCTCTCCCTCCCTTCAGCATTTGCCTTTACAGTAAATTATTCAATTTTGTAACAAAGGTACATATATTAATACAGGGCAGATCAGCCTTTAAAGCCCATTGTTTTATTCTGTGGGAACAATCTGTATAGTCATTAAGGCACTGGAGGGTTAGGGCTGCTTTAGTAAGCTCCACCCAGCTGTTCCAAAAGCAACACATTCTGCTCACATTGATTAGTCACAGGACCAAAGAGGAAGGATTAGGGTAAATTTGTATCACTGTATGGGTTAATCCCTACTGACCTGACTGCAGAGGCAGAGCACAGCACACTGCCTGCCTGGTTCTTTGCCTGCCTGCCTGCCAAGACTGCCTACATGACTGCCTGTTTGCCTTACCGCCTGCACGTCTCCCTGCCTGTTTGCCTGCCTGTCTGCAGCTAGGCTCTGTAGCCTACCCGCCTCGCCTGCCATCGGTTGGAACTCATTTGCTTGTAATTTACGCTCCAAGGTTTCAAGGCGGGTTGTCTTGGTTACCGGGGGGTTAGGTTCTGAGGAGTGTATCAAGAACATATGCTCATTATGAAGAGATTGGTTCAGATATTAGACTATTCCCTGTACAGAATCTACTTGGCCTATCAATAGGCTGCATTGCAGGTTAAAAAGAAGCAGAAACAACAGAAACATTTGATTTGGGTTAAATTAGATAGAGATGGAGACGGAACATTTGGGAAAAGCCAATTACTCAATGTCTTTTAACCTCCGCTCCACTCTGCTCTATCTCCCCTGCCAATATGCCCTTGTGAACTATAGTCATTTTTCAAAGTAGTCTCTTATGGTCATGCATGGAGACAGGATTCCATTGGTAATTACCGTCTATACTGCAGACTGTAATAAGACACAAGAAAATGCTTTTCTTTCTGAGGTTAGGAAAATGTATTTTTCTACAGCCCAAAACAGTAATACCGTATTTGATAAGACAGTGTGGCTCCTGACAGATATACTCACTTTGACAAAGTACTAGATCTGGATTCCTCAGTCCCCGTCATCTCACTGTGAATATCGATTTTCTTCTCGCTGAAATTCTTTAACTTGTGTTTATCATGGATCCCAGCCAAGCTCATTTCCTGAAAGAAAGGAAGGTCATTTCAGGTCAGGAGAACATTCCAGGGTCTCATCCCATATTGTATGATCTCTATTGATTCTGTTAATGGTGTTTCTGGGTCTCTTGATATTCCACCAACAAGATCCCACATGGTGAGTGTAGCAACATATTCACAAAATAGTTAATGAGGTACAAACAAACACACATATCTGGGAGTTGAGAGACACCTGAGAGAAAAACAAATCACCGCTCATTAACACACACAGAGAGAGAGAGAGAGAGAGAGAGAGAGAGAGAGAGAGAGAGAGAGAGAGAGAGAGAGAGAGAGAGAGAGAGAGAGAGAGAGAGAGAGACGACTACTGCCGAGGTTGGATCCTCTCCCTGTGTCTGTCTGATGATGAGGCGCTGCTGTGCTGCTATCAGTCTGAAACAGTAGTCGGCCAGAGGGGTGCTCTCTGTCCAAATAGGCACCACAGGGGAAGGTTGTATGTCTCTCTCTCTCTCTCTCTCTCTCTCTCTCTCTCTCTCTCGCCAGCCTGCACACCTTCACCGGGGCATAGTTAGATATTTTAACCAGAAAAATATGATATAAAAATATTATCACCTCACCTTGTACAGTACAGGCTGGCTCACGGGGAAAGGGCTCTCTTGACATTGTCCTCAAGAGGCACTGGGCAATGGTTGCAGTGGAAGCCACACAAAGGTATAGTCCTACACTGCTGACACATGTATTATTATATTCTCAATGCATTTCAGATGCCACAGCTCAGGAACATATCTGCAGTTTCTATTGCGCCCAACACTTGCCATATTGTTTTAATTGAAACTGCCAATCACTAGCTTGTGAGAGCTTTTGATTCTGGTGCTCAACTGTCATATCCACAAATACAATATGAATCAAGATGACCTCGTCTTTACCGAGTCATAAGTAGGCATTTTGCTTCCACAGATTGTGAGCTGTGTTACTGTGGTTACATTTGCATTGTTCATCGTTGGAAAATAAATGAAGGAATATATGCATGTTGTTGATGCCTCGGACTCTGCTTTAACAATAGATAAGCAGCCACATATTCCCTCATAATATCTGTTATTCAGAGTATGTCTAAATTGTAAATAGAGTCATAAATGTAACCAGGGTTTTTATACAGTCTCTCTGGCTCTACATTTCCAGAGGACAGATTAATGCATTAACACAATGAGATTATATTTCAATGGTGGGTATTCCTTTGGTTCCATTGTTCCAGGCAAGCTCAATCAAGCACATCTTAAAGATGACAGAGGCTGGAATACTTCTTGAGCGAGAACAGGTGAAGAAAATGTACTCTTTGGAGGGGTTCTTAATGTGAACATTTACACACACACGCACAGACACACTTCTCCACCAGTCCAGAGGGTAGTAATTTCCTTGTTATTCCCAGGCCCTTGGCCATGCCTGCGGCACAGCCATGAATGCAGATATCTCTCTTCTGCAGGACAGGAGTGAGGAGTTATAAAGAGGAGAGGCTGTTGTGTTTAAGTGCAGCCGGATCACTTAAGGGTGCTGAGGGTCTGGCAAGGACCACTTCCCTGGGTTTACAGGCCGTGTGAATTTCATTGCTGCCCTAGAGGGAGGGAGGGGGGGAAGAGGGGAAAAAAAATACCAGACCTGACCCACCCAGCCCACCGGCCAAGCTCTCACACATGAATGACATTGGACAGTGCCCCGCCCTAACCGAGGGGGACGGCAGCAACACCCCAGGGATTTAACAGGCGTGAGGGGGTCTCTAAGCTAGGCAGTGACTCTAAGAGGGGTCAGTAAAGGGGACGAAATGCCATATGAATTGGCAGGGCAACACTTTTGGTGCTCGACCAATACGTTATTTGAAAACAATATAGTACACATACACACACATGCATGCATGTGCGTACGCATGCCAGAAAGAATTCACACTCACCCCTAATATCTACCCATTAACCCTCCTGTGTTGAGCCACAGAGGTGAGAGTGGGATCGTGTGTCACGATCTGTGACAGGAAACAAAGGTGGATAACTTTATGGAAATTCCCATTGAGCAGAGCGAGAATATATTTATTAACCCCGGGCTGGTGGACCGATGGGGTCGATGGGACAGGGTGATTATCAGAGGGCTAGAGGTCATCACTCTCCTTCTGACGGCTACTGTTTGTGAAATACCAGCACACAGACAAAGTCCTGTCCGGGCCTAAAGCTACACAGCGACCGAATCATACAACGTTACACCACACCACATCACATCACGCCACGCTACACTATTCCACAACACACCACACCACATCACACCTCACTACACCACACCACATCACACTACACTACACCACACCACACCACAACACACTACAATACAACATACTACACCACACCACATCACACTACACTACACCACACTACACCACACCACACTACACTTCACCACATCACACTACACCACACTACACCACACTACACCACACCAAACTACACTACACCACACTACACCATATCACACTACACTACACTACACCACACTATAGCACACTACACCAAACTACACTACACCACTCTACACTACACCACACTACACTACACCATATCACACTACACTACACTACATCTCACCACACCACACCACACCACATTACACTACACTACACTATGCCACACTACACTACACCACACTACACTATACTACACCACACTACACCACACCTCACTACACCACACCTCACTACACCACACCACACCACACCTCACTACACAACACCACACCTCACTACACCACACCACACCACACCACACCACACTACACTACACTATGCCACACTATACTACACCCCACTACACTACACCACACTACACGACACAACACTACATCACACCACACTACACTACACCACACTACACTACACTACACAACACCATACTACACCACCCTACACTACACTACACAACACCATACTACACCACCCTACACTACACTACACCACGCTACACTACACTACACCACCCTACACTACACTACACAACACCATACTACACCACCCTACACTACACTACACTACACCACACCACACTACACTACACTACACCACGCTACACTACACCACACCACACCACACTAGCCAACAGAGAAAAGAGGAGGTTGGAGGAGAGAAAGGGAGTGTATGGGAGGTATTGAGAGATTGAGACAGGGTGAGCAGCAGAAGAGAGAGAGAGGTGGAGAGAGAGAGACAGGGAAAGAGGGAGAAAAGTGTGTGTGTGTGTGTGTGTGTGTGTGTGTGTGTGTGTGTGTGTGTGTGTGTGTGTGTGTGTGTGTGTGTGTGTGTGTGTGTGTGTGTGTGTGTGTGTGTGTGTGTGTGTGTGTGTGTGTGTGTGTGTGTGTGTGTGTGTGCGTCTGCTGGGTGAAAGGGCCCGTGTAGTAAGAGTGACAGGGCAGGATGCCTGGAGGCTGGGAACTGGTAATAGTTATAATCAGACTGTCCTGATGGCTTCCTGTTTGGGGCAAGACGGATTCATCCACTCTGGATTTCTCAAGTTTATTATAACACATACACATTCGCACGAACACACACACACACACACACACACACACACACACACACACACACACACACACACACACACACACACACACACACACACACACACACACACACACACACACACACACACACACACACACACACACACACACACACACACACACACACATATACAAAGAGAGACGGAGAGATACTAAAGTGGAGAGTAATCAGGCTTGATGCTGTGTGAGCTGTCATTACATTAAAATCATTAAGGTCAACTGAGTTGTTGAATGGAATTAAAAAATGTATTATCATAATAACTGAAATTGCTTCATCTAATTACCGAAACCATTACTGCTATCTGTGGAATGCTAACAATTTTTTTTTTCCTCACTAATGTTTTAATATCTGCAGTTGTGCAAAATGGTCCCTCTCCCTAGACCTGTTAGCCCCAGGCATCCAGTCCCAAAGCTCCCTCCCATACCACAGTGTTGTTCTCTCACCACAAGGGGTCAATGTTGAGCTGTCAGATCTTCTTCCTTCAACAGCCTGTTTCCTATTTCCTGTTTTCATACTTGTGCTAACTTGTGTATTTTGGTTAGGACTTGTAATTTCAGTCGTTATCAAAACCACCTGCCACCTGAACAGCTTCTTCCCCCACACTGTGGTCCTCACCAACCGGCCACCTGAACAGCTTCTTCCCCCACACTGTGGTCCTCACCAACCGGCCACCTGAACAGCTTCTTCATCCACACTGTGGTCCTCACCAACCGGCCACCTGAACAGCTTCTTCCCCCACACTGTGGTCCTCACCAACCGGCCACCTGAACAGCTTCTTCCCCCACACTGTGGTCCTCACCAACCGGCCACCTGAACAGCTTCTTCATCCACACTGTGGTCCTCACCAACCGGCCACCTGAACAGCTTCTTCATCCATCACTGTGGCCCTTAGAAACCGGCCACCTGAACAGCTTCTTCCCCATCACTGTGGTGCTTAGAAACCGGCCACCTGAACAGCTTCTTCATCCATCACTGTGGCCCTTAGAAACCGGCCACCTGAACAGCTTCTTCCCCATCACTGTGGCCCTTAGAAACCGGCCACCTGAACAGCTTCTTCCCCATCACTGTGGTCCTCACCATCTGGCCACCTGAACAGCTTCTTCATCCATCACTGTGGTCCTTAGAAACCGGCCACCTGGTCCACAGTGATCTAAATTTGATTGTGTGTTTCAAAATTCCAATTGAGATTTCTCTTGCTGCTGTGCCCAACACAGATTTGTGACGATCAGATGAAGTCAGGTGCATGGAACAACTAGGGTAAGTTTTTGAGAAACCAGGGTAAAATAAAGAGAAATAAACAGTTTTCTACATTTCCATTAATCATCTATCAAATGACAGTGAATCGGTTTATAATGCCGTGAAGACAGATATCAACTTAGAGTGCATGTCAATGTCAACCTCTTCTCATTCCCAGCCAAGTTCCCTTCTTTCCTTAACTCTGGTATTTTGTGTGCCACACCTGCCCCCCTTGCCTTGTGTACCAGAGACTACTGTAGTCACTGAAAACGTTTAATCTCGGCACCCTGTAACATTCCTTCATTTTGTGCTGTCATTTCTGCTACGCCTGTGGTGACAGCTCTGTGCTTTGATGAACTATAAAGTTATTTCACTATAAAGAGCTGCCACTTTCTCTACCGTCTTAGAATACTTCAAAATCAAGCGTGGAAAGTATTGCTCCCCCTCTCACATCCATCTCAAGGGAAGCAGAGCTCTGTGAGGAGAGGGGAAAATGTAACGTTAGGCTGTAAGTGCTGCCACACGTTATAGACATGTTCATCATTTAACCAGCACAGCCTGGTAGAAGATCCTGACAGAGCTCAGGCCATACAGTATAGCAGCTTACTGATTAAAAATGTTTTACTGACAAGAGTTTTTCTGTGTGTGTGTGTGTGTGTGTGCGTGCGTGCGTGCGTGCGTGCATTTGTGCATGCAAGTGACTGTGTGTTCAAGTTTCATTGCGCCAAAACTAGAGTTGTGCCAGACCTGACAGCTACCCCCCTCAGTGTGACGTCTAGAGCTGACTGGATTTGTAAAGCTATCAGCTACAGACCCAGCTAGCACATAACGTGCTAAGAACCATATGTTTCTTACAGCTTGGTGAGACTGTGGTTGTCCTATAGGTATTTTGCATACAACCTTCCCACAACTTTCTGGGAATGGTGCAGGATAGTTGCTTGGCTTTGGAACATTCTCAGCACATTTAAAGAACTTGACAAAAATAAGTTATTTTCTTGGTATGTCATTACTTTAACAGAACGTTTCCTAAAAGTTCAAACATGGTTACATTTCATTTAAATTATAGTAATGTTCTAGGAACATTCTCCAATGGTTTGACTTTGAGAATGTTCTCAAATAGTTAACAGAACGTATAGAAACAACGTTCTTCTGTGGGACTTTCAGTGCTTCAGCATAAGGTTTCCTACAGGTTTCCTCGTGCTTTTATTTAAAGTCATGCTCTCAAATTGTTCTGAGACCATTAAGAAAACTTATCATAAAAACCACAAGAAAACTTTAGTATTGTTATGAGAACGTTCTTAAAATGTTATTTAAAAACAGACATTTCGTTCTTAGACCATTAAGAAAACTTACCATAAAAACCACAAGAAAAGGTTTGTATTGTTAAGAGAACGTTCTAAGAATGTTATTTAAAAACAACAAAACTCTTTCTATTCTCTATATTGTTAACTGTGTTTGGGTGTGTTGGCCGCGCCCACTAATCAGCCACAACTGATCTCGGTGAGTACTTATTACCTTTGAAATGGCGTCTGTTTAAATAGACTAAAATTAACAACTTTAAAAAAACATGGCATGCTAGCTCCATCTTCATTCCATGGAAAGAGAACAGGAGATCATAGGTTTACATTTCAGACGCTGTGTCACAATAAAAAATAAATGTGTTTGCATGATTAATGCCTAATTATTTTCCATGTGTCCTGTCTGAGTTTAAAACAGTTAAGTCACACTAAGCTAGCAGTGTTATTTAAAGTCTTATTGAAACATGTTCTCAGAATGTTATTTAATTACCTTCAAATAACCTATAATTTCCGTTCTCAGAACGTTAATATAACCTCTGTAACGTCCTGACGAGAGTTCTTATGTGTTTTGCTTGTTTAGTGTTGGTCAGGACGTGAACTGGGTGGGAATTCTATGTTGTGTGTCTAATTCGTCTGTTTCTATGTTCAGCCTGATATGGTTCTCAATCAGAGACAGCTGTCAATCGTTGTCCCTGATTGAGAATCATATATAGGTGGCTTGTTTTGTGTTGGGGATTGTGGGTGGTTGTTTCCTGTCTCTGTGTTTGTGTTCTGCACCAGCTAGGACTGTGACGGTATGTTCTTTTGTTATTTTGTATAGTGTTTTTGTTTTGTCTAATTAAATTCATTATGTCAAATTACCACGCTGCACATTGGTCCTCTGATCCTTCTCGCCTCTCCTCGTCTGAGGAGGAGGACGAAGTAGACTGCCGTTACAGAACCACCCACCAAACCCGGATCAAGCAGCGTGAGAACGGGCAGCAGCGACAGCAGCAGCGGTACCAGGAGGAATGGTCATGGGAGCAAATATTGAACGGAGAAGGACCCTGGGCTAAGGTTGGAGAATATCGCCGCTCTCGGGAAGAGATGGAGGGAGCTAAAGCCCAGGAGCGGTGGTATGAGGAGGCAGCACGGAAGCGTGGCTGGAAGCCCGTGAAGAAACCCCAAAAATGTCTTGGGGGGGGGGTTGCGTGCCCTCAGCCCGGTACCACCAGTGCCGGTACCACGCACCAGGCCTATAGTGCGCATCGAGAGTCCAGTGTGCCCTGTTCCTGCTCCCCGCACTAGCTTTGAGGTGCGTGTCTCCAGTCCGGTACCATCAGTTCCGGCACCACGCACCAGGCCTACTGTGCGCCTCAGCAGGTCAGAGTCGGCCGTCTGCCCAACGCCGCCTGCACTGCTCGTCTGTCCAGCGCCGTCTGAGCTGCCTGCCTGCCGAGCGCCGTCTGAACTGCCTGCACTGCTCGTCTGCTCAACGCCGCCTGCACTGCTCGTCTGCCCAGCGCCGTCTGAGCTGCCTGCACTGCCTGCCTGCCCAGCACCGTCTGAGCCATCCGTCTGCCCAGCGCCGTCTGAGCCATCCGTCTGCCCAGCGCCGTCTGAGCCATCCGTCTGGCCAGCGCCGTCTGAGCCATCCGTCTGCCCAGCGCCGTCTGAGCCATCCGTCTGCCCAGCGCCGTCTGAGCCATCCGTCTGCCCAGCGCCGTCTGAGCCATCCGTCTGTCCAGCGCCGTCTGAGCCATCCGTCTGCCCAGCGCCGTCTGAGCCATCCGTCTGCCCAGCGCCGTCTGAGCCATCCGTCTGCCCAGCGCCGTCTGAGCCATCCGTCTGCCCAGCGCCGTCTGAGCCATCTGTCTGCCCAGCGCCATCTGAGTCGTCCGTCTGCCACGAGCCATTAGAGCCGCCCGTCTGCCACGAGCCATTAGAGCCGTCCGTCAGTCAGGAGCCGCTAGAGCCATCCGTCAGTCAGGAGCTGCCAGAGACGCCAGCCAGTCAGGAGCTGCCAGAGACGCCAGCCAGTCAGGAGCTGCCAGAGCCGCCAGCCAGTCAGGAGCTGCCAGAGCCGCCAGCCAGTCAGGAGCTGCCAGAGCCGCCAGCCAGTCAGGAGCTGCCAGAGCCGCCAGCCAGTCAGGAGCTGCCAGAGCCGCCAGCCAGTCAGGAGCTGCCAGAGCCGCCAGCCAGTCAGGAGCTGCCAGAGCCGCCAGCCAGTCAGGAGCTGCCAGAGCCGCCAGCCAGTCAGGAGCTGCCAGAGCCGCCAGCCAGTCAGGAGCTGCCAGAGCCGCCAGCCAGTCAGGAGCTGCCAGAGCCGCCAGCCAGTCAGGAGCTGCCAGAGCCGCCAGCCAGTCAGGAGCTGCCAGAGCCGCCCTACAGTCATGAGCTGCCCTACAGTCATGAGCCGCCCTCCAGTCATGAGCCGCCCTCCAGTCATGAGCCGCCCTCCAGTCATGAGCTGCCCTCCAGTCATGAGCTGCCCTCCAGTCATGAGCTGCCCTCCAGTCATGAGCTCCCATCCAGTCCGGAGCTGCCACCCAGTCCGGAGCTGCCACCCAGTCCGGAGCTGCCACCCAGTCCGGAGCTGCCACCCAGGACGGAGCTGCCACCCAGTCCGGAGCTGCCACTCAGTCCGGAGCTGCCTCTCTGTACTGAGCTACCTTTCTGTCCTGAGCTACCTCCTAAATCATTTAGGGGCCTTGGGGAGGATTCTTAGGCCAAGGTCCTGGGCAAGGGTTGCCACTCAAAGGACGCTAAGGAGGGGGACAAAGACAGTGGTGGAGTGGTGTCCTCGTCCACCGCCGGAGCCGCCACCGCAGACAGATGCCCACCCAGACCCTCCCCTTGAGTTTTAGGGGTGCGTTCGGAGTCCGCACCTCAGGGGGGAGGGGGGGGGGGGGGGGTGGTACTGTAACGCCCTGACCAGAGTTCTTTTGTGTTTTGCTTGTTTAGTGTTGGTCAGGACGTGAGCTGGGTGGGAATTCTATGTTGTGTGTCTAGTTCATCTGTTTCTATGTTCAGCCTGATATGGTTTTTAATCAGAGACAGCTGTCAATCGTTGTCCCTGATTGAGAATCATATATAGGTGGCTTGTTTTGTGTTGGGGATTGTGGGTGGTTGTTTCCTGTCTCTGTGCTTGTGTTCTGCACCAGCTAGGACTGTGACGGTATGTTCTTTTGTTATTTTGTATAGTGTTTTTGTTTTGTCTAATTAAATTCATTATGTCAAATTACCATGCTGCACATTGGTCCTCTGATCCTTCTCGCCTCTCCTCGTCTGAGGAGGAGGACGAAGTAGACTGCCGTTACAACCTCCCAGGAAAACTTTCAGGAACCATAGTAAAATATTCTCAGAACCTCCCTGCTACCTAAAAATGTATTTCCCAGAACAAGCAACATTTTTCACTTCCGTTCTCAGAATGTAAAAATAATAATAAGTTTTACCATCCAGGAAATGTATGGCTTCATTCCCAGAAACAATGGAAAACCAAAAACATACATTCCCAGAAACAATGGAAAACCAAAAACATACATTCCCAGAAACAATGGAAAACCAAAAACATTCATTCCCAGAAACAATGGAAAACCAAAAACATTCATTCCCAGAAACAATGGAAAACCAAAAACATACATTCCCAGAAACAATGGAAAACCAGAAACATACATTCCCAGAAACAATGGAAAACCAAAAACATACATTCCCAGAAACAATGGAAAAACATTCATTCCCAGAAACAATGGAAAAACATTCATTCCCAGAAACAATGGAAAACCAAAAACATACATTCCCAGAAACAATGGAAAACCAAAAACATACATTCCCAGAAACAATGGAAAACCAAAAACATACATTCCCAGAAACAATGGAAAACCAAAAACATTCATTCCCAGAAACAATGGAAAACCAAAAACATTCATTCCCAGAAACAATGGAAAACCAAAAACATACATTCCTAGAAACAATGGAAAACCAAAAACATACATTCCCAGAAACAATGGAAACCCAAAAACATTCATTCCCAGAAACAATGGAAAACCAAAAACATTCATTCCCAGAAACAATGGAAAACCAAAAACATTCATTCCCAGAAACAATGGAAAACCAAAAACATACATTCCCAGAAACAATGGAAAACCAAAAACATACATTCCCACAATTTCCAAGGAGTTTATGCTCCTAAACTCCATCTCTCCCTTGCAGTCAGTGACCATCACATAGGAATCATACATCAAGCACTGTGAGCCTCAGTCTGTCTGCACCTTCATCTCTCATAGATATGACCGATTATAGACCATTTTTAGGCAAACACTTTGCACAGTCAATTGAATTGATAGCTTGGTCACCATAATGTGCATTTTCACATCCTTTTTGATAGTGTGCTTTTCCTCTTAGACCATTTGTCTACTGTATGGAACGCTAGCGGTGCTTTTGAGAATGTGAGTTAAGCCACTTGGTATTGTGACAAATGACTTCACATCAACATGTTACTGGCAGTGTGTGATCAAACGTTGGGGTCCAGAAGAAGTGGAAGCTGAAAATGATACACAGTTATAGTCTACCTACCTGAATGTACAGAATACATCAAGAGCTTTGTGCAACTGACTTAAGAGCACTATCCTGTGAGGTTTGTCCCACACCATCAGTAGACAATTGTAGGCAATATAATGTCACTTTGCCAAGGAACTATACACACACACAGAGGTACAACATATCTTTTACACCACAGTCATATATCTATGGCTCTGGTTCACACCATTTTACACACAAAGGCTGTAGGCTAATAGGCTAAGTAACTGAGTGAGACTGTATACTGCTGTTCATGAGTCTAGAGACGTAACATGAGCCATTGACAGAGTTTGATATTAACAAATCCCTAACCTGAGTTCTCTGCTTTCTCATAACCATTAATAGAGTTTGATATTCCATTCTAATGTGTAATTTTCTTCTTAAAACCTTTTCTCAATAGGGGGTGCTGTTTGCACTTTGTAATAATTTCGTTCCCAAATTAAACTGCCTCGTACTCAATTCTTGCTCGTACAATATGCATATTATTATTACTATTGGATAGAAAACACTCTCTAGTTTCTAAAACCGTTTGAATTATATCTGTGAGTAAAACAGAACTCGAGTTGGAGCAATTTTCCTATGAGGAAGTGAGAAATCTGGAATCTGCAGGCTGTTCTGAGGTCGGTTTATTAATTTGCATGTCTTCTATTGGTTGAGATGCACTGCATACGCCTTCCCCTGGATGTCAGCAAATAGTGAGAATTGAAATGGAGTTGCTAGGCAGATCTGAGGCCTTATAAATGGGCTGGCAACGTGGGGTCCTCTCTTTCTTCCCTTCGCCATGACGCAAGACAGACCTCAGGATGGCATTCTAGAAAGCTCCCGTTATAGCCCTTAGATATATCCGGCTCTGATTTTATTCAATATAGGTGTTAAA
The DNA here is from genome assembly GCF_029448725.1 of Salvelinus fontinalis. NCBI lineage: Eukaryota > Metazoa > Chordata > Actinopteri > Salmoniformes > Salmonidae > Salvelinus > Salvelinus fontinalis. Next base: position 9,287,890 of record NC_074666.1, on the reverse strand, counting down.
GACATCATAATGTTGTTATTTTAAACCGAGTTATATCAGTTTATATCAGTATATTGCGATTTTCGGGTATTTATTTGAGCTGCGTTCTAGTGATTTGGGCACGTCTGGCCCACATGGCAAATGTTTACTGCTAATTCCAACGTTGAAGGCGACAATCTACAACCGAGCAACGATTCTTTTGGAAAAAGGACAACTTGCCCAAGATTCTGATGGGAGCTCATCAAAAAGTAAGAACTATTCATGATGTTAATTTGTTGTTCTGTTGAAAAATGTAAAACTCAAATTCCGCCATTAATTTCGGTGCGGTCTCGCTTTAACGCACGCTGTATGTCGTAGGAACGTTAATTTAAAAAAATCTAACACAGCGATTGCATTAAGAACTAATGTATCTTTCATTTGCTGTCCAACCTGTATTTTTTAGTCAAGTTTAAATTTAGTTACTGATTAGATTAGGTGCCTCTCCCAAGATTTCTCCCGACATATTGTTGGCAGCTTGGCTACTATTCTCATTGTATAACCACGATTTGTGCCGCTAAATATGCACATTTTCGAACAAACTCTATATGTATTGTGTAATATGATGTTATAGGACTGTCATCTGAAGAAGTTTGAGATGGTTAGTGAAAAAATTTATATCTTTTGCTGGTTTATTCGTTATCGCTATTGTTGGCTTGAATCAATGCTGTTGTGTGGTAGGCTATTGTAGTAAGCTAATATAATGCTATATTGTGTTTTCGCTGTAAAACACTTAAAAAATCTGAAATATTGTCTGGATTCACAAGATCTTTGTCTTTCATTTGCTGTACGCTGTGTATTTTTCATAAATTATTTATGATGAGTATTTAGGTAATTCACGTTGGTCTCTGTAGTTATTCTAGTTGCTTTGGTGAGAGTTGTGATGGTGGCTGCAATGTATACTATGATTTATACCTGAAATATGCACATTTTTCTAACAAAACATATGCTATACAATAAATATGTTATCTGATGAAGTTGCTTCTTGGTTAGTGGCTATTTATATCTTTATTTGGTCGAAATTGTGATAGCTACCTATGCAGGAAAAAAATGGTGGAAAAAAAAAAGTTGTGTCTTTTGCTATCGTGGTTAGCTAATAGATTTACATATTGTGTCTTCCCTGTAAAACATTTTAAAAATCAGAAATGATGGCTGGATTCACAAGATGTGTATCTTTCATCTGGTGTCTTGGTCTTGTGATTTAATGATATTTAGATGCTAGTATTTACTTGTGACGCTATGCTAGGCTATGCTAGTCAGCTTTTTTACTGATGGGGGTGCTCCCGGATCCGGGATTGTGATGAAGTAGAAGTTAACGGCCGTGAAGGATGGGGGCGGAGCTGCAGGTCAGAAAGGAGGGAAGGGGGGAAGGGGGTTAGTGGATCCATCAGGCACAGTGAAGTGTGTGAACTGGAGGGGGTTGGGATGCTGTGACCCATGGGCTTTGAGAGTGAGTGTATTCATTATAACTGAACTATATTGATTCACAGGTGGCCAGGGTGTGTGTGTGTGTGTGTGTGTGTGTGTGTGTGTGTGTGTGTGTGTGTGTGTGTGTGTGTGTGTGTGTGTGTGTGTGTGTGTGTGTGTGTGTGTTTGTCCAAAGGGGCTTATTGACTAGTTGGTTTGTGCAGCATAGATGGATTTCAGAGTGTATCCTCGGAGTACAGAGAAAAACTCCAAACATCTCATGCAGAGCAGAGTCAGGCCAATTACCTCTTCTGATTAATATCCAACAAACAGCCAACAAGTGTTATAATCATTAAAAAACAAGTGACCCCCACTCCTACCATTACAAAGCCCTCGTTATTTTTTTGTTGTTTTGTTTGGGTGTCCTGAGTAAATAAAGTATCATGAACACGTACCACTCTGCACCTTGGTCCACTTCTTCCGACGGGCGTTACACTGAGGCTCAATTCACTTAACATCTACCAACCCGACAAAGCCTCAGGACAGCACTCAGAAAATCTGTCCCAACCAAATTATTATAAAGCAAAAAAACGAAATATATAACTGATTGGAAAGAAACCACAAAAAATCGAAGTAAACTTCAATGCTATTTGGCTCTAAACAGACAGTACATGGTGGCAGACTATCTGACCTCTGTGACTGATAGAAAACTACTGCATCTTGCCATCTTGATCTAATAAATGTATCACTAGCCACTTTAAACAATGCCACTTTATATAATCTTCTCATACCTTACATTACTCATCTCTTATGTATGTACTGTACGCTATACCATCTACTGTATCTTGCCATCTTGATTTAATGTATCACTAGCCACTTTAAACAATGCCACTTCATATAATGTTTACATACCCTACATTACTCATCTCATATGTATATACTGTACTCTATACCATCTACTGCATCTTGCCTATGCCGTTCACCCATCACTCGTTTATATATTTTTATGTACATATTCGTATTCATTCCTTTACAATTGTGTGTATAAGGTAGTTGTTGTGGAATTGTTAGGTTATATTACTTGTTAGATATTACTGCATGTCGGAACTAGAAGCACAAGAATTTCGCTACACTTGCATTAACATCTGCTAACCATGTGTATGTGACAAATACATTTGATTCGATTTTTTGGGAAAACTGAGGAAAACACTAACTACTGTATGTACAAACTCAGTGAGCACAGCCTGGCCATAGAGACCGATCGTCACAGGCAAACCTGGCAGCCCAGAGAGGACGGGCTGAGCTCATTCTGCCCCCTCGAAGAGATAGAGACAGAGCTAGAGCTGTATTTTCTGTCAAACTGTAACAGATATTCTGACATGAGAAATACATTATTCCCCCAAAATGATGAACCAATACGAAGAATTTGAAAGCCTGAATGATGGAGACAAACATAAAACCATAATTGGTGAAAAACCAAAATGCCGTGGTTTTGCAACCTCCTGACACAAACAGTTTAGTACATTCCTGTCTTTCACCATCATCTATATGTGTTTGCTTTGACATTGTAAGTGTTTACTTTCCATGTCAAAAAAGTATGCTGTTTTTAACTAAATTGATTTAGAGAGAGAGAGAGAGAGAGAGAGGGAGAGAGGGAGAGAGGGAGAGAGGGAGGGAGAGAGGGAGAGAGGGAGAGAGGGAGAGAGGGAGAGAGGGAGAGAGGGAGAGAGGGAGAGAAAATATTTCCTTAGTGAGTGGTTATTGTATAAGGTTTTCTATCCCAATGTGTTAGTCTTTCCTTTACTGGAAGTTTATCCAAGTTTTTAAAGTGTGAGCTCAATTCTCCAATGACATAGAAAGGATTTCGCAAGGCTTTTAACTCTGTTTGTTCAATTGCTATAGTAGTGTTTGAGCTGTTTCTCACAAAAGGAACCAGTCAAATTGTCAGATTCGATTCTGTAGGTCAATAGTATTTAGTTGTTTTTATGTTGTTGTTTTTTGTGTTGCTTTTTGAGTTCTGTGAGAATGAGACCTAAGCTAAGGAAGTAATTTCTGCCCCAAATATAAAATACAGCTTAAATCAAATAAGGCTAAAGCTTGTACTGTATGATCCTCTGCTTCATGGGTTCCTATTGAGAGCATAATATTTATCAATTTAAACACTTACTGTAGCTTTGGATCCAGCTAAGAAAAACGGGTTCATCTTTATGAAATATTCAATCGTCAATGCAACTACCCTGAAACACAGTGTAGTATTAATCCTTTGAAAGCTGTTGAGGTCCTGGGTCCTCTACTGTCTATGTTAGATTAGATATTGCATGGATAGATACTGCATGGTACTTGCTGACTGAGAGAGGAGCGTGTGTGCTCAGCCCTTCCTATCCTGCAGTCTGCTCTCTCTGCAAAAGCCCTTATCAATGGCTCTCAGGTTTTTGGAGGAAAACTTTAACTCTTTGTCCTGAATAAGCAACTCACACTGGTTGATTTGTGAGTGTGTGTGTGTGTGTGTGTGTGGGGGGTGAGAGAGCAGCAGCAATTTCAAGACATATTTCAGACATATTTCAGGTGGTGTTGTTAAATGTTGTAAGTCGGTGGTTCTCCACGGCACACAGAACCGAGGCATCCATGTGTCAGCGATAGTACCTGGCCCTACCATGACACAGCCACACCTCTTTGTGGCAGTGTGGTTACTATCCTCTTGTCCACTGCTCCTTTATCCACAGGGGTGATGCTCTATGCTGCTGTCACTGGTTGAGGCCGAGGTGTAGCAGCCTGGCAAACTTGACCAGAAGGCTGCAGTTACAGCAGCCCACCTAACAGCCTGTTCAATGTCTGTCCCTCCTAAACGACATGTACAGTTACAGCAGCCCACCTAACAGCCTGCTCAATGTCTGTCCCTCCTAAACGACATGTACGGTTACAGCAGCCCACCTAACAGCCTGTTCAATGTCTGTCCCTCCTAAACGACATGTACAGTTACAGCAGCCCACCTAACAGCCTGTTCAATGTCTGTCCCTCCTAAACGACATGTACAGTTACAGCAGCCCACCTAACAGCCTGTTCAATGTCTGTCCCTCCTAAACGACATGTACAGTTACAGCAGCCCACCTAACAGCCTGTTCAATGTCTGTCCCTCCTAAACGACATGTACAGTTACAGCAGCCCACCTAACAGCCTGTTCAATGTCTGTCCCTCCTAAACGACATGTACAGTTACAGCAGCCCACCTAACAGCCTGTTCAATGTCTGTCCCTCCTAAACGACATGTACAGTTACAGCAGCCCACCTAACAGCCTGTTCAATGTCTGTCCCTCCTAAACGACATGTACGGAGGCAGTGGCATTTAGGGGCTGAGAAACAACAACAACATTCCACCTGACCTGAGTAAATATGAACAACATCGCCCCAGTCAGGGGCACTGTGTGTGTGTGTGTGTGTGTGTGTGTGTGTGTGTGTGTGTGTGTGTGTGTGTGTGTGTGTGTGTGTGTGTGTGTGTGTGTGTGTGTGTGTGTGTGTGTGTGTGTGTGTGTGTGTGTGTGAGCAAGCTTGCATGTGTGTAAAAATCAACATCCTCCCAGTTAGCCAGTCAGTCTGCAGTGGATTCACGTTGTACAAAGAGGGGGTCTGATTGATTCACCCCTGTCAAGCATTGAAATATTGTATAATCATGATTGGCATTCACACTCAATTAGTTTTATGGTGGCGTTGCCAATTAGTTTGATTACTGTAATGACCTTATGTAAATTGTTCCTCCACAAGCTGCGTTGCTACTGGTTGGTAAAACCTGAGTGGTCTAACGGTCTGGAACACACATCCACATCAATTAAAGTTCATGTACTTCATTATGAAAATACTGGATTAATATTTGTGTAGAAATGTCTTATGTACTGTTCATGGTTGTATCTTTGTGAATGTAATGTGTTATTGGAGGTAATAAATTATCCTTCTTTATATCGTGATATATAGATATAAGCCTCATAAGCCTCGGGAACATTACAATAGAAATAGTGCCACTTTATTCCCCTCAATAACAAATTAAATTCACATCATGAGTCTTGTTATTCTCATATTGGAATTCATATGAAATTGCTTGAGGTGCTAGTATTTTATCTGTGGTTATTATTTTCCCCAACGGACCTGACTTACTCAACTTTACACAGGCAACCATGCAAACTGAGAACATTCCCAGAACATTAGATTCTCATTAAGTTCTAGTTAGAGTTTTATCTAAGATTAGGATGATAACATCCCCAAGAACATTCAAAATGTTTTTGATAACAAAATCTTTTTAATTTTCAAAATAGATTTTAAATGAAATGTGCATCTGTAATAACCACCACAGAACATTCCCAAAAATATCGTATTACAGTAGGTATCCAGTTAATGTAATAACTAACTTGTACCTAACCATATGTAATAACTAACCTGTACCTAACCTTATGTAATAACTAACCTGTACCTAACCACATGTAATAACTAACCTGTACCTAACCACATGTAATAACTAACCTGTACCTAACCACATGTAATAACTAACCTGCCCCTAACCATATGTAATAACTAACCTGCCCCTAACCATATGTAATAACTAACCTGTACCTAACCTTATGCAATCGACTAACTTGTACCTCAGCACATTGACTTGGTACCGGTACCCCCTGTATATAGCCTCGTTACTTTTATTTTTTTACTTCCGTTTATTTTGTAAATATTTTTCTTAATTCTTTTTTTTCTTAAAACTGCATTGTTGGTTTGTAAGTAAGCATGTGACAAATACAATTTTATTTGATAACTCAATGTACCAGTACTATTTTTTCCAGCAAACCAAAATTAGTTTGATGAGCATTCCCAGATCATTCGGTAGGTAGCGACACATGTTCTCATAACATGTTTAAAAGATTTGCCTGATGTTGCAAGAACGTTCCTAAAAACATTGAAACTGTTATTTCAAGGTTCCCAGAATGTTTCATTAGGTAGTGGGAACAGTCTGGGGGAACATTTTGGGGACATGACAAAATATATGTTCCTAAAACACAAAAACTGTCCAGTTGTTTGAATGATTGTACAATGTTTATTTTAGGGTGGAAGAAACAGTCACCTGATGTTACAAGAACATTCCCAGAATGTTTCATACATTTGTGCTAACATTGTGGGGATATGACAAGAGATATGTTCCCAAAACACAAAAACTGTCCATCTGCTGACTTTGATGTTGCAAGAATGTTGACAGAACAGCCTTTCTTAGTTATTTAAAGGTTCCCAGAGCATGTGGGAACAGTGTGGGTACATTACAAGAGTTAGGTTCCCAAAACACAAAATTTGTTCAGTTGTGATGGCATTCATACAATGTTTAAGTTAGGTTATAAGAACGTTCGTAGCATATTCGTTTTAAGTTGAACATAATATTTAATTGATGTTCATGCAATATACATTTTACATTGTCTTGGAGGTCCTCAGAACATTTCAAGAATATTTTGAACATTTTATATTTAAGTTTGACCTAATATTAACACAGCATTCTCAGCATGCAAATCAAAGCATAAGAAATTAGATTACTTCCCTTTCATGTTTCTCTCTCCAGATTTAATAACAATTCACATTTGAGGACTGTATTATAGGTGATACAGAGACAAATGTCATTTTTATTTAAATCTACACATTACTTTATTCTTAGGACATTTCAAAAGCATTTGATCATACACATATAACCCTATATTTTTTTACACTTCATTTGTTGACAATCCGCACATGTGGGGTTTGAACATAAAATGTTAGATTCCTAAGCCAGGTCTTTTATCCTCTGCTTCATTTTGTAGTCTTCTTAACTTCTTTGATATAGGGGGCAGCATTTTCACTTTTGGATGAATTGCGTGCCCATAGTGAACTGCCTCCTACTCTGTCCCAGATGCTAATATATGCATATCATTGTTACTATTGGAAAGAAAACACTCTGAAGTTTCTAAAACTGTTTGAATGATGTCTGTGAGTATAACAGAACTCATGTCAGGCAAAAACCTGAGAAAAAAATCAAAAAATCCCTCTCGTCCTTCCGTCGTCTCCTTGATTCCTGGTTTCGTCGCCGATCCTCTCTCGCTGCCTCCGCCTGCTTCCATGGCAGGGTCTTGTCCCCTGCCATAACCTATCTCCTATGTCCACGATGTCCTCCACTCACTTTTCTCCCGGGCTCGGGATCCCTGCCCCTCCTGGCCACGCTGCTTGGTCCTTTGGTGGTGGGATCTTCTGTTACGTCCGTCGTCAGATGAAATGAGACCAAGGCGCAGCGTGGTAAGCGTACATCTTTCTTTATTTTAGATGAACACCAAAAATCAACAAAAGATAAACGAACGTAACATTCTGCAGGCTACACAGGCCCTGACAAAAGCAAGATCCCACAACTGAAGGTGGGAAAAAGGGCTGCCTAAGTATGATCCCCAATCAGAGACAACGATAGACAGCTGCCTCTGATTGGGAAACATACCCGGCCAACAAATAAATATACAAACTAGAATGCCCACCCAAATCACACCCTGACCTAACCAGATAGAGAAATAAAAAGGCTCTCTATGGTCAGGGCGTGAATGACCCATGTTAGCACATAACTAACCCAAGGAAAATTCTGGTAACTGGGTTGGTTATTCACCATCACTTCACCCATCCTCTTTACATGCTGTGTCCTTCTAGACCCATATTTACAAGGTATCCAAGACTATGAGTGCTGATCCAAGATCACTTCTGCTTTTCAGATCATGTAAAATAAGCCAAGGGGGATCATATCAAGCGTCTCCAAGTAAGACATATATCGGGTGCATTCTTTAAAGTTGAACAGTCAATTTTAACACAATGTTTTATTGATTACACTTTTCATTTGACTAAATGTATAAATATGGTCGAAATAAAGACATCCCCTCTTTTAGTAGAGTATATCTGAGCCTAACATTGTATGAATGTCATAACAACTGAGCATATTTTGTTTTGGGAACATATCTCTTGTAATGTTCCCACAACCTAATTCCATTTTCCGAGAACCTTTAAAGAACTCAGAATGGCTGTTCTGTCAACATTCTTTCCAACATCAAAGAAATGTTTTGAGCACCCTGATACAAACATTATATGAGTGTTAGCACAACTGCAAATGTTTGTGTTTTGGGAACATATCGGTTGTCATGTCCCCACAATGTTGCCACATCCTAATTAAACAGTCTGGGAACCTTTAAAGAACAGAGTAAATGTGTTCTAGGAACATTCTTGCAACATCAGGCAAATGTTTTAAACAAACATTCTATAATCTACAACTGGAAAGCTTTTGTGTTATGAGAACATTTGCATCGACCTAACTGATGTTCAAGGAACTTTCACAGAACCAATTTTAGGTTTGCTGGGAAGACTCCTGCTCTCTATCAGTTGTGTAAATTTTTCTGCCTATCTCATCCATATTAATGGGAAAAGTTTTGCATAATGGTGTGTGTCTGTCTGTGTGCCTGCCTGCCAGCCTGCGTGCCTGAGTGTGTATGCAGTTGTGAGTGTCTGTATGTGCAGCTGTGAGTGTGTGCGTGCAATTGTGAGTTTTTGTGTTTGCGTGAATGTGTGTCAGGGTGTGTTTTTTTGTGCTTGCATATGTGTGTATGTGTGCTCTGTGTGCATGCCTGCGTGCGTGAGTGTGTGTGTCTCAGGGAAGAGGGAGCGAGAGAAGGGAATGGATTAAAGCGTGGTGCATGAATAGATTTTTATGCATCAAAGTGTTTGCTGGGTGTCTCCACTCCAGAGGTCAGATCAATTTGTTACCTTGGTAACTGCTGAGAAGGTTTCTCTTTCACCCTGGCACCTCGAGCACGCGGAGTAGCTGCACGCCACCTCGTGCCACGGAGCACCGACATTCTCTGCTTTGATGGTGCAATTAGTGTGGCTGGGCGACACCTGCGTGGGGTAAACCGAATGGCACTGGAAGCTTAGTGGAGGGTGGTCTGCATGGGATCTGGGCATCACTATGGAGGCAAGCTGTGAAGGCTGCATGGGATCTGGACATCACTATGGAGACAAGCTTTTAAGGCTGCATGGGATCTGGGCATCACTATGGAGGCAAGCTGTGAAGGCTGCATGGGATCTGGACATCATTATGGAGACAAGCTTTGAAGGCTGCATGGGATCTGGACATCACTATGGAGACAAGCTTTGAAGGCTGCATGGGATCTGGACATCACTATGGAGACACGCTTTGAAGGCTGCATGGGATCTGGACATCACTATGGAGACAAGCTGTGAAGGCTGCATGGGATCTGGACATCACTATGGAGGCAAGCTGTGAAGGCTGCATGGGATCTGAACATCACTATGGAGACAAGCTGTGAAGGCTGCATGGGATCTGGGCATCACCATGAATTCAAGCTGTGGCTGCATGGGATCTATCTGGGCATCAACATGGAGTCCAGCTGGAAAGGCTGCATCATTATGGAATCAAGCTCTGTCTCAGAGGAGATGGGTTTTCGCTGTAAAACACTTAAAAAATCTGAAATATTGTCTGGATTCACAAGATCTTTGTCTTTCATTTGCTGTACGCTGTGTATTTTTCATAAATTATTTATGATGAGTATTTAGGTAATTCACGTTGGTCTCTGTAGTTATTCTAGTTGCTTTGGTGAGAGTTGTGATGGTGGCTGCAATGTATACTATGATTTATACCTGAAATATGCACATTTTTCTAACAAAACATATGCTATACAATAAATATGTTATCTGATGAAGTTGCTTCTTGGTTAGTGGCTATTTATATCTTTATTTGGTCGAAATTGTGATAGCTACCTATGCAGGAAAAAAATGGTGGAAAAAAAAAAGTTGTGTCTTTTGCTATCGTGGTTAGCTAATAGATTTACATATTGTGTCTTCCCTGTAAAACATTTTAAAAATCAGAAATGATGGCTGGATTCACAAGATGTGTATCTTTCATCTGGTGTCTTGGTCTTGTGATTTAATGATATTTAGATGCTAGTATTTACTTGTGACGCTATGCTAGGCTATGCTAGTCAGCTTTTTTACTGATGGGGGTGCTCCCGGATCCGGGATTGTGATGAAGTAGAAGTTAACGGCCGTGAAGGATGGGGGCGGAGCTGCAGGTCAGAAAGGAGGGAAGGGGGGAAGGGGGTTAGTGGATCCATCAGGCACAGTGAAGTGTGTGAACTGGAGGGGGTTGGGATGCTGTGACCCATGGGCTTTGAGAGTGAGTGTATTCATTATAACTGAACTATATTGATTCACAGGTGGCCAGGGTGTGTGTGTGTGTGTGTGTGTGTGTGTGTGTGTGTGTGTGTGTGTGTGTGTGTGTGTGTGTGTGTGTGTGTGTGTGTGTGTGTGTGTGTGTGTGTGTGTGTTTGTCCAAAGGGGCTTATTGACTAGTTGGTTTGTGCAGCATAGATGGATTTCAGAGTGTATCCTCGGAGTACAGAGAAAAACTCCAAACATCTCATGCAGAGCAGAGTCAGGCCAATTACCTCTTCTGATTAATATCCAACAAACAGCCAACAAGTGTTATAATCATTAAAAAACAAGTGACCCCCACTCCTACCATTACAAAGCCCTCGTTATTCTTTTGTTGTTTTGTTTGGGTGTCCTGAGTAAATAAAGTATCATGAACACGTACCACTCTGCACCTTGGTCCACTTCTTCCAACGGGCGTTACACTGAGGCTCAATTCACTTAACATCTACCAACCCGACAAAGCCTCAGGACAGCACTCAGAAAATCTGTCCCAACCAAATTATTATAAAGCAAAAAAACGAAATATATAACTGATTGGAAAGAAACCACAAAAAATCGAAGTAAACTTCAATGCTATTTGGCTCTAAACAGACAGTACATGGTGGCAGACTATCTGACCTCTGTGACTGATAGAAAACTACTGCATCTTGCCATCTTGATCTAATAAATGTATCACTAGCCCCTTTAAACAATGCCACTTTATATAATCTTCTCATACCTGACATTACTCATCTCTTATGTATGTACTGTACGCTATACCATCTACTGCATCTTGCCATCTTGATTTATTGTATCACTAGCCACTTTAAACAATGCCACTTCATATAATGTTTACATACCCTACATTACTCATCTCATATGTATATACTGTACTCTATACCATCTACTGCATCTTGCCTATGCCGTTCACCCATCACTCGTTTATATATTTTTATGTACATATTCGTATTCATTCCTTTACAATTGTGTGTATAAGGTAGTTGTTGTGGAATTGTTAGGTTATATTACTTGTTAGATATTACTGCATGTCGGAACTAGAAGCACAAGAATTTCGCTACACTTGCATTAACATCTGCTAACCATGTGTATGTGACAAATACATTTGATTCGATTTTTTTGGAAAACTGAGGAAAACACTAACTACTGTATGTACAAACTCAGTGAGCACAGCCTGGCCATAGAGACCGATCGTCACAGGCAAACCTGGCAGCCCAGAGAGGACGGGCTGAGCTCATTCTGCCCCCTCGAAGAGATAGAGACAGAGCTAGAGCTGTATTTTCTGTCAAACTGTAACAGATATTCTGACATGAGAAATACATTATTCCCCCAAAATGATGAACCAATACGAAGAATTTGAAAGCCTGAATGATGGAGACAAACATAAAACCATAATTGGTGAAAAACCAAAATGCCGTGGTTTTGCAACCTCCTGACACAAACAGTTTAGTACATTCCTGTCTTTCACCATCATCTATATGTGTTTGCTTTGACATTGTAAGTGTTTACTTTCCATGTCAAAAAAGTATGCTGTTTTTAACTAAATTGATTTAGAGAGAGAGAGAGAGAGAGAGAGAGAGAGAGGGAGAGAGAGAGGGAGAGGGAGAGAGGGAGAGAGGGAGAGAGGGAGAGAGGGAGGGAGGGAGGTAGGGAGGGAGGGAGGGAGAGAGGGAGAGAGGGAGAGAGGGAGAGAGGGAGGGAGAGAGGGAGGGAGGGAGAGAGGGAGAGAGGGAGAGAGGGAGAGAGGGAGAGAGGGAGAGAGGGAGGGAGGGAGAGAGGGAGAGAGGGAGAGAGGGAGAGAGGGAGAGAGGGAGAGAGGGAGAGAAAATATTTCCTTAGTGAGTGGTTATTGTATAAGGTTTTCTATCCCAATGTGTTAGTCTTTCCTTTACTGGAAGTTTATCCAAGTTTTTAAAGTGTGAGCTCAATTCTCCAATGACATAGAAAGGATTTCGCAAGGCTTTTAACTCTGTTTGTTCAATTGCTACAGTAGTGTTTGAGCTGTTTCTCACAAAAGGAACCAGTCAAATTGTCAGATTCGATTCTGTAGGTCAATAGTATTTAGTTGTTTTTATGTTGTTGTTTTTTGTGTTGCTTTTTGAGTTCTGTGAGAATGAGACCTAAGCTAAGGAAGTAATTTCTGCCCCAAATATAAAATACAGCTTAAATCAAATAAGGCTAAAGCTTGTACTGTATGATCCTCTGCTTCATGGGTTCCTATTGAGAGCATAATATTTATCAATTTAAACACTTACTGTAGCTTTGGATCCAGCTAAGAAAAACGGGTTCATCTTTATGAAATATTCAATCGTCAATGCAACTACCCTGAAACACAGTGTAGTATTAATCCTTTGAAAGCTGTTGAGGTCCTGGGTCCTCTACTGTCTATGTTAGATTAGATATTGCATGGATAGATACTGCATGGTACTTGCTGACTGAGAGAGGAGCGTGTGTGCTCAGCCCTTCCTATCCTGCAGTCTGCTCTCTCTGCAAAAGCCCTTATCAATGGCTCTCAGGTTTTTGGAGGAAAACTTTAACTCTTTGTCCTGAATAAGCAACTCACACTGGTTGATTTGTGAGTGTGTGTGTGTGTGTGGGAGGGGGGGGGGGGGGGGGGGGGAGAGCAGCAGCAATTTCAAGACATATTTCAGACATATTTCAGGTGGTGTTGTTAAATGTTGTAAGTCGGTGGTTCTCCACGGCACACAGAACCGAGGCATCCATGTGTCAGCGATAGTACCTGGCCCTACCATGACACAGCCACACCTCTTTGTGGCAGTGTGGTTACTATCCTCTTGTCCACTGCTCCTTTATCCACAGGGGTGATGCTCTATGCTGCTGTCACTGGTTGAGGCCGAGGTGTAGCAGCCTGGCAAACTTGACCAGAAGGCTGCAGTTACAGCAGCCCACCTAACAGCCTGTTCAATGTCTGTCCCTCCTAAACGACATGTACAGTTACAGCAGCCCACCTAACAGCCTGTTCAATGTCTGTCCCTCCTAAACGACATGTACGGTTACAGCAGCCCACCTAACAGCCTGTTCAATGTCTGTCCCTCCTAAACGACATGTACAGTTACAGCAGGCCACCTAACAGCCTGTTCAATGTCTGTCCCTCCTAAACGACATGTACGGTTACAGCAGCCCACCTAACAGCCTGTTAAATGTCTGTCCCTCCTAAACGACATGTACGGTTACAGCAGCCCACCTAACAGCCTGTTCAATGTCTGTCCCTCCTAAACGACATGTATGGTTACAGCAGCCCACCTAACAGCCTGTTAAATGTCTGTCCCTCCTAAACGACATGTACAGTTACAGCAGCCCACCTAACAGCCTGTTCAATGTCTGTCCCTCCTAAACGACATGTACGGTTACAGCAGCCCACCTAACAGCCTGTTCAATGTCTGTCCCTCCTAAACGACATGTACAGAGGCAGTGGCATTTAGGGGCTGAGAAACAACAACAACATTCCACCTGACCTGAGTAAATATGAACAACATCGCCCCAGTCAGGGGCACTGTGTGTGTGTGTGTGTGTGTGTGTGTGTGTGTGTGTGTGTGTGTGTGTGTGTGTGTGTGTGTGTGTGTGTGTGTGTGTGTGTGTGTGTGTGTGTGTGTGTGTGTGTGTGTGTGTGTGTGTGAGCAAGCTTGCATGTGTGTAAATATCAACATCCTCCCAGTTAGCCAGTCAGTCTGCAGTGGATTCACGTTGTACAAAGAGGGGGTCTGATTGATTCACCCCTGTCAAGCATTGAAATATTGTATAATCATGATTGGCATTCACACTCAATTAGTTTTATGGTGGCGTTGCCAATTAGTTTGATTACTGTAATGACCTTATGTAAATTGTTCCTCCACAAGCTGCGTTGCTACTGGTTGGTAAAACCTGAGTGGTCTAACGGTCTGGAACACACATCCACATCAATTAAAGTTCATGTACTTCATTATGAAAATACTGGATTAATATTTGTGTAGAAATGTCTTATGTACTGTTCATGTTTGTATCTTTGTGAATGTAATGTGTTATTGGAGGTAATAAATTATCCTTCTTCATATCGTGATATATAGATATAAGCCTCATAAGCCTCGGGAACATTACAATAGAAATAGTGCCACTTTATTCCCCTCAATAACAAATTAAATTCACATCATGAGTCTTGTTATTCTCATATTGGAATTCATATGAAATTGCTTGAGGTGCTAGTATTTTATCTGCGGTTATTATTTTCCCCAACGGACCTGACTTACTCAACTTTACACAGGCAACCATGCAAACTGAGAACATTCCCAGAACATTAGATTCTCATTAAGTTCTAGTTAGAGTTTTATCTAAGATTAGGATGATAACATCCCCAAGAACATTCAAAATGTTTTTGATAACAAAATCTTTTTAATTTTCAAAATAGATTTTAAATGAAATGTGCATCTGTAATAACCACCACAGAACATTCCCAAAAATATCGTATTACAGTAGGTATCCAGTTAATGTAATAACTAACTTGTACCTAACCATATGTAATAACTAACCTGTACCTAACCTTATGTAATAACTAACCTGTACCTAACCTTATGTAATAACTAACCTATACCTAACCACATGTAATAACTAACCTGTACCTAACCACATGTAATAACTAACCTGTACCTAACCACATGTAATAACTAACCTGTACCTAACCACATGTAATAACTAACCTGCCCCTAACCATATGTAATAACTAACCTGCCCCTAACCATATGTAATAACTAACCTGTACCTAACCATATGTAATCGACTAACTTGTACCTCAGCACATTGACTTGGTACCGGTACCCCCTGTATATAGCCTCGTTACTTTTATTTTTTTACTTCCGTTTATTTTGTAAATATTTTTCTTAATTCTTTTTTTTCTTAAAACTGCATTGTTGGTTTGTAAGTAAGCATGTGACAAATACAATTTTATTTGATAACTCAATGTACCAGTACTATTTTTTCCAGCAAACCAAAATTAGTTTGATGAGCATTCCCAGATCATTCGGTAGGTAGCGACACATGTTCTCATAACATGTTTAAAAGATTTGCCTGATGTTGCAAGAACGTTCCTAAAAACATTGAAACTGTTATTTCAAGGTTCCCAGAATGTTTCATTAGGTAGTGGGAACAGTCTGGGGGAACATTTTGGGGACATGACAAAATATATGTTCCTAAAACACAAAAACTGTCCAGTTGTTTGAATGATTGTACAATGTTTATTTTAGGGTGGAAGAAACAGTCACCTGATGTTACAAGAACATTCCCAGAATGTTTCATACATTTGTGCTAACATTGTGGGGATATGACAAGAGATATGTTCCCAAAACACAAAAACTGTCCATCTGCTGACTTTGATGTTGCAAGAATGTTGACAGAACAGCCTTTCTTAGTTATTTAAAGGTTCCCAGAGCATGTGGGAACAGTGTGGGTACATTACAAGAGTTAGGTTCCCAAAACACAAAATTTGTTCAGTTGTGATGGCATTCATACAATGTTTAAGTTAGGTTATAAGAACGTTCGTAGCATATTCGTTTTAAGTTGAACATAATATTTAATTGATGTTCATGCAGTATACATTTTACATTGTCTTGGAGGTCCTCAGAACATTTCAAGAATATTTTGAACATTTTATATTTAAGTTTGACCTAATATTAACACAGCATTCTCAGCATGCAAATCAAAGCATAAGAAATTAGATTACTTCCCTTTCATGTTTCTCTCTCCAGATTTAATAACAATTCACATTTGAGGACTGTATTATAGGTGATACAGAGACAAATGTCATTTTTATTTAAATCTACACATTACTTTATTCTTAGGACATTTCAAAAGCATTTGATCATACACATATAACCATATATTTTTTTACACTTCATTTGTTGACAATCCGCACATGTGGGGTTTGAACATAAAATGTTAGATTCCTAAGCCAGGTCTTTTATCCTCTGCTTCATTTTGTAGTCTTCTTAACTTCTTTGATATAGGGGGCAGCATTTTCACTTTTGGATGAATTGCGTGCCCATAGTGAACTGCCTCCTACTCTGTCCCAGATGCTAATATATGCATATCATTGTTACTATTGGAAAGAAAACACTCTGAAGTTTCTAAAACTGTTTGAATGATGTCTGTGAGTATAACAGAACTCATATGGCAGGCAAAAACCTGAGAAAAAAATCAAAAAATCCCTCTCGTCCTTCCGTCGTCTCCTTGATTCCTGGTTTCGTCGCCGATCCTCTCTCGCTGCCTCCGCCTGCTTCCATGGCAGGGTCTTGTCCCCTGCCATAACCTATCTCCTATGTCCACGATGTCCTCCACTCACTTTTCTCCCGGGCTCGGGATCCCTGCCCCTCCTGGCCACGCTGCTTGGTCCTTTGGTGGTGGGATCTTCTGTTACGTCCGTCGTCAGATGAAATGAGACCAAGGCGCAGCGTGGTAAGCGTACATCTTTCTTTATTTTAGATGAACACCAAAAATCAACAAAAGATAAACGAACGTAACATTCTGCAGGCTACACAGGCCCTGACAAAAGCAAGATCCCACAACTGAAGGTGGGAAAAAGGGCTGCCTAAGTATGATCCCCAATCAGAGACAACGATAGACAGCTGCCTCTGATTGGGAAACATACCCGGCCAACAAATAAATATACAAACTAGAATGCCCACCCAAATCACACCCTGACCTAACCAGATAGAGAAATAAAAAGGCTCTCTATGGTCAGGGCGTGACACTCAGGAAAAATGACCCATGTTAGCACATAACTAACCCAAGGAAAATTCTGGTAACTGGGTTGGTTATTCACCATCACTTCACCCATCCTCTTTACATGCTGTGTCCTTCTAGACCCATATTTACAAGGTATCCAAGACTATGAGTGCTGATCCAAGATCACTTCTGCTTTTCAGATCATGTAAAATAAGCCAAGGGGGACCATATCAAGCGTCTCCAAGTAAGACATATATCGGGTGCATTCTTTAAAGTTGAACAGTCAATTTTAACACAATGTTTTATTGATTACACTTTTCATTTGACTAAATGTATAAATATGGTCGAAATAAAGACATCCCCTCTTTTAGTAGAGTATATCTGAGCCTAACATTGTATGAATGTCATAACAACTGAGCATATTTTGTTTTGGGAACATATCTCTTGTAATGTTCCCAGAACCTAATTCCATTTTCCGAGAACCTTTAAAGAACTCAGAATGGCTGTTCTGTCAACATTCTTTCCAACATCAAAGAAATGTTTTGAGCACCCTGATACAAACATTATATGAGTGTTAGCACAACTGCAAATGTTTGTGTTTTGGGAACATATCGGTTGTCATGTCCCCACAATGTTGCCACATCCTAATTAAACAGTCTGGGAACCTTTAAAGAACAGAGTAAATGTGTTCTAGGAACATTCTTGCAACATCAGGCAAATGTTTTAAACAAACATTCTATAATCTACAACTGGAAAGCTTTTGTGTTATGAGAACATTTGCATCGACCTAACTGATGTTCAAGGAACTTTCACAGAACCAATTTTAGGTTTGCTGGGAAGACTCCTGCTCTCTATCAGTTGTGTAAATTTTTCTGCCTATCTCATCCATATTAATGGGAAAAGTTTTGCATAATGGTGTGTGTCTGTCTGTGTGCCTGCCTGCCAGCCTGCGTGCCTGAGTGTGTATGCAGTTGTGAGTGTCTGTATGTGCAGCTGTGAGTGTGTGCGTGCAATTGTGAGTTTTTGTGTTTGCGTGAATGTGTGTCAGGGTGTGTTTTTTTGTGCTTGCATATGTGTGTATGTGTGCTCTGTGTGCATGCCTGCGTGCGTGAGTGTGTGTGTCTCAGGGAAGAGGGAGCGAGAGAAGGGAATGGATTAAAGCGTGGTGCATGAATAGATTTTTATGCATCAAAGTGTTTGCTGGGTGTCTCCACTCCAGAGGTCAGATCAATTTGTTACCTTGGTAACTGCTGAGAAGGTTTCTCTTTCACCCTGGCACCTCGAGCACGCCGAGTAGCTGCACGCCACCTCGTGCCACGGAGCACCGACATTCTCTGCTTTGATGGTGCAATTAGTGTGGCTGGGCGACACCTGCGTGGGGTAAACCGAATGGCACTGGAAGCTTAGTGGAGGGTGGTCTGCATGGGATCTGGGCATTACTATGGAGGCAAGCTGTGAAGGCTGCATGGGATCTGGACATCACTATGGAGACAAGCTTTTAAGGCTGCATGGGATCTGGGCATCACTATGGAGGCAAGCTGTGAAGGCTGCATGGGATCTGGACATCATTATGGAGACAAGCTTTGAAGGCTGCATGGGATCTGGACATCACTATGGAGACAAGCTTTGAAGGCTGCATGGGATCTGGACATCACTATGGAGACACGCTTTGAAGGCTGCATGGGATCTGGACATCACTATGGAGACACGCTTTGAAGGCTGCATGGGATCTGGACATCACCATGGAGACAAGCTTTTAAGGCTGCATGGGATCTGGGCATCACTATGGAGGCAAGCTGTGAAGGCTGCATGGGATCTGGACATCATTATGGAGACAAGCTTTGAAGGCTGCATGGGATCTGGATATCACTATGGAGACAAGCTTTGAAGGCTGCATGGGATCTGGACATCACTATGGAGACACGCTTTGAAGGCTGCATGGGATCTGGACATCACTATGGAGACACGCTTTGAAGGCTGCATGGGATCTGGACATCACTATGGAGACAAGCTGTGAAGGCTGCATGGGATCTGGACATCACTATGGAGACAAGCTTTGAAGGCTGCATGGGATCTGGGCATCACTATGGAGGCAAGCTGTGAAGGCTGCATGGGATCTGAACATCACTATGGAGACAAGCTGTGAAGGCTGCATGGGATCTGGGCATCACCATGAATTCAAGCTGTGGCTGCATGGGATCTATCTGGGCATCAACATGGAGTCCAGCTGGAAAGGCTGCATCATTATGGAATCAAGCTCTGTCTCAGAGGAGATGGGTGGAGATGTTGCCACACTGATGTTGGCCACACTGAGACTGTTAGCAAAGAGCTGGGAGCCTATAGAGCAGAGTTGTTCAATTCCGGTCCTGGAGGGTTAAAACACTTCTGGTTTTTATCTTCTGCTTCTAATCAGGGACAAATTCAGGTGAGTGCAATTAACTACCAGGTTTTGGCCGTCCAAGACCGGAATTGAACAGACAGCCCTGCCAGGGGCAGTTCAGGAGTAAAAATGTGCTTAACAAATCAAGTTACATGGACTCATTTTGTGTTCAATAATAGTGGTTGATTTTTGAATGACTATCCCATCTCTGTACCCCACAAATAAAATGATCTGTAAGGTCCCTTAATTTAATACAGATTCAATCACAAACACCAGAGAGGTTTTCCAGTGCCTCTCAAAGAAGGACACCAATTAAATAAATCCCTTTGAGCATGGTGAAGTTATTAATTAGGCTTTGGACGGTTTATCAATACACCCAGTCACTACAAAGATGCAGGCGTCCTTCCTAACTCAGTTGCCGGAGAGGAAGGAAACCGCTCACTGATTTAACCATGAGGCCAATTGTGATTTTAAAACAGTTACAGAGTTGAATAGTTGTGATATGGGAAAACTGAGGATGGATACACAACATTGTAATTGTTACACAAGACTAGCCTAAATTACAGAGTGAAAAGAAGGAAGCCTCTACAGAATACAAATATTCCAAAACATGCATCCAGTTTGCCACAAGGCACTTATGCAATACCGCAAAATATATTGGCCAAGAAAACTTTTTTTTGGGGGGGGGGGGGATTCCAACACAAAACATATTTGAGTATTGCATTACTCAATTATGTATTATGCATTGAGTATTGAGTATTTTATTTTTACGGATAGCCAGGGGCACGCTCCATCACTCAGACATAATTTAAAAAGGACTCATTTGTGTTTAGTGAGTCCGCCAGATCAGGGGAAGTAGGGACGACCAGGGATGTTCTCTTGATCTGTGCATGAATTCTTGTCCTGCTAAAAATTCAATATGTCATGAGTACTTTTGGGTATATGGAGTAAAAATTATATTATTTTCTTAAGGAATGTAGTAAAGTAAAAGTTGTCAAAAAGATAAATAGTAAAGTAAAGTACAGATACCCCCAAAAACGACTTAAGTAGTTGTCACGACTCCCACCGAAGGTGGCTCCTCTTCCTGTTCGGGCGGCGCTCGGCGGGCGTCGTCACCGGTCTACAAGCAGCCACCGATCCCCTTTTCCTTTTCTGTTAGTTTTGTCTTATTGGTTACACCTGTTTCTTGTTTGGGTTTTGGTTAGGGCTATTTAAGCCGGTTATGCCCGCCTGCTTTTGTGCGGGCTTGTTCTTCTGTTCGTTTTGTGGATATGCATTTTTCTTATTTTCTCCGGACTGTTTGGGTCCTGTTTTTGGGCCCGTCATTTGTATGCGCCTGGTGTTTTTGGCGTGACCGTTTCTGTCACCGGAATAAATACGATTGTCCTAAACCCTGTGCTCTCTGCGCCTGACTGCTCACCCACTACTCCTAGAAGTCGTAACAGTAGTACTTTAAAGTATTTTACTTAAGTACTTTACACCACTGCTCACAGCTGCAATCGCTCCAAAATATGTTTTAAACATGTATTGTCTCAGGGGGTGAATACTTAGCTGATCAGGGCTCCTGAGTGGCGTAGCGGACTAAGTCAGTGCTTGAGGCGTCACTACAGATACCCTGGTTCGAAACCAAGCTCTATCACAACCAGTTGTGTTTGGGAGTCCGGTGGGGCGTCGCACAATTGGCCCAGCGTCATTTGGGTTTGGCCGGTGTAGGCCGTCATTGTAAATAATAATTTGTTCTTAACTGACTTGCCTAGTTAAATAAAGGTTACATTTAAAATAAAATCATGATATATTAGTGTTTTCTTTTTCATAACTTTAAAAAAAAAAATGTCAGAATTGTAGTTCCACTTTGACATTACAGAGTATTTTGTGTAGATAGTTTACCAAAACTAAGAACAGATATAGCCCTTGGTTCACTCCAGACTTGACTGCACTCGACCAGCACAAACACATCCTGTGGCAGACTGCACTAGCATCGAAAACTCCCCGCGATATGCAACTTTTCAGGGAAGTCAGGAACCAATACACGCAGTTAGTCAGGAAAGCAAAGGCTAGCTTTTTCAAACAGAAATTTGCATCCGGTAGCTCTAACTCAAAAAAGTTTTGGGACACTGTAAAGTCCATGGAGAATAAGAGCACCTCCTCCCAGCTGCCACTGCACTGAGGCTAGGTAACACTGTCACCACCGATAAATCCACGATAATCGAGAATTTCAATAAACATTTCTCTACGGCTGGCCATGCTTTCCTTATGGCTACCCCAACTCCGGCCAACAGCTCTGCACCCCCCACAGCTACTTGCCCAAGTCTCCTCAGCTTCTCCTTCACCCTAATCCAGATAGCAGATGTTCTGAAAGAGCTGCATAACTTGTACACGTACAAATCAGCTGGGCTAGACAATCTGGAACCTCTCTTTCTAAAATTACCCGCTGCCATTGTTGCAACCCCTATTACCAGTCTGTTCAACCTCTCTTTCATATCGTCCGAGATCCCTAAAGAATGTAAAGCTGCCGCGGTGGTGACACTCTAGACCTAAACTGTTGTAGACCTATATCCATCCTGCCCTGCCTTTCAAAAGTCTTCAAAAGCCAAGTTAATAAACAGAACAATGACCATTTCGAATCCCATCGTACCTTCTCCGCTGTGCAATCCGGTTTTCGAGCTGGTCACGGGTGCACCTCAGCCACGCTCAAGGTACTAAACGATATCATAACCGCCATCGATAAAAGACAGTACTGTGCAGCCGTTTTCATCGACCTGGCCAAGGCTTTTGACTCTGTCAATCACCGTATTCTTATCGGCAGACTCAACAGCCTTGGTTTCTCAAATGACTGCCTCGCCTGGTTCACCAACTACTTCTCAGACAAAGTTCAGTGTGTCAAATCAGAGGGTCTGTTGTTCGGACCTCTGGCAGTCTCTATGGGGGTACCATAGGGTTCAATTCTCGGGCCGACTCTTTTCTCTGTATATATGAACGATGTCGCTCTTGCTGCGGGTGATTCCCTGATCCACCTCTACGCAGAAGACACCATTCTGTATACATCTGGCTCTTCTTTGGACACCGTGTTAACTAACCTCCAAACGAGCTTCAATGCCATACAACACTCCTTCCGTGGCCAACTGCTCTTAAATGCTAGTAAAACCAAATGCATGCTTTTCAACCATTCGCTGCCTGCACCCGCCCGCCCGGCTAGCATCACTACTCTGGACGGTTCTGACTTAGAATATGTGGACAACTAAAAATACCTAGGTGTCTGGCTAGACTGTAAACTCTCCTTCCAGACTCATATTAAACATTACATCTTGGCCAGGTCGCAGTTGTAGATGAGAACTTGTTCTCAACTAGCTTACCTGGTTAAATAAAGGTGCATTATATATATTTTTTTTTAATGACAATTATATCCATTTTAATTCCACTTTGTAACACAACAAAATATTTTTTTTTAAATCAAGGGGTGTGAATTTTCTGAAGGTACTGTACATAATGCAATACATAATACAGTGTAAATGACAATACAAAATCTATAGAAATGTGTGTGTGTCTCTTCACAGTCCCTGTTGTGCCGTAATGTGTTCTTTTATCTTGTTTTATTGCTATCTTGAGTTTCCTGGGGTGGCAGAGAGTTCCATGTAGTCATGGCTTTATTTAATACTGTGTGTTTCCAAGCCTCTATTCTGGACCTGGAGACTGTGAAGAGACTTCTGGTTGCATGTCTTGTGTGGTACCGATGAGTGACAGACAGTTCGGTACCTTCAACACATGAACACCTTCCACAAAGACCAATACCGATACAGTCAATTGACGTGCATGTTACTGACATTCACCCTCTGTGCACATCTAAGTGCAATATGTGCTGTTCTGTTTTGTACCAACTGCAATTAACCTATGTCCCTCTTTGCTGCACATGACCACACAACTGGGCAGCAGTCCAGGTGTGACAAAA
This sequence comes from Salvelinus fontinalis, assembly GCF_029448725.1. NCBI lineage: Eukaryota > Metazoa > Chordata > Actinopteri > Salmoniformes > Salmonidae > Salvelinus > Salvelinus fontinalis. Next base: position 9,264,186 of record NC_074666.1, on the reverse strand, counting down.
CTAGGGCCTGTAGTTACTGTAGCAGTCTAGGGCTGGACATTTCTGCCATAAAAGCTATATGAAAGTGGCTAGCAATCACAGGGTTATTCTATGCTTGCAGACCATCAGGGATCTTTTCATTGTCACTGTTGGAGCGCAATTTGACTGGATGACAGAGTGAATGTCTAATCAAATCAAATCAACAACAAAAAATTGGTCACATACACATGGTTAGCAGATGTTAATGTGAGTGTAGCGAAATGCTTGTGCTTCTAGTTACGACAGTGTAGTAATATCTAACAAGTAATCTAACAAATTCACAACTACCTTATACACACAAATGTAAAGGAATGGAATAATAATAATAAATATATGGATGTGCGATGGCTGTACAACATGGGCAAGATGCAGTAGATTGTATAAAATACAGTATATACATATGAGATGAGCAATGTAGGATATGTAAACATTATCAAAGTGGCATTATTTAAAGTGACTAGTGATACCTTTTTAAAATCAATTTATTAAAGTGGCCAGTGATTTGAGTCTGTATGTTGACAGCAGTTGACAGCATGTTAGTGATTGCTGTTTAACAGTCTGATGGCCTTGAGAAAGAAGCTGTTTTTCAGTCTCTCGGTCCCAGCTTTGATGCACCTGTACTGACCTCGCCTTCTGTATGATAGCAGGGTGAACAGGCAGTGGCTCGGGTGGTTGTTGTCCTTGATGATCTTTTTGGCCTTTTTGGCTGTTGCGCCTTCTTCACCATGCTGTCTGTGTGGTGGATCATTTCAGTTTGTCCGTGATGTGTACGCCGAGGAACTTAAAATGTTCCTCCTTCTCCACTACTGTCCCGTTGATGTAGATAGGAGGGTGTTCCCTCTGCTGTTTCCTGAAGTTCACGATCATCTCCTTTGTTTTGTTGACGTTGAGTGAGAAGTTGTTTTCCTGACACCACACTCTGAGGGCCCTCACCACCTCCCTGTAGGCTGTCTCGTCATTTTTGTTAACCTGTCTAGGATGAGGGTGCCGCTAGCGGCACTCCCCCCCCACCCCCACTGAAAAACCAGTGCCGCGAAATTCAATTTTTTATTTTTTTTTAAATATTTAACTTTCACACATTAAAGTCCAATACAGCTAATGAAAGACACAGATCTTGTGAATCCAGCCAACATGTCCGATTTTTAAAATGTTTTACAGGGAAGACACAATATGTAAAGATGTACATCTACTACCTAAAAACACATTAGCATAATCCACCATCTTTTATTTGTCCACCAACACCAGTAGCTATCACCAATTCGGCTAAACTAAGATATTTATAGCCCCTAACCAAGAAAAAAACTAATCAGATGACAGTCTGATAACATATTTATGGTATGGGATAGGTTTTGTTAGAAAAAAATGCATATTTCAGGTAGATGGCATAGGTTACAATTGCACCCACCGTCACAAATGGACTAGAAAAACTACATAGAGCAACGTGTTTACCTACTTACTAATCATCAAACATTTCGTAAAAATACACAGCATACACTAATCGAAAGACACAGATCCTGTGAATACAGACAATATTTCAGATTTTCTATGTGTCTTACAGCGAAAACACAATAAATCGTTATATTAGCATAGCACATAGCACATAGCAGCCCAGCATTGATTCTAGCCAAAGTGAGCTATAACGTCAACATCGCCAAAATATATTAATTTTTTCACTAACCTTCTCAGAATTCTTCAGATGACACTCCTGTAACATCATATTACACAATCCATATAGAGTTTGATCGAAAATGTTTATATTTAGCCACCAAAATCATGGTTAGACAATGTGAAATGTAGCCCAGCTGGTGAGAAAATGTTGGTGCGCCATATTAGACAGTGATCTACTCTTATACATAAATACTCATAAACGTGACTAAAAAATATAGGGTGGACAGGGATTGATAGACAATTTAATTCTTAATACAATCGCGGAATTACATTTTTTAAATTATCCTTACTTTTCAATACAGTTTGCGCCAAGCGAAGCTACGTCAAAAAACATGGCGTCCTAAGCCACTAACATTTTTCGACAGAAACACGATTTATCATAATAAAAATGTCCTACTTTGAGCTGTTCTTCCATCAGTATCTTGGGCAAAGGATCCTTTCTTGGGTCTAATCGTCTTTTGGTGGAAAGCTGTCCTCTTGCCATGTGGAAATGCCAACTGCGTTCGGGATGAACTGGAAGCGTGCCCAGCAATTCACAGCGTTTCAGAAATAAATGTCCCAAAATCGCACTAAACGGATATAAATTGCTATAAAACGCTTTAAATTAACTACCTTATGATGTTTTTAACTCCCATAACGAGTAGAAACATGATCAGAGTAATATTACTCCCTCCACTAATGCTTGGAACAAGTGCGGGTCGATGTCCTCCAGGCGCATTACGCAGCAAGAAAAGACTTGCTAGCTACAGGGTTTTTTAATTTATAGTGCCTGTGAACGCGCAATCGACCCCATTCAAATCGTCATCACGTAAAGGCATCCAGGGGAAGACGTAAGCAGTGTCCGTATACTCATAGCAATAACAGTGCCCTTTTAACTGACTCCAGATCAGGGGCCAAAATTTCTGAAATCTGACTCCATGTCAGGGAAATTGCTGTACAATGACTTCTGTTCCACTTAGAGACAAAATTTAAACTCCTATAGAAACTATAGACTGTTTTCTATCCAATAATAATAATAATATGCATATTGTACGATCAAGAATTTTGTGGGAAGCCGTTTCAAAAATTACACGATTAGCATAAATAGTGACAACAGCGCCCCCATCCTCAACAGGTTAATCAAGCCTACCACTGTAGTGTCGTCTGCAAATTTGATGATTGAGTTGGAGGCGTGCATGGACACGCAGTCATGGGTGAACAGGGAGTCCAGGAGAGGGCTGAGAACTCACCCTTGTGAGGTCCCAGTGTTGAGGATCAGCAGAGTGGAGATGTTGTTTCCTACCTTCACCACCTGGGGTCCATCAGAAAGTCCAGGACCCAATTGCACTGGGTGGGGTTGAGACCCAGGTTCTGAAGCTTAATAATGAGTTTGGAGGGTACGATGGTGTTGAATGCAGTCAATAAACAGTCAATAAATAGTCAAATAAATAGTCAATAAACAGCATTCTTGCATAGGTATTCCTCTTGTCCAGATGGGATAGGGCAGTGTGCAGTGTGATGTTGATTGCATTGTCTGTGGACTGATTGGGGTGGTAAGCAAATTGGAGTGGGTCTAGGGTATCAGGTAGGTTGGAGGTGATATGATCCTTGACTAGTCTCTCAAAGCACTTCATGATAACAGAAGTGAGTGCTACGGGGTGATAGTCATTTAGTTCAGTTGCCTTAGCTTTCTTGCGAACAGGAACAATGGTTGCCATCTTGAAGCATGTGGGGACAGAAGACTGGGATAGGAATTGATTGAATATGTCTGTAAAAACACCAGCCAGCTGGTCTGCGCATGCTCTGAGGATGTGGCTAGGGATGTCATCTGGGCCGTCAGCCTTGCGAGGGTTAACACGTTTAAATGTTTTACTCACATCGGCCATGGAGAAGGAGAGCCCGCAGTCTTTGGTAGAGGGCCATGTCTGTGGCACTGTATTGTCTTCAAATCGCGCAAATAAGTTGTTTCATTTGTCTGGGAGCAAGACGTCGATGTCCGTGACGGGGCTGGTTTTCTTTTTGTAGTCCGTGATTGCCTGTAGACCCTGCCACATATGTCTCGTGTCTGAGCCGTTGAATTGCGACTCTACTTTGTCTCTATACTGATGCTTTGCTTGTCTGATTGCCTTGCAGAGGGAATAACTACACTGTATTCGGTCATGTTTCCAGTCACCTTGCCATGATTAAATGCGGTAGTTACGCCTTTCAGTTTTGCATGAATGCTGCCATCAATCCACGGTTTCTGGTTAGGGAAGGTTTTAAAAGTCACAGTAGGTACAACATCTCCACTGCACTTCCTAATAAATTCACTCACCGAGCGTATATGTTGATGTTATTGTCTGAGGCTACCTGGAACATTTCCCAGTCCACGTGATCGAAGCAATCTTGAAGCGTGGAATCTCATTGGTCAGACCAGCATTGGATAGACCTAAGCATGGGTAATTCCTGTTTAAGTTTCTGCCTATAGGAGGGGAGCAACAAGATGGAGTCATGTTCAGATTTGCCCTACAGGAGGGCGGGGGAGGGCCTTGTATGCATCGTGGAAGTTAGAGTAGCAGTGGTCCAGTGTTTTCATCAATCAGGTACTACAGTCAATGTGCTGGTAGAATTTAGGTTGCCTTGCTCTCAAATTAGCTTTGTTAAAATCCCCAGCTACAATAAATGCAGCCTCAGGATATATGGGGTGTGGGGGGGTATACACATCTGTGACTATAATCGAAGAGAATTCTCTTGGGAGATAATGCGGTCGGCATTTGATTGTAATGAATTCTAGGTCAGGTGAATAAAAAGACTTGAGTTCCTGTATGTTGTTATGATTACACCATGAGTCGTTAATCATGAGGCATACACCCCCCCTTCTTCCTACCAGAGAGATGTTTGTTTCTGTTGGCGCGACGCATGAAGAAACCCGGTGGCTGTACCGACTCTGACAACATATCCTGAGTGAGCCATGTTTCCGTGAAACAGAAAATGTTACGGTCTCTGATGTCTTTCTGGAAGGCAACTAGTGCACTCATTTCGTCCACCTTGTTGTCTAGAGACTGGACATTGGCGAGTAATATGCTCGGAAGCGGTGGATGGTGTGCTCGCCTTCTAAGTCTGACCAGGAGGCCGCTCCATCTCCCTCTCCGGCGACGACGTTGTTTTGGGTCGGCCTCTGGGATTAGATCCAATATCCAGGGTGGAGGTCCCGAACAAAGGATCCGCTTCGGGAAAGTCATATTCCTGGTCGTAATGTTGGTAAGTTGACATCACTCTTATATCCAATAGTTCTTCCCAGCTGTATGTAATAATAGTTAACATTTTCTGGGATAACAATGTAAGAAATAATACATTAAAAAAAAATTACTGTATAGTTTCCTAAGGACTTGAAGCCAGGCGACCATCTCTGTCGGCGCCATCTTGTAGTCTAGGATGAGACCTACTTTGTCTAGAATGAGTCTATCTCTCCTAGAGCACTCGCAACTGGGAGTATAGGCATCGTAAATTTATGTTGTCAACAGGCAATTTGAAAGGCTACAATTACTTGGTCCAGAGTGTGTTTGAAGTAATGACCATAGAGATAGAAAGAGGCCTCATCATTTTATCCGTGCCATTATGGCGTCTGTGACAGCATGGGCAGCGCCATTGAGGTCGATCTCTATTTTTAAGTAGTACATTTTCTTCTTCTACATGATTGGCTGATCCCTCCTGATGACATGGTTGGACATGACTCCAACAGGGTCACCAGGAGGGATCAGCCAATAAAGTTGGAAGTCCCACCCAGTTGATTACATTGAAATGGTGGAAGCCCGCAATGGCGCTGCCCATGCTAACACGGCCTTTTGGCCACTATTGGCCTTTATCATTCTCTATGGGCATGATACATGGGGAGATTCTCAATTGGGAAAAAGTCTGTCTTCTCCTCGAATCCTCCTTTTTCCTCTCCCCCGTGACCCGGAAACTGATATGCGGTCAAGTGGTCGAGGAGAGCATCAATTCGTTAGTAGGCGAACAGAGGAGTATGTTCCCCTCTATCGAGGAAGATTTTTGAAACCAGTCAGTCTGTCTCTCTTTCTCTCTCTCTCTCTGTCTCTCTCTCTCTTCCTTGATCTCTCTTTCTCTCAATGTAGGAGGCACGGTGTCAGCTTTTTAGAGCAGATAATTATGCAGCAAGTTGAGTCATTTATTATTAAAAGCTTTACCCCCAACACATCACTCTCAGCAGGTAACCTAGCAGAGGATTATTCTACTACCATTGTCATCATTAGAACACTCCCACCCATAGTGTTTTCTTGTCTGGAGAATGTTTTACATCTCCATCACTCTGTTCTATGGTTCTTCTGATTTTTGGTGGAATATAAAGTCTATGGCTGGAATATGAACACTATGTATCTTTCACTTTACGTGAAACAGTTATCACATACAAAGAAAGAATATGCCTCTTCACTGCTCTACTTTCCACTTTAATCTCTTTTGGTCAACTGCTTCTCTGGAAAAGTCTCTGCTTGCTTTCAAAATCTCTCCCTCCCTCCCTCCCTCCCTCCCTCCCTCCCTCCCTCCCTCCCTCCCTCCCTCCCTCCCTCACTCACTCACTCACTCACTCACTCACTCACTCACTCACTCACTCACTCACTCACTCACTCACTCACTCACTCACTCACTCACTCACTCACTCACTCACTCACTCACTCACTCACTCAGTGCATTTCATAATGGGACTAGACAGGATTAATAAACTGAACATCAAGAGGGCACTGCATACGAGGGGCAATTAGTTGCCCAAGATCTCAGCTTTCCTTTGAGTGTTTCATGTTTGTGGTAAAGAGTGATTCAGGGCTGACCTTTTTATCAGAGTGGAGAAGAAACAGAGTGTCTTGGGTAATAGGTGACCTTTGCAGAACTGATTGTAGCTTTCTCAGCAGTGCATGGGTGTCTTTCGCCTTGCTCGGCTGAGGTGTGTGTGAGTCTGAGTGTGTGTGTGTGTCTGAGGAGTGTATGTGAGTCTGAGTGTGTGTGTGTGTCTGAGTAGCCTGTTTGTGCGTGTGTTGCTAAACCCCTCTTTGAGACGGTTTCTTAAAGCTCTCTGTATTTACCTTTCAGAGAGTGGGTCTAAGTGTTGTATGTACATACAGCAGGTGAGTGTCTTGAGCTCTGTCTCTGTCACCGTCAGTAGCATGATCCCTTACCCACCAGCTTTACGTAGAAACCCCACAGCGCTTCTGACCTCTTAACACTTTATTTAACCTCTTTCTCTATCCTTCTCACTCTCTCTCTCCCTCTCTCTCACGCTCTCTCACTCTCTCTCACTCTCTCTCACTCTCTCTCACTCTCTCTCGCACGCTCTCACGCGCTCTCACGCGCTCTCGCTCTCTCCTCATCTGATTCAGTGGTGGGTAATGTGTGTATCAGTAATTTTGTGTGGTTCGGATAATTTTGGGCTGCGATGCGTTACTGGATCTGATCGGTTGTGTGGCGGAGGTATGGCGTGGGGCGGACTCACAGAGGGGCCTGGGAAGCGGCGTCTCTAATTGCTCTCTCAGGTGATGGTGGAAAAACAGCCTCCTCAGCCACACTAATGACAGTCCAGGGAATCAGTTCAGTCGGACTCTTGATGTTCCAGGAACACAAAGAAAATCAAAGTGTCGCCAATTCCTGGGGCCCATTATTGGAGCTCTCACTGTGTCGATGATTGCAGGGTTGGTGTATGTCGCTCTTCATTTGTTACTGTGATCAGTCAAGTATGAACAGTCACTTTGGGGGGGTACTACTCTACTCTTCACCGCTCAATTTGCTTTTGATTTTTCTCCAGGAATGTTTGACTTCTTAGAGGATATAGATTTTCACATTTCATATTGTTTAGGCAAGCAATCAGACAGACACGTTTATTGTTAGAACACAGATGTGGAGGTGTTTCTTAGCTGAGGTGGTGCAGTATTCAGTGTTTCAGACTCAGCAAACTCAAACTTCCTAATGAGTTCTGAAATATAATTAGACAGGTACGTCTGACAACCATGTCAAACTCTACATGCCCTAATTATTATATTCCTGAGCGGAGAGACTTTATTTATTTTCTTTCTTGTCTCATTTGAATGTGTCTCTGAACAGCGAAGGCTTGACAGTTGTAATTGTGATTGAAGACACCCATTTTGTTCAAGGCTGATGTCAAGAAGCAGTCAGATCAAGCTTTATTTTCAAACTCCCAATACAAAACTTCGCTTCTTGTCATGTAATCAAATCACATTCTATTTGTATAGAGCCCTCTGCAAAGCCCTTTTTCTTGTACACTTCAAAGGAACCAGGCCTGAACTCCTTCAAGCAAATCAAGGACTAGAGAGGACAGGCATCTTCCTCTGAGTGAAATCAGACTATTGAGGATAAACTCTGTTTGATATTTGTTTGACTATCATGGTCAGACAATCAGTTGTCCTTTCAGGGACTGTCTGTCTGCACTTTTGTCAGTTGGTGGAAATGTAGTGTTTGGGTAGTTCCAATGGCACCTATAGTGCTTTTTAGGGTTTAACGAAGGAGAGATTTCAAACCATAACAGCATTTGAGGTGAAAAGGGAGGATGTCGAGGTGGAAAGGGCATTGTGTTGTGTTTACAGTCCTAGATGGCGGAAGTATCCTGATTTGTTGCCCTCTGGACCTCAGAGGCAAAAATCTGAAATATGTATTCTATTCTAACCATTCAGCAGAGTACTCTATTTGAACATCCACAAGTCCATTCTGTTGGGAGGAATCTATTCTGACTTTTGAAATAAAATGAATGTAAAATGTACAGTACCAGTCAAAAGTTTGGACACACCTACTCATGCAAGGGTTTTTCTTTATTTTTACTATTTGCTACATTGTAGAATAGTAGTTAATACATCAAAACTATGAAAAAGCACATGGAATCATGTAGTAACCAAAAAAATTGTTAAACGAATCAAAATATATTTTAGATGGTAGATTCTTCAAAATAGCCACTCTTCGCCTTGATGACAGCTTTGCACACTCTTGGCATTCTCTCAACTAGCTTCACATGGAATGCTTTTCCAACAGTCTTGAAAGAGTTCCCACGTATACTGAGCACTTGTTGGCTGCTTTTCCTTCATTCTGCCGTCCAACTCATCCCAAAGCACCTCAATTTGGTTGAGGTCAGGTGATTGTGGAAGCCAAGTCATCTGATGCAGCACTCTGTCACTATCCTTCTTGGTCAAATAGCCCTTACACAGTCGGAAGGTGTGTTTTTGGTCATTGTCCTGTTAAAAACAAATGACAGTCCCACTAAGTGCAAGCCAGATGGGATGGCGTATTGCTGCAGAATGCTGTGGTACACATGCTGGTTTAGTGTGCCTTGAATTCTAAATAAATCACTGACAGTGTCACCAGCAAAGCACACCCATACCATCACACCTCGTCCTCCATGCTTCACGGTGGGAACTACAAATGCAGAGATCATCCGTTCACCTACTCTGCGTCTCACAAAGACACAGCAGTTGGAACCAAAAATCTCAATTTAGACTTAGACCAAAGGACAAATTTCCACCAGTCTAATGTCCATTGCTCGTGTTTCTTGGCCCAAGCAAGTCTCTTCTTATTATTGGTGTCCTTTAGTAGTGGTTTCTTCGCTCAAATTCGATCATGAAGGCCTGATTCACGCAGTCTCCTCTGAACAGTTGATGTTGAGATGTGTCTGGTACTTGAACTCTGTGATGCATTTATTTGGGCTGCAATTCCTGAGGCTGGTAACTCTAATGAACTTATCCTCTGTAGCAGAGGTAACTCTGGGTCTTCCTTTTCTGTGGCGTCCCCATGAGAGCCAGTTTCATCATAGCGCTTAATGGTTTTTGCGACTGCACTTGAAGAAACTTTCAACGTTCCTTTCAACCTTGAAATTTTCCGCATTGACTGACCTTCATGTCTTAAAGTAATGATGGACTGCCATTTCTCTTTGCCTATTTGAGCTGTTCTTGCCATAATATGTACTTGGTATTTTACCAAATAGGGCAATCTTCTGTTTACCACCCCTACCTTTTCACAAGACAACTGATTGGCTCAAATGCATTAAGAAGGAAAGAAATTCCACAAATTAACTTTTAACAAGGCACACCTGTTATTTGCAATGCATTCCAGGTGACTACCTCATGAAGCTGATTGAGAGAATGCCAAGAGTGTGCAAAGCTGTCATCAAGGCAAAGGGTGGTTACTGTTAAGAATCTCAAATATAGAATATACTTGATTTGTTTAATACTTTTTTGGTTACTACATGATTCTATGTGTGCTATTTCATAGTGTTGATGTCTTCATTATTATTTTACAATGTAGAAAATAGTGAAAATAAATAAAAACCCTGCTATGAGTATGTGGGTCCAAACTTTTGACAGGTACTGTATGTGATGCGGTCCATTTTATCAGTGTTTTCAGCTCTAAGTGTGCTGTTCATTCCAGTCAGGGTATAATGTCCTAACAGAGATGTCTAATCTCATTGCAGTTGTGAAGCTACAGACCTGGACTGCAGCCCAGACAGAGAGTTGGCTGGCTGGCTGGCTGGCGGTCAGACAGACAGTCTCTCTCTATAGCCAGGAGATTTCATCCATCCCCAGTCTATGGGTTCAACTTCTCTCCTGCCCTGATCAGTCAGCAACATGCCCGCCCCACACACTCGCCCCGCCCGCCTCCACTGTCCTAACAAGCAGAATAACACCTCATACTTCACCGAAGGACAGCACGTTTAGAAACACAGGCAAGAGTCTTTATGACTCAGTAAAGTCCAAACTTCCTGAACAGAACAGATGCCATACAGTTGTGGCTTGACGCAGCAGTCTGAGGAAGCTTCTTTGATATACAATAGGCCTACTCTCCAGAACCCTGGAGACCAATGTTTATACCACAAACTCAGGGGGATTTGTACAGTCGAGGACCAAAATAAGGGCTTTAGATGACTATGCAAATCATATTTAGGAACTCTTGCATAATACGGTTTGAAAACACTTACTTCTTGGGCATATTTCCCACTCTTTACTGCACATATGGCTCTGTATGCCATCAATAATGTATCTGAGTAGCAGGGGGACTGGGTTCAGAATGTGTATAGTTGTTGTCTTGACAACCCCTTCAGAATAGCAGCAGTGGTTGGTTTATGCATGTGTGATTCTCATTGGGAAATGTGTGTTTAATCTTGGTGTCCACAGCCATAGATTATCAGTGTTTTAGGGCTCATTTCTTATCTTGCAGGACTCTACACTGAATCACAAGGGCGTATCAAGGATAACTGGACTCTCCGTGACACGTCCATAACTCACAACCAGCCGCCAGAAAGACCTCAGAAATCGTAAAAAAAATAAAAAAATAAAAAAATATATAAATATGCAGTTATTTTGTATGTACATTAAGGCCAAGATGTGCTAAAAGCAGTAGTGTCACGCCCTGACCATAGAGAGCTTTTTATTCTCTATGTTGGTTAGGTCGGGGTGTGACTAGGGTGGGTAATCTAGGTGATTATGTTTCTATGTTGGCCTGGTATGGTACCCAATCAGAGGCAGCTGTTTGTCGTTGTCTCTGATTGGGGATCATATTTAGGCAGCCATTTCCCCTTTGTGATTTGTGGGATCTTGTCTAGGAATAGTTGCCTGCGAGCACTACATGAGCTTCACGTTTCGTTTAACGATTGTTTGTTTTCTTTGAGTTTCAATTCCAAATAAAGAGGATGGACCCATACCACGCTGCATCTTGGTCCACTCATTATAACGATCGTGACAAGTAGGCTTTTAATCTGTAGTTTGACATAATTTTATTGAGGAAGCTACACTCATTGTATCTTGCCGTTTAGTGTAAACTTTACAATAATATTTGTTATGTTGTATGCTGCTTTGTGATAACCACTGATGTTAAAAGGGCTTTTAAAATGCATTTGATTGATTGATGGTCACAAAAGCGAGTCCCTTGGCGACGTTCCTTTTTTCAAGTTAATGTGAACGGACGCGTTTAACACGCTTATACCACAGTTGCCAAAGAAAACAATATGAAAGCACATTTTTACCACTACAAATACTTTTATCTCGTTAATATTAACATTGTTATGAGCAAATTCATACTTTCTCATCTTTTGGTCGTTCGTTCAATTAGTTCAATATTTACGACTCAGTCGTTCATTCTTTATGTTCTGTTCCATGTTCGCTGGCAACCGTATTATCCCTTGCATGCTGCTAGCTACCCAGCTAGCTATGGCTACACAGTCACGACCTCTGCAGCCAGAATAACAACAAAGTAGCTGTTTTCTATTAACATTCATTTGGATGCATCCATAACAATGAGCTGATAATGACTGATTTTGCCTGGCATTGCTAGAAAAGTTTGCCTTCTCATCAGGACACTCGTCAACACTGACTGCTAATTACGGGGAGATCGCTTTGCATATCACTGGGCTAGAAGCTAGCGAAATAGTTGCTAGCAAACATTCCAATATGACAACCTAATTCAAGAATATCAGTTACTGAAAACAGCTGGTCAAACTAGGTAATATTATAGTGTGTATTATCATGTGTATACAGGTAATATTATAGTGTGTATTATCATGTGTATACAGGTAATATTATAGTGTGTATTTTCATGTGGATAGAGGTAATATTATAGTGTGTTATCATGTGTATAGAGGTAATATTATAGTGTGTTTTTATCATGTGTATAGAGGTAATATTATAGTGTGTTTTTATCATGTGTATAGAGGTAATATTATAGTGTGTTTTTATCATGTGTATAGAGGTAATATTATAGTGTGTATTATCATGTGGATAGAGGTAATATTATAGTGTGTTTTTATCATGTGGATAGAGGTAATATTATAGTGTGTATTTTCATGTGGATAGAGGTAATATTATAGTGTGTTTTTATCATGTGTATAGAGGTAATATTATAGTGTGTTTTTATCATGTGGATAGAGGTAATATTATAGTGTGTTTTTATCATGTGGATAGAGGTAATATTATAGTGTGTTTTTATCATGTGGATAGAGGTAATATTATAGTGTGTATTATCATGTGTATAGAGGTAATATTATAGTGTGTTTTTATCATGTGTATAGAGGTAATATTATAGTGTGTATTATCATGTGGATAGAGGTAATATTATAGTGTGTTTTTATCATGTGTATAGAGGTAATATTATAGTGTGTATTATCATGTGTATAGAGGTAATATTATAGTGTGTATTATCATGTGTATAGAGGTAATATTATAGTGTGTTTTTATCATGTGTATAGAGGTAATATTATAGTGTGTTATTATCATGTGTATAGAGGTAATATTATAGTGTGTATTATCATGTGTATAGAGGTAATATTATAGTGTGTATTATCATGTGTATAGAGGTAATATTATAGTGTGTATTATCATGTGTATAGAGGTAATATTATAGTGTGTTTTTATCATGTGTATAGAGGTAATATTATAGTGTGTTTTTATCATGTGGATAGAGGTAATATTATAGTGTGTATTATCATGTGTATAGAGGTAATATTATAGTGTGTTTTTATCATGTGGATAGAGGTAATATTATAGTGTGTTTTTATCATGTGGATAGAGGTAATATTATAGTGTGTTTTTATCATGTGGATAGAGGTAATATTATAGTGTGTATTATCATGTGTATAGAGGTAATATTATAGTGTGTTTTTATCATGTGGATAGAGGTAATATTATAGTGTGTTTTTATCATGTGGATAGAGGTAATATTATAGTGTGTTTTTATCATGTGTATAGAGGTAATATTATAGTGTGTATTATCATGTGTATAGAGGTAATATTATAGTGTGTATTATCATGTGGATAGAGGTAATATTATAGTGTGTATTATCATGTGGATAGAGGTAATATTATAGTGTGTTTTTATCATGTGGATAGAGGTAATATTATAGTGTGTATTATCATGTGGATAGAGGTAATATTATAGTGTGTATTATCATGTGTATAGAGGTAATATTATAGTGTGTTTTTATCATGTGGATAGAGGTAATATTATAGTGTGTATTATCATGTGGATAGAGGTAATATTATAGTGTGTATTATCATGTGGATAGAGGTAATATTATAGTGTGTATTATCATGTGGATAGAGGTAATATTATAGTGTGTTTTTATCATGTAGATACAGGTAATATTATAGTGTGTTTTTATCATGTGGATAGAGGTAATATTATAGTGTGTATTATCATGTGGATAGAGGTAATATTATAGTGTGTATTATCATGTGGATAGAGGTAATATTATAGTGTGTGTTATCATGTGTATAGAGGTAATATTATAGTGTGTTTTTATCATGTGTATAGAGGTAATATTATAGTGTGTTTTTATCATGTGTATAGAGGTAATATTATAGTGTGTTATCATGTGTATAGAGGTAATATTATAGTGTGTTTTTATCATGTGTATAGAGGTAATATTATAGTGTGTTATCATGTGGATAGAGGTAATATTATAGTGTGTTTTTATCATGTGTATAGAGGTAATATTATAGTGTGTATTATCATGTGGATAGAGGTAATATTATAGTGTGTATTTTCATGTGGATAGAGGTAATATTATAGTGTGTTATCATGTGTATAGAGGTAATATTATAGTGTGTTTTTATCATGTGTATAGAGGTAATATTATAGTGTGTTTTTATCATGTGGATAGAGGTAATATTATAGTGTGTTTTTATCATGTGTATAGAGGTAATATTATAGTGTGTTTTTATCATGTGTATAGAGGTAATATTATAGTGTGTTTTTATCATGTGGATAGAGGTAATATTATAGTGTGTTTTTATCATGTGTATAGAGGTAATATTATAGTGTGTATTATCATGTGGATAGAGGTAATATTATAGTGTGTTTTTATCATGTGGATAGAGGTAATATTATAGTGTGTATTTTCATGTGGATAGAGGTAATATTATAGTGTGTATTATCATGTGTATAGAGGTAATATTATAGTGTGTTTTTATCATGTGTATAGAGGTAATATTATACTGTGTTTTTATCATGTGGATAGAGGTAATATTATAGTGTGTTTTTATCATGTGGATAGAGGTAATATTATAGTGTGTTTTTATCATGTGGATAGAGGTAATATTATAGTGTGTATTATCATGTGTATAGAGGTAATATTATAGTGTGTTTTTATCATGTGTATAGAGGTAATATTATAGTGTGTATTATCATGTGGATAGAGGTAATATTATAGTGTGTTTTTATCATGTGTATAGAGGTAATATTATAGTGTGTATTATCATGTGTATAGAGGTAATATTATAGTGTGTTTTTATCATGTGTATAGAGGTAATATTATAGTGTGTATTATCATGTGTATAGAGGTAATATTATAGTGTGTTTTTATCATGTGTATAGAGGTAATATTATAGTGTGTTTTTATCATGTGTATAGAGGTAATATTATAGTGTGTATTATCATGTGTATAGAGGTAATATTATAGTGTGTATTATCATGTGTATAGAGGTAATATTATAGTGTGTATTATCATGTGTATAGAGGTAATATTATAGTGTGTTTTTATCATGTGTATAGAGGTAATATTATAGTGTGTTTTTATCATGTGGATAGAGGTAATATTATAGTGTGTATTATCATGTGTATAGAGGTAATATTATAGTGTGTTTTTATCATGTGGATAGAGATAATATTATAGTGTGTTTTTATCATGTGGATAGAGGTAATATTATAGTGTGTTTTTATCATGTGGATAGAGGTAATATTATAGTGTGTATTATCATGTGTATAGAGGTAATATTATAGTGTGTTTTTATCATGTGGATAGAGGTAATATTATAGTGTGTTTTTATCATGTGGATAGAGGTAATATTATAGTGTGTTTTTATCATGTGTATAGAGGTAATATTATAGTGTGTATTATCATGTGGATAGAGGTAATATTATAGTGTGTTTTTATCATGTGTATAGAGGTAATATTATAGTGTGTTTTTATCATGTGTATAGAGGTAATATTATAGTGTGTATTATCATGTGTATAGAGGTAATATTATAGTGTGTATTATCATGTGGATAGAGGTAATATTATAGTGTGTATTATCATGTGGATAGAGGTAATATTATAGTGTGTTTTTATCATGTGGATAGAGGTAATATTATAGTGTGTATTATCATGTGGATAGAGGTAATATTATAGTGTGTATTATCATGTGTATAGAGGTAATATTATAGTGTGTTTTTATCATGTGGATAGAGGTAATATTATAGTGTGTATTATCATGTGGATAGAGGTAATATTATAGTGTGTATTATCATGTGGATAGAGGTAATATTATAGTGTGTATTATCATGTGGATAGAGGTAATATTATAGTGTGTTTTTATCATGTAGATACAGGTAATATTATAGTGTGTTTTTATCATGTGGATAGAGGTAATATTATAGTGTGTATTATCATGTGGATAGAGGTAATATTATAGTGTGTATTATCATGTGGATAGAGGTAATATTATAGTGTGTGTTATCATGTGTATAGAGGTAATATTATAGTGTGTTTTTATCATGTGTATAGAGGTAATATTATAGTGTGTTTTTATCATGTGTATAGAGGTAATATTATAGTGTGTTATCATGTGTATAGAGGTAATATTATAGTGTGTTTTTATCATGTGTATAGAGGTAATATTATAGTGTGTTATCATGTGGATAGAGGTAATATTATAGTGTGTTTTTATCATGTGTATAGAGGTAATATTATAGTGTGTATTATCATGTGGATAGAGGTAATATTATAGTGTGTATTTTCATGTGGATAGAGGTAATATTATAGTGTGTTATCATGTGTATAGAGGTAATATTATAGTGTGTTTTTATCATGTGTATAGAGGTAATATTATAGTGTGTTTTTATCATGTGGATAGAGGTAATATTATAGTGTGTTTTTATCATGTGTATAGAGGTAATATTATAGTGTGTTTTTATCATGTGTATAGAGGTAATATTATAGTGTGTTTTTATCATGTGGATAGAGGTAATATTATAGTGTGTTTTTATCATGTGTATAGAGGTAATATTATAGTGTGTATTATCATGTGGATAGAGGTAATATTATAGTGTGTTTTTATCATGTGGATAGAGGTAATATTATAGTGTGTATTTTCATGTGGATAGAGGTAATATTATAGTGTGTATTATCATGTGTATAGAGGTAATATTATAGTGTGTTTTTATCATGTGTATAGAGGTAATATTATATGTGTTTTTATCATGTGGATAGAGGTAATATTATAGTGTGTTTTTATCATGTGGATAGAGGTAATATTATAGTGTGTTTTTATCATGTGGATAGAGGTAATATTATAGTGTGTATTATCATGTGTATAGAGGTAATATTATAGTGTGTTTTTATCATGTGTATAGAGGTAATATTATAGTGTGTATTATCATGTGGATAGAGGTAATATTATAGTGTGTTTTTATCATGTGTATAGAGGTAATATTATAGTGTGTATTATCATGTGTATAGAGGTAATATTATAGTGTGTTTTTATCATGTGTATAGAGGTAATATTATAGTGTGTATTATCATGTGTATAGAGGTAATATTATAGTGTGTTTTTATCATGTGTATAGAGGTAATATTATAGTGTGTTTTTATCATGTGTATAGAGGTAATATTATAGTGTGTATTATCATGTGTATAGAGGTAATATTATAGTGTGTATTATCATGTGTATAGAGGTAATATTATAGTGTGTATTATCATGTGTATAGAGGTAATATTATAGTGTGTTTTTATCATGTGTATAGAGGTAATATTATAGTGTGTTTTTATCATGTGGATAGAGGTAATATTATAGTGTGTATTATCATGTGTATAGAGGTAATATTATAGTGTGTTTTTATCATGTGGATAGAGATAATATTATAGTGTGTTTTTATCATGTGGATAGAGGTAATATTATAGTGTGTTTTTATCATGTGGATAGAGGTAATATTATAGTGTGTATTATCATGTGTATAGAGGTAATATTATAGTGTGTTTTTATCATGTGGATAGAGGTAATATTATAGTGTGTTTTTATCATGTGGATAGAGGTAATATTATAGTGTGTTTTTATCATGTGTATAGAGGTAATATTATAGTGTGTATTATCATGTGGATAGAGGTAATATTATAGTGTGTTTTTATCATGTGTATAGAGGTAATATTATAGTGTGTTTTTATCATGTGGATAGAGGTAATATTATAGTGTGTTTTTATCATGTGTATAGAGGTAATATTATAGTGTGTATTATCATGTGTATAGAGGTAATATTATAGTGTGTATTATCATGTGGATAGAGGTAATATTATAGTGTGTATTATCATGTGGATAGAGGTAATATTATAGTGTGTTTTTATCATGTGGATAGAGGTAATATTATAGTGTGTATTATCATGTGGATAGAGGTAATATTATAGTGTGTATTATCATGTGTATAGAGGTAATATTATAGTGTGTTTTTATCATGTGTATAGAGGTAATATTATAGTGTGTATTATCATGTGGATAGAGGTAATATTATAGTGTGTATTTTCATGTGGATAGAGGTAATATTATAGTGTGTTATCATGTGTATAGAGGTAATATTATAGTGTGTTTTTATCATGTGTATAGAGGTAATATTATAGTGTGTTTTTATCATGTGTATAGAGGTAATATTATAGTGTGTTTTTATCATGTGTATAGAGGTAATATTATAGTGTGTTATCATGTGGATAGAGGTAATATTATAGTGTGTATTATCATGTGTATAGAGGTAATATTAATGTGTGTATTTTCATGTGGATAGAGGTAATATTATAGTGTGTTTTTATCATGTGTATAGAGGTAATATTATAGTGTGTTTTTATCATGTGTATAGAGGTAATATTATAGTGTGTTTTTATCATGTGGATAGAGGTAATATTATAGTGTGTTTTTATCATGTGTATAGAGGTAATATTATAGTGTGTTTTTATCATGTGTATAGAGGTAATATTATAGTGTGTTTTTATCATGTGGATAGAGGTAATATTATAGTGTGTATTTTATCATGTGTATAGAGGTAATATTATAGTGTGTTTTTATCATGTGTATAGAGGTAATATTATAGTGTGTTTTTATCATGTGGATAGAGGTAATATTATAGTGTGTTTTTATCATGTGTATAGAGGTAATATTATAGTGTGTTTTTATCATGTGTATAGAGGTAATATTATAGTGTGTTTTTATCATGTGTATAGAGGTAATATTATAGTGTGTATTATCATGTGGATAGAGGTAATATTATAGTGTGTTTTTATCATGTGTATAGAGGTAATATTATACTGTGTATTATCATGTGTATAGAGGTAATATTATAGTGTGTTTTTATCATGTGTATAGAGGTAATATTATAGTGTGTTTTTATCATGTGTATAGAGGTAATATTATAGTGTGTTTTTATCATGTGTATAGAGGTAATATTATAGTGTGTATTATCATGTGTATAGAGGTAATATTATAGTGTGTATTATCATGTGTATAGAGGTAATATTATAGTGTGTTATCATGTGTATAGAGGTAATATTATAGTGTGTTTTTATCATGTGTATAGAGGTAATATTATAGTGTGTTTTTATCATGTGGATAGAGGTAATATTATAGTGTGTATTATCATGTGTATAGAGGTAATATTATAGTGTGTTTTTATCATGTGGATAGAGGTAATATTATAGTGTGTTTTTATCATGTGGATAGAGGTAATATTATAGTGTGTTTTTATCATGTGGATAGAGGTAATATTATAGTGTGTATTATCATGTGTATAGAGGTAATATTATAGTGTGTTTTTATCATGTGGATAGAGGTAATATTATAGTGTGTTTTTATCATGTGGATAGAGGTAATATTATAGTGTGTTTTTATCATGTGTATAGAGGTAATATTATAGTGTGTATTATCATGTGGATAGAGGTAATATTATAGTGTGTTTTTATCATGTGTATAGAGGTAATATTATAGTGTGTTTTTATCATGTGGATAGAGGTAATATTATAGTGTGTTTTTATCATGTGTATAGAGGTAATATTATAGTGTGTAATTATCATGTGGATAGAGGTAATATTATAGTGTGTATTATCATGTGGATAGAGGTAATATTATAGTGTGTTTTTATCATGTGTATAGAGGTAATATTATAGTGTGTTTTTATCATGTGGATAGAGGTAATATTATAGTGTGTTTTTATCATGTGTATAGAGGTAATATTATAGTGTGTTTTTATCATGTGTATAGAGGTAATATTATAGTGTGTTTTTATCATGTGGATAGAGGTAATATTATAGTGTGTTTTTATCATGTGGATAGAGGTAATATTATAGTGTGTTTATCATGTGATAGAGGTAATATTATAGTGTGTTATCATGTATAGAGGTAATATTATAGTGTGTTTTTATCATGTGTATAGAGGTAATATTATAGTGTGTATTATCATGTGGATAGAGGTAATATTATAGTGTGTTTTTATCATGTGTATAGAGGTAATATTATAGTGTGTATTATCATGTGTATAGAGGTAATATTATAGTGTGTTTTTATCATGTGTATAGAGGTAATATTATAGTGTGTATTATCATGTGTATAGAGGTAATATTATAGTGTGTTTTTATCATGTGTATAGAGGTAATATTATAGTGTGTTTTTATCATGTGTATAGAGGTAATATTATAGTGTGTATTATCATGTGTATAGAGGTAATATTATAGTGTGTATTATCATGTGTATAGAGGTAATATTATAGTGTGTATTATCATGTGTATAGAGGTAATATTATAGTGTGTTTTTATCATGTGTATAGAGGTAATATTATAGTGTGTTTTTATCATGTGGATAGAGGTAATATTATAGTGTGTATTATCATGTGTATAGAGGTAATATTATAGTGTGTTTTTATCATGTGGATAGAGGTAATATTATAGTGTGTTTTTATCATGTGGATAGAGGTAATATTATAGTGTGTTTTTATCATGTGGATAGAGGTAATATTATAGTGTGTATTATCATGTGTATAGAGGTAATATTATAGTGTGTTTTTATCATGTGGATAGAGGTAATATTATAGTGTGTTTTTATCATGTGGATAGAGGTAATATTATAGTGTGTTTTTATCATGTGTATAGAGGTAATATTATAGTGTGTATTATCATGTGGATAGAGGTAATATTATAGTGTGTTTTTATCATGTGTATAGAGGTAATATTATAGTGTGTTTTTATCATGTGGATAGAGGTAATATTATAGTGTGTTTTTATCATGTGTATAGAGGTAATATTATAGTGTGTATTATCATGTGTATAGAGGTAATATTATAGTGTGTATTATCATGTGGATAGAGGTAATATTATAGTGTGTATTATCATGTGGATAGAGGTAATATTATAGTGTGTTTTTATCATGTGGATAGAGGTAATATTATAGTGTGTATTATCATGTGGATAGAGGTAATATTATAGTGTGTATTATCATGTGTATAGAGGTAATATTATAGTGTGTTTTTATCATGTGGATAGAGGTAATATTATAGTGTGTATTATCATGTGGATAGAGGTAATATAATAGTGTGTATTATCATGTGGATAGAGGAAATATTATAGTGTGTATTATCATGTGGATAGAGGTAATATTATAGTGTGTTTTTATCATGTAGATACAGGTAATATTATAGTGTGTTTTTATCATGTGGATAGAGGTAATATTATAGTGTGTATTATCATGTGGATAGAGGTAATATTATAGTGTGTATTATCATGTGGATAGAGGTAATATTATAGTGTGTGTTATCATGTGTATAGAGGTAATATTATAGTGTGTTTTTATCATGTGTATAGAGGTAATATTATAGTGTGTTTTTATCATGTGTATAGAGGTAATATTATAGTGTGTTTATCATGTGTATAGAGGTAATATTATAGTGTGTTTTTATCATGTGTATAGAGGTAATATTATAGTGTGTTATCATGTGGATAGAGGTAATATTATAGTGTGTTTTTATCATGTGTATAGAGGTAATATTATAGTGTGTATTATCATGTGGATAGAGGTAATATTATAGTGTGTATTTTCATGTGGATAGAGGTAATATTATAGTGTGTTATCATGTGTATAGAGGTAATATTATAGTGTGTTTTTATCATGTGTATAGAGGTAATATTATAGTGTGTTTTTATCATGTGGATAGAGGTAATATTATAGTGTGTTTTTATCATGTGTATAGAGGTAATATTATAGTGTGTTTTTATCATGTGTATAGAGGTAATATTATAGTGTGTTTTTATCATGTGGATAGAGGTAATATTATAGTGTGTTTTTATCATGTGTATAGAGGTAATATTATAGTGTGTATTATCATGTGGATAGAGGTAATATTATAGTGTGTTTTTATCATGTGGATAGAGGTAATATTATAGTGTGTATTTATCATGTGGATAGAGGTAATATTATAGTGTGTATTATCATGTGTATAGAGGTAATATTATAGTGTGTTTTTATCATGTGTATAGAGGTAATATTATAGTGTGTATTATCATGTGGATAGAGGTAATATTATAGTGTGTTTTTATCATGTGTATAGAGGTAATATTATAGTGTGTATTATCATGTGGATAGAGGTAATATTATAGTGTGTTTTTATCATGTGTATAGAGGTAATATTATAGTGTGTTTTTATCATGTGTATAGAGGTAATATTATAGTGTGTATTATCATGTGTATAGAGGTAATATTATAGTGTGTTTTTATCATGTGTATAGAGGTAATATTATAGTGTGTATTATCATGTGTATAGAGGTAATATTATAGTGTGTTTTTATCATGTGTATAGAGGTAATATTATAGTGTGTTTTTATCATGTGTATAGAGGTAATATTATAGTGTGTATTATCATGTGTATAGAGGTAATATTATAGTGTGTATTATCATGTGTATAGAGGTAATATTATAGTGTGTATTATCATGTGTATAGAGGTAATATTATAGTGTGTTTTTATCATGTGTATAGAGGTAATATTATAGTGTGTTTTTATCATGTGGATAGAGGTAATATTATAGTGTGTATTATCATGTGTATAGAGGTAATATTATAGTGTGTTTTTATCATGTGGATAGAGGTAATATTATAGTGTGTTTTTATCATGTGGATAGAGGTAATATTATAGTGTGTTTTTATCATGTGGATAGAGGTAATATTATAGTGTGTATTATCATGTGTATAGAGGTAATATTATAGTGTGTTTTTATCATGTGGATAGAGGTAATATTATAGTGTGTTTTTATCATGTGGATAGAGGTAATATTATAGTGTGTTTTTATCATGTGTATAGAGGTAATATTATAGTGTGTATTATCATGTGGATAGAGGTAATATTATAGTGTGTTTTTATCATGTGTATAGAGGTAATATTATAGTGTGTTTTTATCATGTGGATAGAGGTAATATTATAGTGTGTTTTTATCATGTGTATAGAGGTAATATTATAGTGTGTATTATCATGTGTATAGAGGTAATATTATAGTGTGTATTATCATGTGGATAGAGGTAATATTATAGTGTGTATTATCATGTGGATAGAGGTAATATTATAGTGTGTTTTTATCATGTGGATAGAGGTAATATTATAGTGTGTTTTTATCATGTGGATAGAGGTAATATTATAGTGTGTATTATCATGTGTATAGAGGTAATATTATAGTGTGTTTTTATCATGTGTATAGAGGTAATATTATAGTGTGTATTATCATGTGGATAGAGGTAATATTATAGTGTGTTTTTATCATGTGTATAGAGGTAATATTATAGTGTGTATTATCATGTGTATAGAGGTAATATTATAGTGTGTTTTTATCATGTGTATAGAGGTAATATTATAGTGTGTATTATCATGTGTATAGAGGTAATATTATAGTGTGTTTTTATCATGTGTATAGAGGTAATATTATAGTGTGTTTTTATCATGTGTATAGAGGTAATATTATAGTGTGTATTATCATGTGTATAGAGGTAATATTATAGTGTGTATTATCATGTGTATAGAGGTAATATTATAGTGTGTATTATCATGTGTATAGAGGTAATATTATAGTGTGTTTTTATCATGTGTATAGAGGTAATATTATAGTGTGTTTTTATCATGTGGATAGAGGTAATATTATAGTGTGTATTATCATGTGTATAGAGGTAATATTATAGTGTGTTTTTATCATGTGGATAGAGGTAATATTATAGTGTGTTTTTATCATGTGGATAGAGGTAATATTATAGTGTGTTTTTATCATGTGGATAGAGGTAATATTATAGTGTGTATTATCATGTGTATAGAGGTAATATTATAGTGTGTTTTTATCATGTGGATAGAGGTAATATTATAGTGTGTTTTTATCATGTGGATAGAGGTAATATTATAGTGTGTTTTTATCATGTGTATAGAGGTAATATTATAGTGTGTATTATCATGTGGATAGAGGTAATATTATAGTGTGTTTTTATCATGTGGATAGAGGTAATATTATAGTGTGTTTTTATCATGTGTATAGAGGTAATATTATAGTGTGTTTTTATCATGTGTATAGAGGTAATATTATAGTGTGTTTTTATCATGTGGATAGAGGTAATATTATAGTGTGTTTTTATCATGTGTATAGAGGTAATATTATAGTGTGTATTATCATGTGGATAGAGGTAATATTATAGTGTGTTTTCATGTGATAGAGGTAATATTATAGTGTGTATCATGTGTATAGAGGTAATATTATAGTGTGTTTTTATCATGTGTATAGAGGTAATATTATAGTGTGTTTTTATCATGTGGATAGAGGTAATATTATAGTGTGTATTATCATGTGTATAGAGGTAATATTATAGTGTGTTTTTATCATGTGTATAGAGTTAATATTATAGTGTGTTTTATCATGTGGATAGAGGTAATATTATAGTGTGTTTTTATCATGTGTATAGAGGTAATATTATAGTGTGTTTTATCATGTGTATAGAGGTAATATTATAGTGTGTATTATCATGTGTATAGAGGTAATATTATAGTGTGTATTATCATGTGGATAGAGGTAATATTATAGTGTGTTTATCATGTGTATAGAGGTAATATTATAGTGTGTTTTTATCATGTGTATAGAGGTAATATTATAGTGTGTTTTTATCATGTGTATAGAGGTAATATTATAGTGTGTTTTTATCATGTGTATAGAGGTAATATATAGTGATCAGTGATAGAGGTAATATTATAGTGGATCATGTGTATAGAGGTAATATTATAGTGTGTTTTTATCATGTGGATAGAGGTAATATTATAGTGTGTTTTTATCATGTGTATAGAGGTAATATTATAGTGTGTATTATCATGTGTATAGAGGTAATATTATAGTGTGTTTTTATCATGTGGATAGAGGTAATATTATAGTGTGTTTTTATCATGTGGATAGAGGTAATATTATAGTGTGTTTTTATCATGTGTATAGAGGTAATATTATAGTGTGTATTATCATGTGGATAGAGGTAATATTATAGTGTGTTTTTATCATGTGTATAGAGGTAATATTATAGTGTGTTTTTATCATGTGGATAGAGGTAATATTATAGTGTGTTTTTATCATGTGTATAGAGGTAATATTATAGTGTGTATTATCATGTGTATAGAGGTAATATTATAGTGTGTATTATCATGTGGATAGAGGTAATATTATAGTGTGTATTATCATGTGGATAGAGGTAATATTATAGTGTGTTTTTATCATGTGGATAGAGGTAATATTATAGTGTGTTTTTATCATGTGGATAGAGGTAATATTATAGTGTGTATTATCATGTGTATAGAGGTAATATTATAGTGTGTTTTTATCATGTGTATAGAGGTAATATTATAGTGTGTATTATCATGTGTATAGAGGTAATATTATAGTGTGTTTTTATCATGTGGATAGAGGTAATATTATAGTGTGTTTTTATCATGTGTATAGAGGTAATATTATAGTGTGTATTATCATGTGTATAGAGGTAATATTATAGTGTGTATTATCATGTGGATAGAGGTAATATTATAGTGTGTATTATCATGTGGATAGAGGTAATATTATAGTGTGTTTTTATCATGTGGATAGAGGTAATATTATAGTGTGTTTTTATCATGTGGATAGAGGTAATATTATAGTGTGTATTATCATGTGTATAGAGGTAATATTATAGTGTGTTTTTATCATGTGTATAGAGGTAATATTATAGTGTGTATTATCATGTGGATAGAGGTAATATTATAGTGTGTTTTTATCATGTGTATAGAGGTAATATTATAGTGTGTATTATCATGTGTATAGAGGTAATATTATAGTGTGTTTTTATCATGTGTATAGAGGTAATATTATAGTGTGTATTATCATGTGTATAGAGGTAATATTATAGTGTGTTTTTATCATGTGTATAGAGGTAATATTATAGTGTGTTTTTATCATGTGTATAGAGGTAATATTATAGTGTGTATTATCATGTGTATAGAGGTAATATTATAGTGTGTATTATCATGTGTATAGAGGTAATATTATAGTGTGTATTATCATGTGTATAGAGGTAATATTATAGTGTGTTTTTATCATGTGTATAGAGGTAATATTATAGTGTGTTTTTATCATGTGGATAGAGGTAATATTATAGTGTGTATTATCATGTGTATAGAGGTAATATTATAGTGTGTTTTTATCATGTGGATAGAGGTAATATTATAGTGTGTTTTTATCATGTGGATAGAGGTAATATTATAGTGTGTTTTTATCATGTGGATAGAGGTAATATTATAGTGTGTATTATCATGTGTATAGAGGTAATATTATAGTGTGTTTTTATCATGTGGATAGAGGTAATATTATAGTGTGTTTTTATCATGTGGATAGAGGTAATATTATAGTGTGTTTTTATCATGTGTATAGAGGTAATATTATAGTGTGTATTATCATGTGGATAGAGGTAATATTATAGTGTGTTTTTATCATGTGTATAGAGGTAATATTATAGTGTGTTTTTATCATGTGGATAGAGGTAATATTATAGTGTGTTTTTATCATGTGTATAGAGGTAATATTATAGTGTGTATTATCATGTGTATAGAGGTAATATTATAGTGTGTATTATCATGTGGATAGAGGTAATATTATAGTGTGTATTATCATGTGGATAGAGGTAATATTATAGTGTGTTTTTATCATGTGGATAGAGGTAATATTATAGTGTGTATTATCATGTGGATAGAGGTAATATTATAGTGTGTATTATCATGTGTATAGAGGTAATATTATAGTGTGTTTTTATCATGAGGATAGAGGTAATATTATAGTGTGTATTATCATGTGGATAGAGGTAATATTATAGTGTGTATTATCATGTGGATAGAGGTAATATTATAGTGTGTATTATCATGTGGATAGAGGTAATATTATAGTGTGTTTTTATCATGTGATAGAGGTAATATTATAGTGTGTTTTTATCATGTGGATAGAGGTAATATTATAGTGTGTATTATCATGTGGATAGAGGTAATATTATAGTGTGTATTATCATGTGGATAGAGGTAATATTATAGTGTGTGTTATCATGTGTATAGAGGTAATATTATAGTGTGTTTTTATCATGTGTATAGAGGTAATATTATAGTGTGTTTTTATCATGTGTATAGAGGTAATATTATAGTGTGTTTATCATGTGTATAGAGGTAATATTATAGTGTGTTTTTATCATGTGTATAGAGGTAATATTATAGTGTGTTATCATGTGGATAGAGGTAATATTATAGTGTGTTTTTATCATGTGTATAGAGGTAATATTATAGTGTGTATTATCATGTGGATAGAGGTAATATTATAGTGTGTATTTTCATGTGGATAGAGGTAATATTATAGTGTGTTATCATGTGTATAGAGGTAATATTATAGTGTGTTTTTATCATGTGTATAGAGGTAATATTATAGTGTGTTTTTATCATGTGGATAGAGGTAATATTATAGTGTGTTTTTATCATGTGTATAGAGGTAATATTATAGTGTGTTTTTATCATGTGTATAGAGGTAATATTATAGTGTGTTTTTATCATGTGGATAGAGGTAATATTATAGTGTGTTTTTATCATGTGTATAGAGGTAATATTATAGTGTGTTTTATCATGTGTATAGAGGTAATATTATAGTGTGTTTTTATCATGTGTATAGAGGTAATATTATAGTGTGTTTTTATCATGTGTATAGAGGTAATATTATAGTGTGTTTTTATCATGTGGATAGAGGTAATATTATAGTGTGTTTTTATCATGTGTATAGAGGTAATATTATAGTGTGTTTTTATCATGTGTATAGAGGTAATATTATAGTGTGTTTTTATCATGTGGATAGAGGTAATATTATAGTGTGTTTTTATCATGTGTATAGAGGTAATATTATAGTGTGTTTTTATAATGTGTATAGAGGTAATATTATAGTGTGTTTTTATCATGTGTATAGAGGTAATATTATAGGTGTATTTTTATCATGTGTATAGAGGTAATATTATAGTGTGTTTTTATCATGTGTATAGAGGTAATATTATAGTGTGTTTTTATCATGTGGATAGAGGTAATATTATAGTGTGTTTTTATCATGTGTATAGAGGTAATATTATAGTGTGTTTTTATCATGTGTATAGAGGTAATATTATAGTGTGTTTTTATCATGTGTATAGAGGTAATATTATAGTGTGTTTTTATCATGTGTATAGAGGTAATATTATAGTGTGTTTTTATCATGTGTATAGAGGTAATATTATAGTGTGTTATCATGTGTATAGAGGTAATATTATAGTGTGTTATCATGTGTATAGAGGTAATATTATAGTGTGTTATCATGTGGATAGAGGTAATATTATAGTGTGTTTTTATCATGTGGATAGAGGTAATATTATAGTGTGTTTTTATCATGTGTATAGAGGTAATATTATAGTGTGTATTATCATGTGGATAGAGGTAATATTATAGTGTGTTTTTATCATGTGGATAGAGGTAATATTATAGTGTGTTTATCATGTGTATAGAGGTAATATTATAGTGTGTTTTTATCATGTGTATAGAGGTAATATTATAGTGTGTTTTTATCATGTGGATAGAGGTAATATTATAGTGTGTTTTTATCATGTGTATAGAGGTAATATTATAGTGTGTTTTTATCATGTGTATAGAGGTAATATTATAGTGTGTTTTTATCATGTGTATAGAGGTAATATTATAGTGTGTTTTTATCATGTGGATAGAGGTAATATTATAGTGTGTTTTTATCATGTGGATAGAGGTAATATTATAGTGTGTTTTTATCATGTGGATAGAGGTAATATTATAGTGTGTTTTTATCATGTGTATAGAGGTAATATTATAGTGTGTTGTTATCATGTGTATAGAGGTAATATTATAGTGTGTTATCATGTGTATAGAGGTAATATTATAGTGTGTTATCATGTGTATAGAGGTAATATTATAGTGTGTTATCATGTGTATAGAGGTAATATTATAGTGTGTTTTTATCATGTGGATAGAGGTAATATTATAGTGTGTTTTTATCATGTGTATAGAGGTAATATTATAGTGTGTATTATCATGTGGATAGAGGTAATATTATAGTGTGGATTTTCATGTGGATAGAGGTAATATTATAGTGTGTTATCATGTGTATAGAGGTAATATTATAGTGTGTTTTTATCATTTGTATAGAGGTAATATTATAGTGTGTTTTTATCATGTGGATAGAGGTAATATTATAGTGTGTTTTTATCATGTGTATAGAGGTAATATTATAGTGTGTTTTTATCATGTGGATAGAGGTAATATTATAGTGTGTATTATCATGTGTATAGAGGTAATATTATAGTGTGTTGTTATCATGTGTATAGAGGTAATATTATAGTGTGTTATCATGTGTATAGAGGTAATATTATAGTGTGTATTATCATGTGGATAGAGGTAATATTATAGTGTGTGTTATCATGTGGATAGAGGTAATATTATAGTGTGTATTATCATGTGGATAGAGGTAATATTATAGTGTGTTATCATGTGGATAGAGGTAATATTATAGTGTGTTATCATGTGGATAGAGGTAATATTATAGTGTGTATTATCATGTGGATAGAGGTAATATTACTGTGTGTTTTTATCATGTGGATAGAGGTAATGTTATAGTGTGTTTTTATCATGTGTATAGAGGTAATATTATAGTGTGTTATCATGTGGATAAAGGTAATATTACTGTGTGTTTTTATCATGTGGATAGAGGTAATATTACTGTGTGTTTTTATCATGTGGATAGAGGTAATATTATAGTGTGTTATCATGTGGATAGAGGTAATATTACTGTGTGTTTTTATCATGTGGATAGAGGTAATATTATAGTGTGTTTTTATCATGTGTATAGAGGTAATATTATAGTGTGTTATCATGTGGATAGAGGTAATATTATAGTGTGTATTATCATGTGTATAGAGGTAATATTACTGTGTGTTTTTATCATGTGGATAGAGGTAATATTATAGTGTGTTTTTATCATGTGTATAGAGGTAATATTATAGTGTGTTTTTATCATGTGTATAGAGGTAATATTATAGTGTGTTTTTATCATGTGTATAGAGGTAATATTATAGTGTGTTTTTATCATGTGGACAGAGGTAATATTATAGTGTGTTTTTATCATGTGGATAGAGGTAATATTATAGTGTGTTTTTATCATGTGGATAGAGGTAATATTATAGTGTGTATTATCATGTGTATAGAGGTAATATTATAGTGTGTTTTTATCATGTGTATAGAGGTAATATTATAGTGTGTATTATCATGTGGATAGAGGTAATATTATAGTGTGTATTATCATGTGTATAGAGGTAATATTATAGTGTGTTTTTATCATGTGGATAGAGGTAATATTATAGTGTGTTTTTATCATGTGGATAGAGGTAATATTATAGTGTGTTTTTATCATGTGTATAGAGGTAATATTATAGTGTGTATTATCATGTGGATAGAGGTAATATTATAGTGTGTTTTTATCATGTGGATAGAGGTAATATTATAGTGTGTTTTTATCATGTGTATAGAGGTAATATTATAGTGTGTATTATCATGTGTATAGAGGTAATATTATAGTGTGTTTTTATCATGTGTATAGAGGTAATATTATAGTGTGTATTATCATGTGGATAGAGGTAATATTATAGTGTGTATTATCATGTGTATAGAGGTAATATTATAGTGTGTTTTTATCATGTGGATAGAGGTAATATTATAGTGTGTTTTTATCATGTGGATAGAGGTAATATTATAGTGTGTTTTTATCATGTGTATAGAGGTAATATTATAGTGTGTTTTTATCATGTGTATAGAGGTAATATTATAGTGTGTTTTTATCATGTGGATAGAGGTAATATTATAGTGTGTTTTTATCATGTGGATAGATGTAATATTATAGTGTGTTTTTATCATGTGTATTGAGGTAATATTATAGTGTGTTTTTATCATGTGGATAGAGGTAATATTATAGTGTGTTTTTATCATGTGGATAGAGGTAATATTATAGTGTGTTTTTATCATGTGTATAGAGGTAATATTATAGTGTGTTTTTATCATGTGGATAGAGGTAATATTATAGTGTGTATTATCATGTGTATAGAGGTAATATTATAGTGTGTTGTTATCATGTGTATAGAGGTAATATTATAGTGTGTTATCATGTGTATAGAGGTAATATTATAGTGTGTATTATCATGTGGATAGAGGTAATATTATAGTGTGTGTTATCATGTGGATAGAGGTAATATTATAGTGTGTATTATCATGTGGATAGAGGTAATATTATAGTGTGTTATCATGTGGATAGAGGTAATATTATAGTGTGTTATCATGTGGATAGAGGTAATATTATAGTGTGTATTATCATGTGGATAGAGGTAATATTACTGTGTGTTTTTATCATGTGGATAGAGGTAATGTTATAGTGTGTTTTTATCATGTGTATAGAGGTAATATTATAGTGTGTTATCATGTGGATAAAGGTAATATTACTGTGTGTTTTTATCATGTGGATAGAGGTAATATTACTGTGTGTTTTTATCATGTGGATAGAGGTAATATTATAGTGTGTTATCATGTGGATAGAGGTAATATTACTGTGTGTTTTTATCATGTGGATAGAGGTAATATTATAGTGTGTTTTTATCATGTGTATAGAGGTAATATTATAGTGTGTTATCATGTGGATAGAGGTAATATTATAGTGTGTATTATCATGTGTATAGAGGTAATATTACTGTGTGTTTTTATCATGTGGATAGAGGTAATATTATAGTGTGTTTTTATCATGTGTATAGAGGTAATATTATAGTGTGTTTTTATCATGTGTATAGAGGTAATATTATAGTGTGTTTTTATCATGTGTATAGAGGTAATATTATAGTGTGTTTTTATCATGTGGACAGAGGTAATATTATAGTGTGTTTTTATCATGTGGATAGAGGTAATATTATAGTGTGTTTTTATCATGTGGATAGAGGTAATATTATAGTGTGTATTATCATGTGTATAGAGGTAATATTATAGTGTGTTTTTATCATGTGTATAGAGGTAATATTATAGTGTGTATTATCATGTGGATAGAGGTAATATTATAGTGTGTATTATCATGTGTATAGAGGTAATATTATAGTGTGTTTTTATCATGTGGATAGAGGTAATATTATAGTGTGTTTTTATCATGTGGATAGAGGTAATATTATAGTGTGTTTTTATCATGTGTATAGAGGTAATATTATAGTGTGTATTATCATGTGGATAGAGGTAATATTATAGTGTGTTTTTATCATGTGGATAGAGGTAATATTATAGTGTGTTTTTATCATGTGTATAGAGGTAATATTATAGTGTGTATTATCATGTGTATAGAGGTAATATTATAGTGTGTTTTTATCATGTGTATAGAGGTAATATTATAGTGTGTATTATCATGTGGATAGAGGTAATTTTATAGTGTGTATTATCATGTGTATAGAGGTAATATTATAGTGTGTTTTTATCATGTGGATAGAGGTAATATTATAGTGTGTTTTTATCATGTGGATAGAGGTAATATTATAGTGTGTTTTTATCATGTGTATAGAGGTAATATTATAGTGTGTTTTTATCATGTGTATAGAGGTAATATTATAGTGTGTTTTTATCATGTGGATAGAGGTAATATTATAGTGTGTTTTTATCATGTGGATAGAGGTAATATTATAGTGTGTTTTTATCATGTGTATAGAGGTAATATTATAGTGTGTTTTTATCATGTGGATAGAGGTAATATTATAGTGTGTTTTTATCATGTGGATAGAGGTAATATTATAGTGTGTTTTTATCATGTGTATAGAGGTAATATTATAGTGTGTTTTTATCATGTGGATAGAGGTAATATTATAGTGTGTTTTTATCATGTGTATAGAGGTAATATTATAGTGTGTTTTTATCATGTGTATAGAGGTAATATTATAGTGTGTATTATCATGTGGATAGAGGTAATATTATAGTGTGTATTATCATGTGTATAGAGGTAATATTATAGTGTGTTTTTATCATGTGGATAGAGGTAATATTATAGTGTGTATTATCATGTGGATAGAGGTAATATTATAGTGTGTTTTTATCATGTGGATAGAGGTAATATTATAGTGTGTTTTTATCATGTGGATAGAGGTAATATTACTGTGTGTGCAGGAACTTACTTTTTTCATAATGGGGTCATTGAAGTCATGGTGAATTTGATAGGAGGGACATTGAAACTGAATATCAGACATACAGTGCATTTGGAAAGTATTCAGACCCCTTGACTTTTTCCACATTTTGTTACGTTACAGCCTTATTCTGAATGGATGAAATAAAATAATGTATCATCAATCTACTCACAATACCACATACTGACAAAGTGAAAACAGGTATTTAGAAACGTTTGCAAATGTATTAATTGTGTAATTGTGTATTATTATCTATTATTAAGTATTCAGACCCTTTGCTATGAGACTTGAAATTTAGCTCAGGTGTATTTGTATTTATTAAGAATCCCCATTAGCTGCTGCCAAGGCAACAATATTAAGGCAGTTATACAATTTTAAAAACATTACAAATACATTCACAGATTTCACATCTTGTTCCTATTTCCATTGATCATCCTTGAGAAGTTTCTACAACTTGATTGGAGTCCACCTGTGGTAAATTCAATTGATTGGACATGATTCGGTCTCACAGTTGACAGTGCACGTCAGAGCAAAAACCAAGCCATGAGGTCAAAGGAATTGTCCGTAGGGCTCCGAGATAGGATTGTGTTGAGGCACAGATCTGGTGAAGGGTACCAAAACATCTCTGCAGCATTGAAGGTCCCTAAGAACACAGTGGTCTCAATCATTCTTAAATGGAAGAAGTTTGGAACCAACGTTCTCTGGTCTGATGGAACCAAGATTGAACTCTTTGGCCTGAAAGCCAATCGTCAAATCTGGGGGAAACCAGGCACCTCACATCACCTGGCCAATACCATCCCTACGGTGAACCATGGTGGTGACAGCATCATGCTGTGGGGATGTTTTTCAGTGGTAGGGACTGAGAGACTAGTCAGGATCGAGGGAAAGATGAACTGAGCAAAGTGCAGAGAGCTCCTTGATGAAAACCTGCTCCAGAGCACTCAGGACCTCAGACTGGGGCAAATGTTCACATTCCGGCAGGACAACGACCCTAGGCACACAGCCAGAGGTTGATAGGCTCTGAAGAGAAGAATGGGAGAAACTCCCCAAATACAGGTGTGCCAAACTTGTAGCGTCATACCCAAGAAGACTCAAGGCTGTAATCGCTGGCAACAGTGCTTCAACAAAGTACTGAGTAAATGATCTGAATACTTATGTAAATGTAATATTTCAGTTTTTTATTATTAATACATTTACAAAAATGTCTAAACCTGTTTTTGCTTTGTCATTATGTGGTATTGTGTGTAGATTGAGTAGGAACAAAAACTATTTCATCAATTTTAGAGTAAGGCTGTGACTTATCAAAATACTTTTCTAACACACTGTGCATCCAGGCACTCTGCATTGTGTCGTGCGTATGAACAGCACTTTGCCATGGTATATTGGCCATATACCACACCCCCCCGGGCCCTGTTTTCTGTTTGGCTGAACCTGAGGTGAAACATCAACCTTGATTTCCTTGTACTGAACTGTACTATAGCAGCCTCTTGCTATTCAGCTGCTATCATTGATTGAAGTTGAATGTCTTCTTAAGTACTGTACAGGGCCTTATGAGCACATTTCTTTGTGTTTGTTCAATACAAAGGCTTGTCATATACCAACACTAAGCATTTTGTTTCCCCGCAATAAACTGAGATTTATAGCTTGCCCTGTCTCAAACCTCTCTAGCCGCTCAATGGATTTTAAATAATGTCCATTTCTTTGTAGGTTCTGCAACCAAGAGCCACAACACTGAGGGAAAAACACTCATTCAGCAAATCTATGGTATTTCTATCCAAATAAATGCATGAAATGTGTTGGGGACTTTGGAAATTACGCTTGAGAGAGATTATCATCTTCTAATGTTATATAGATAAATAGCTAGCTAGGAAATGTAATTAAGGTTTTAATTAAAATACGGACTTGATGTCTGTGGAATGGCAAGAATATTAAGCTCTATTCAAGTACAAATCCATGGAATCAAACAGTCATTATTCTCTCCACAAGGAAATAAAATAATTATCTGTTCAAATGTTTTTCACTCAGACTACTAATTATGTGTAATTGCAAGGGAAATCTATGAGTATAGACAAAGACTTAATTAGAGAGAATATACTCTCTTGGAATGGGTATTTGTTATTTAATCAAGGATGATCTTCTAGTGAACATTACTAAATCCGTGTAGTGTTTATTATATGTCTGGGCTTTTACGAAGCATACCAGCACCTCTCTGATTCAGAGGGGTTGGGTTAAATGCGGAAGACACATTTAATTTGAATGCATTCAGTTTTGCAACTGACTCAGTATCCCACCTTTCCTTTCCTACTGGCAATATACACTGCTCAAAAAAATAAAGGGAACACTTAAACAACACAATGTAACTCCAAGTCAATCACACTTCTGTTAAATCAAACTGTCCACTTAGGAAGCAACACTGATTGACAATAAATTTCACATGCTGTTGTGCAAATGGAATAGACAAAAGGTGGAAATGATAGGCAATTAGTAAGACACCCCCAAAAAAGGAATGGTTCTGCAGGTGGTGACCACAGACCACTTCTCAGTTCCTATGCTTCCTGTCTGATGTTTTGGTCACTTTTGAATGCTGGCGGTGCTTTCACTCTAGTGGTAGCATGAGACGGAGTCTACAACCCACACAAGTGGCTCAGGTAGAGCAGCTCATCCAGGATGGCACATCAATGCGAGCTGTGGCAAGAAGGTTTGCTGTGTCTGTCAGCGTAGTGTCCAGAGCATGGAGGCGCTACCAGGAGACAGGCCAGTACATCAGGAGACGTGGAGGAGGCCGTAGGAGGGCAACAACCCAGCAGCAGGACCGCTACCTCCGCCTTTGTGCAAGGAGGTGCACTGCCAGAGCCCTGCAAAATGACCTCCAGCAGGCCACAAATGTGCATGTGTCTGCTCAAACGGTCAGAAACAGACTCCATGAGGGTGGTATGAGGGCCCGACGTCCACAGGTGGGGGTTGTGCTTATGTAACAGTATAACTTTAAACCGTCCCCTCGCCCCGACACGGGCGCGAACCAGGGACCCTCTGCACACATCAACAACGGTCGCCCACGAAGCATCGTTACCCATCGCTCCACGAAGGCCACGGCCGTTACCCATCACTCCACAAAGGCCACGGCTCTTGCAGAGCAAGGGGCAACACTACTTAAGTCTCAGAGCAAGTGACGTAACTGATTGAAATGCTACTAGCGCGTACCCGCTAACTAGCTAGCCATTTCACATCCGTTACACTCACCCCCCTTTCAACCTCCTCCTTTTCCGCAGCAACCAGTGATCCGGGTCAACAGCATCAATGTAACAGTATAACTTTAAACCGTCCCCTCGCCCCGACCCGGGCGCGAACCAGGGACCCTCTGCACACATCAACAACGGTTGCCCACGAAGCACGGTCTTTACCCATCGCTCCACAAAAGCCGCGGCCGTTACCCATCGCTCCACAAAGGCCACGGCTCTTGCAGAGCAAGGGGCAACACTACTTACGTCTCAGAGCAAGTGACGTAACTGATTGAAATGCTACTAGCGCGTACCCGCTAACTAGCTAGCCATTTCACATCCGTTACACTTACAGCCCAACACCGTGCAGGACGTTTTGCATTTGCCAGAGAACACCAAGATTGGCAAATTCGCCACTGGCGCCCTGTGCTCTTCACAGATGAAGCAGGTTCACACTGAGCACATGAGCACATGTGACAGACGTGACAGAGTCTGGAGACGCCGTGGAGAACGTTCTGCTGCCTGCAACATCCTCCAGCATGACCGGTTTGGCGGTGGGTCAGTCATGGTGTGGAGTGGCATTTCTTTGGGGGGCCGCACAGCCCTCCGTGTGCTCGCCAGAGGTAGTCTGACTGCCATTAGGTACCGAGATGAGATCCTCAGACCCCTTGTGAGACCATATGCTGACACATGCACATTTGTGGCCTGCCGCAGGTCATTTTGCAGGGCTCTGGCAGTGCACCTCCTTGCACAAAGGCGGAGGTAGTGGTCCTGCTGCTGGGTTGTTGCCCTCCTACAGCCTCCTCCACGTCTCCTGATGTACTGGCCTGTCTCCTGGTAGCGCCTCCATGCTCTGGACACTACGCTGACAGACACAGCAAACCTTCTTGCCACAGCTCGCATTGATGTGCCATCCTGGATGAGCTGCTCTACCTGAGCCACTTGTGTGGGTTGTAGACTCCGTCTCATGCTACCACTAGAGTGAAAGCACCGCCAGCATTCAAAAGTGACCAAAACATCAGACAGGACGCATAGGAACTGAGAAGTGGTCTGTGGTCACCACCTGCAGAACCATTCCTTTTTTGGGGGTGTCTTACTAATTGCCTATAATTTCCACCTTTTGTCTATTCCATTTGCACAACAGCATGTGAAATTTATTGTCAATCAGTGTTTCTTCCTAAGTGGACAGTTTGATTTCACAGAAGTGTGATTGACTTGGAGTTACATTGTGTTGTTTAAGTGTTCCCTTTATTTTTTTGAGCAGTGTATTTACTCAGGTGACTAGAAGGCAAAATTAAATATAAAATTTGGAAGAGACTGCACTCCTACTACTTGTTCTTAAATCACATGTACAGTAGTGAGAATGAAGGTGATTTGTTTGCTATTTCCTTCTGGCACGGTGGAGTGGACAGGTGAACAGGTGGACAGGTGAACATAAAACCAGAGATCTAAGCAGGACCAGTGGGCAGTGAGAGGAGTTCCCATGTATTCCCACGATTTCTGTAGATTTACCTAGACTGGTGCAAGGCCATCATGGAATACCATACAATACAATGTACCATGCAAACACATTAAAGGCAGTGTGTTCATTGGTCAAAGTAATTACGTCAGTCACCGACTAAAGACTATGGAGCATTAGTCTCTCTCTTCCTCCACCCTCTTACCTCCCTCCCTCCCTCCTTCACTCCCTCCCTCCCTCCCTCCCTCCCTCCTAAACAGTTCCCACATAGCAGTGCTATATGGAGATGAGTGTGTCTGGTTCTTGGCCTCCTCTGTGACCTTATCAAAACACTCATATTATTCTTATAAGTTTAGCTGTCATCAGCCCCCCCAAAATGTTCTCTCTCCAACAGAACAGGGTCTATCAGGAATGAAGTGATATGACAGTCAGGGATTGTCTGCACAGTTAGCAGTGCAGAGAGGGAAATCGACGGTCTGCAGCCACGTCTGAGATATATACAGCAGCATTTTGAAGGATTTCTTAGCGCACTATTTTGACAATGCATCCTGCATGTGAAAGGGAAAGGATTTATGAATTATGCATGGTTAATTATAACTCCATTAGGCTTTATATAGTCAACTTCAAGCCAGACACCATGAAATTAGGCAGTTTAATGTAGCTTTAAATAAGTATTTATCATGTTCAGATCATGTTGCTGTGAGCTTTTTATTTCAAGGTAGGGCTTTTTAGCAGGGAGATACCACTCTAGGAACTCAGGCAATACATTCCAGCTAAATGGATCCACAAAAGGTCACATAATTTTTAATCGTCACAATAATGCCTTTGAAGATGGTAATTGTGGGGTGTTTGCGAGTGGTATCAGTTTTGTACCATTATACACTCTTTGGCATGTTGTGGGAAATATAAACATAGACACACAGACAAAACAGCTCAGGTGCCTTTATATATACCAGCTTAGAAAGATTCTTGTTGTGGCATCTTTGGCATCTTTCTGTCCTGCAGAGGTCAGCACTTTATTTGTACTTTTAAAGATGAATGATTGGTATAGCCTTATACACCTTCACTGCTATTATACTGTATTTAATTGCCAATTTCAGAAGTAATTTATAACTGGTTAAAGCCAGACTCAGTAAGTCCCAATAAAATATCACATTTTATTTTGTTGTTTAATATAAATGGATAGACGAAAGCTTTATTTTACCATTTGCATAATTTCAAAGTGATAGAAAACATGCTTTTACAAGTTATAGGTACTGCAGCTTTGTTTACAAATTGCAAGTCAGATTTCTCCAGGTAATTATGATGCATAGGCTTATTGATCATGTTATCATGTTCTATCTGTTGCTCTGATCCATCCACGACTACAGCAACACATCAACAATACAAATAGCCCTCTCTATTATAAACAAGACTCAGTATAAATAATAGTTGAGTGATACAGAATAAAACGGAAGTTTAGTTGACAAATGCGTGTGGTAACGGTTAATTTTGTAACGACCCTGGGTTTATAAGCGCGGAAATCGACTGCCATTTGAGCATGCTTTTTGGACCTCGGGCTAGAAGGTCGAGAGTTCGAGACCTGCTCCCTGCTCTTTCAGTACAATATATTGGCTCCTGGCTGTCAGTCCTTCTGGGGATGTAGTACGCCATCAAATCCACAGAAAAATAAGTCTGTCAGCCGATGATGCATAACAGAGGATTTTTGAAAACACCAGCGGGTCTGTAACAAAGTTGCTTTGATGATGCTAGCTTGATTTTCCGAATAAACCTGAAACTGGAAT
Organism: Salvelinus fontinalis; assembly: GCF_029448725.1. Lineage (NCBI taxonomy): Eukaryota > Metazoa > Chordata > Actinopteri > Salmoniformes > Salmonidae > Salvelinus > Salvelinus fontinalis. Next base: position 9,224,281 of record NC_074666.1, on the reverse strand, counting down.
TGTGGGCAATTTTCATTCAGCAAGGCAGGGATTCCTCACTCACTCAGTGCCAGGATCACGCTGCTGTGGACTGTGCCAATGATAATCACGAAAGTCTGAGCTAGCAGTCTACTGGTAAGTGAAACTATTTAGTTCTTGTATATATTTAACCTTTATTTAACTAGGCAAGTCTATGTAGTAAACTAAGCTAATTTAGCTTGCTAGCAAAGAGCTGTCGATATATTCAAACATTGCTAAATGTGCAAACTGGTGATGGAGCCAACTAGTAAAAAAAACTTTTTTGCACTTGCTTGCAAACTTTGCTACAGTTGTTAGCTGGCTAATTGTTTTCCTCTTGGATGTTGTGTTTACTACTGAAACCCTTAGATGGCGAATTTATTTTATAATTCAACATAGGTTAGCTAGTTGCTAAGGGTCGACTTTTCCAGACAAGTGTTTGCACTGCAAGACTGAGATCAAGCAGATAACGTCATTATTGTTGCACCGCTGTATATTGCTGTCTAGCTATGTATACTGAACAAAAATATAAACCCAATATGTAAAGTGTTGGTCCAATATTTCATAAGCTGAAATAAAAGAATCCCGACATTTTCCGTAATGCACAAAAAGCTTATTCCGTGCTCAAATGTGTTTACATCCTCTTAGTGAGCATTTCTCCTTTGCCAAGATAATTCATCCACCTGACAGGTGTGGCATATCAATAAACTGATTAAACAGCATGATCATTACACTTTGAAATGTGCAATTTTGTCACACAACACAATGCCACACATGTCCCAAGGTTGAGGGACCTTGCAATTGGCATGGTGACTGCAGGAATGTCCACCAGAGTTGTTGGCAGATAATTTTATGTTTTTTTCTCTACCATAAGCCAATGTACAATGTCGTTAATACGATACAATTAACACAATGATACAATGTCGTTTTAGAGAATTTTCAGTGCGTCCAACTGGCCTCACAACCGCAGACCACATGTAACCATGCGAGCCCACAACTTCCACATCCGGCTTCTTCACCTCTGGGATCGTCTGAGACCAGCTACCTGGACAGCTGATGAAGCTGAGTATTTCTGTCTGTAATAAAGCCCCTTTGTGGGGAAAACTCTGATTGGCTGGGCCTGGCTTCCCAGTGGGAATTCTACAGAGATTTCACAACAAATAAACAATCAGGCATACAGGGGAATAAAAAAAAATATACAAACAACTCAATACAGATTCAAAATACAAAAACAGAAATAAATAAATGATCAGTAAACCTTAGAATGGATAGCTTTGGAATGGATAACATTATATTGATGACTGTACCTATTATGTAATGACTACTGGTAATACCTACTGGGAAACCTTAAAGTATCTCATCAGAGGGTAGCCTCTGCAAGCCATTAATGTATGATAATAATGGTTGCCATTTTCTAACAAATGTATCATTGGAACCACTAAGAGAATACTTCATTTTCTCAAGCTTTAGAAAGAATTTAACATCGTTGAGCCATTGAGAAGTAGAGGGGGGCTGAGCAGACTTCCACTGGAGAAGAATTCTACGTCGAGCTAATAAGGATGTAAAAGCAACAATATGGGCATGTTTGGGGTCCAGGGAGAACAAGTCTTCTGGAATACCAAAGACAGCTATCAAGGGACAAGGCTGCAGGTTCATTTCAAGCACCTCAGATAAAGTTTTAAAAATAGAATCTCAGTCATTTTTTTGTTTAGAGCATTAAATGAACATGTGACTATCACACTCATCATTTACATTTGGATATATATCAGACAATCTGGATTTGGAAAAATGTCCCCTATGTAAAACCTTAAATTGTATGAGACCAAGACGAGCACAAGATGTAGCATCACCGCCCGCCCGACTAGCATCACTACTCTGGATGGTTCTGACTTAGAATATGTTGACAGCTACAAATACCTTGGTGTCTGGTTAGACTGTAAACTCTCCTTCCAGACTCACATTAAGCATCTCCAATCAAAAATGATATCTAGAATAAGCTTCCTATTTCGCAACAAAGCCATCCTTCACTCATGCTGCCAAACATACCCTCGTAAAACTGACTCCTACCGATCCTTGACTTCGGCGATGTCATTTACAAAATAGCCTCCAACACTCTACTCATCAAATTGGATGTAGTCTATCACAGTGCCGTCTGTTTTGTCACCAAAGCCCAATATACTATCCACCACTGGGACCTGTATGCTTTCGTTGGCTGGTCCTCTCTACATATTCGTCGCCAAACCCACTGGCTCCAGGTCATCTATAAGTCTTTGCTAGGTAAAGCCCCACCTTGTCTCAGCTCATTGGTCACCATAGCAACACCCACCCATAGCACGCGCTCCAGCAGGTATATTTTACTGGTCATCCCCAAAGCCAACATCTCTTTGGTCGCCTTTCCTTCCAGTTCTTCGCTGCCAATGACTGGAACGAATTGCAAAAATCCCTGAAGTTGGAGACATATCTCCCTCTCTAACTTTAAGCATCAGCTGTCAGAGCAGCTCACAGATCATTGCACCTGTACATAGCCGATCTGTAAATAGCACACCCAACTACCTTATCTCCATATAATTGTTTTGTTGCTCTTTTGCACCCTAGTCTCTCTACTTGCACATCATCATCTGCACATCTATCACTCCATTATTAATGCTAAATTGTAATTATTTCGCCTCTATGGCCTATTTATTGCCTTACCTCCCTAATCTTATTACATTTGCACACACTGTACATAGACCTTTTCTATTGTGTTATTGACTGTACGTTTGTTTATCCCATGTGTAACTTTGGGTTGTTTTTGTTGCACTGCTTTGCTTTATTTTGACCAGGTCGCAATTGTAGATGAGAACTTATTCTCAACTGGCCTACCTGGTTAACTTCTTATGGCTGAAGGGGCAGTATTCAGTAGCTTGGATGAACGGTGCCCATATCAAACGGCCTGCTCCTCAGTCATAATTCCTAATATTTGCATATTATTATTATTATTGGATAGAAAACACCCTGAAGTTTCTAAAACTGTTTGAATTATGTCTGTGAGATTAACATAACTCATATTGGCAGGCAAAAACCTGAGAAGAAATCCAAACAGCAAGTGAGAAATCAATTTTCAAAACAGTGCCTATTGAAATCCCTGTTAGTTATGGATGTGCATGCACTTCCTAGGGCTTCCACAAGATGTCAGCATCTTTAGATACTGGTTGTAGGATTCTACTATAAAGGAGGGGCTCATAGGAGCTCTTTTACTGAGTGGTCTGCAGAAAGCCTCGGTCTCATTATGCGCGGTCACGAGAGAGTATGCTCTCGTTCCAATGCTTTTCTTCAGACAATGAAATTCTCCGGTTGGAACCTTATTGATGATTAATGTTAAAAACATCCTAAATATGGATTGCATACATCATTTGACTTGTTTCTACGACCTGTAACGGAACTTTTTGAGTTTTTGTCTGGAGGGATTGCTCGTGCCTCATGAAGATGGATTACTGGGCTGAACATGCTAACAACAAGTGGCTAAATGATGGGCTTTATGGAACTTTATGGAACAAATCAGTCATTTATTGTCGAACTGGGATTCCTGGGAGTGCCTTCTGCTGAAGATATTCAAAGGTAAGTGAATATTTATAGTGTTTTTTGTAGCTTCTGTTGACGCCAAAATGGCGGATATTTCTTTGGCTATTTTGGCTTCTGAGCGACACAGCGGTTGCATAGAGGATAAGTTTATCTTTAATTCTGTGAATAACACTTACATCTTTTATCAATGTTTATTATGAGTACTTCTGCAAAATCACCGGATGTTTTGGAATCAAAACATTACTGCACATAACGCGCCAATGTAAACTGAGAATTGTTTTATATATATATGCACATTATCGAACAAAACACACAATACATGTATAACATGATGTCCTATGAGTGTCATCTGATGAAGATAATCAAAGGTTAGTGATTCATTTTATCTATATTTCTGCTTTTTGTAACTCCTATCATTGGCTGAAAAAATGGCTGTGTGTATTTGTGACTTGGCTCTGACCTAACATAATCATATGTTGTGCTTTCGCTGTAAATCATTTTTTAAATCGGACACCATGGGTAGATTAACAAGATGTTTATCTTTCATTTGCTGTATTGGACTTGTTAATGTGTGAAAGTTACATATTTCCCAAAAATATTTTTGAATTTCGCGCACTGCCTTTTCAGCGGAATGTTGTGGGTGTTCCGCTAGCGGAACCCCGGGGCTAGAAATGTTAAGGAAAAGCAGCCAACAGGTGCTCAGCATATGTGGGAACTCCTTCAAGACTGTTGGAAAAGCATTCCAGGTGATGCTGGAGAAAAAAAATTGCACACTTCATTATTACATTTTTTAAGCCTTATCCCTCTTATTATATACTGTATTATATAATTATATTGCGTTGCTTTCTCTCTGTGATGCTGAAGGAGTATTTTCTAGTTTGTCCTAGTTTGTCCTTATTAATTTAACAACCATGTTTCTGTCCCAGATGATGGTACATCTTATTATAGCCTCTATTGTCCTCTAAAGCCATAACTGCTATCCTGCTGAGCACTTATTGGTATACAACTGATACTGATATGCAACCCATCTGACACAACGGTTGTGATACAACAATTTTTTTTGTGATGCAACATATAGTTAGCCTGCACAAAAATTATTACACAACCCATTGTGCAGTGTCTCGACAACCATTGTGTAAGCATTTCGATTCAGAAAAACTGTCCGTTGTCATACACCTCCGTTGTATCTAAAACAGTTATGCCAAATGTGTACATCAGTCATACAACCTGATTTTGTATGGGGGGCCTAGATGTGAACACCGATTAGTACAATGATTGGGATTGATGTTACTGTTGGATAAAGGAAAGAGGAAAGAGGTGGCATACATAGTTGGGTATTAGTAAAGCAGCAAACAAAAGAGCTCACAGTTTCCTTGTCACACAGAGCCTTTTCAAGTGATCGTTGGCCATTGACAATAGTGCAGGTAGTGGAGTGAAATCAATGGGCTTGTATTGCAGAAATCCTCAACTCTCTACAGTAGCAATTCTAAAGATTGAAGACAGAAGAAACACAAGATGAAACCAACAATACAAGGCTGCTATAGTTTCAACCAGCTACCGTCTTTTGGTCATTTCTTGTATTAAGATGGATATATTTTCAGAGGGATAGTCATACATACAGTGCATTCTGAAAGTATTCAGATCCCTTCCCTTTTCCACATTTTGTTACGTTACAGCCTTATTCTAAAATTGATTGAATAAAAATGTAAATCCCCATCAATCTACATAATGACAAAGACAAAACATGTTTTTAGAAATGAAAAACAGAAATATCTTATTTACATAGTTATTCAGACCCTTTGCTATGACATTTGAAATTGTGCTCAGGTGCATCCTGTTTCCATTGATCACCCTTGAGATGTTTCTACAACTTGATTGGAGTCCACCTTTGGTAAATTCAATTGATTAGACATGGTGAAGAAGGTGCAACAGCGTCTCTTCAACCTCAGGAGGCTGAAGAAATTTGGCTTGTCACCAAAAACACTCACAAACCTTTACAGATGCACAATTGAGAGCATCGTGTTCGGCTGTATCACTGCCTGGTACGGCAACTGCTCCGCCCACAACCGTAAGGCTCTCCAGAGGGTAGTGAGGTCTGCACAACGCATCACCGGGGGCAAACTACCTGCCCTCCAGGACACCTACAGCACCCGATGTCACAGGAAGGCCAAAAAGATCATCAAGGACAACAACCACACGGACCACTGCCTATTCAGCCCGCTATCATCCAGAAGGCGAGGTCAGTACAGATGCATCAAAGCTGGGACAGAGAGACTGAAAAACAGCTTCTATCTCAAGGCCATCAGACTGTTAAAAAGCCATCACAAACATTGAGTGGCTGCTGCCAACATACTGACTCAAATCTCTAGCCACTTTAATAATTAGAAATTGGATGTAATAAATGTATCACTTGTCACTTTCAACAATGACACTTTATATAATGTTTACATACCCTACATTACTCATCTCATATGTACAGTTGTAGTTGGAAGATTACATACACTTAGGTTTGAGTCATTAAAACTTGTTTTTAACCACTCCACAAATTTCTAACAAACTATAGTTTTGGCAAGTCGGTTATGACATCTACTTTGTGCATGACCCAAGTAATTTTTCCAACAAAATAAAGATTATTTCACTTATAATTCACTGTATCACAATTCTAGTGGGTCAGACGTTTACATCCACTAATTTGTGTGCCTTTAAACAGCTTGGAAAATACAGCTTGGATAATTATGTCATGGCTTTAGAAGCTTCTGACATTTGAGTCAATTGGAGGTGTACCTGTGGATGTATTTCAAGGCCTACATTCAAATTCACTGCCTCTTTGCTTGACATCATGGGAAAATCAAAAGAAATCAGCCATGACCCCAGAAAAAAAATTGTAGACCTCCACAAGTCTAGTTCATCCTTGGGAGCAATTTCCAAACACCTGAATGTACCACGTTCATCTGTCCAAACAATAGTACGGAAGTATAAACACCATGGGACAATGCAGCCGTCATACCGCTCAGGAAGGAGATGTGTTCTGTCTCCTAGATATGAACGTACTTTGGTGCGAAAAGTGCAAATCAATCCCAGAACAACAGCAAAGGACCTTGTGAAGATGCTGGAGGAAACAGGTACAAAAGTATCTATATCCACAGTAAAACGAGTCCTATGTTGACATAACCTGAAAGGCCGCTCAGCAAGAAAGAAGCCACTGCTCCAAAACCGCCATAAAAAAGCCAGACATTTACATTACATTTACATTTAACTCATTTAGCAGACGCTCTTATCCAGAGCGACTTACAAATTGGTGCATTCACCTTAGGACATCCAGTGAAACAGCCACTTTACAATAGTGCATCTAAATCTTTTAAAGGGGGGGGGGGGGGGGGGGGGGGGTCAGAAGGATTGCTTTATCCTATCCCAGGTATTCCTTAAAGAGGTGGGGTTTCAGGTGTCTCCGGAAGGTGGTGATTGACTCCGCTGTCCTGGCGTCGTGAGGGAGTTTGTTCCACCATTGGGGTGCCAGAGCAGCGAACAGTTTTGACTGGGCTGAGCGGGAACTGTACTTCCTCAGTGGTAGGGAGGCGAGCAGGCCAGAGGTGGATGAACGCAGTGCCCTTGTTTGGGTGTAGGGCCTGATCAGAGCCTGAAGGTACTGAGGTGCCGTTCCCCTCACAGCCCCGTAAGCAAGCACCATGGTCTTGTAGCGGATGCGAGCTTAAACTGGAAGCCAGTGGAGAGAGCGGAGGAGCGGGGTGACGTGAGAGAACTTGGGAAGGTTGAACACCAGACGGGCTGCGGCGTTCTGGATGAGTTGTAGGGGTTTAATGGCACAGGCAGGGAGCCCAGCCAACAGCGAGTTGCAGTAATCCAGACGGGAGATGACAAGTGCCTGGATTAGGACCTGCGCCGCTTCCTGTGTGAGGCAGGGTCGTACTCTGCGGATGTTGTAGAGCATGAACCTACAGGAACGGGCCACCGCCTTGATGTTAGTTGAGAACGACAGGGTGTTGTCCAGGATCACGCCAAGGTTCTTTGCGCTCTGGGAGGAGGACACAATGGAGTTGTCAACCGTGATGGCGAGATCATGGAACGGGCAGTCCTTCCCCGGGAGGAAGAGCAGCTCCGTCTTGCCGAGGTTCAGCTTGAGGTGGTGATCCGTCATCCACACTGATATGTCTGCCAGACATGCAGAGATGCGATTCGCTACCTGTTTATCAGAAGGGAGAAAGGAGAAGATTAATTGTGTGTCGTCTGCATAGCAATGATAGGAGAGATCATGTGAGGTTATGACAGAGCCAAGTGACTTGGTGTATAGCGAGAATAGGAGAGGGCCTAGAACAGAGCCCTGGGAGACACCAGTGGTGAGAGCACGTGGTGAGGAGACAGATTCTCGCCACGCCACCTGGTAGGAGCGACCTGTCAGGTAGGACGCAATCCAAGCGTGGGCCGCGCCGGAGATGCCCAACTCGGAGAGGGTGGAGAGGAGGATCTGATGGTTCACAGTATCAAAGGCAGCCGATAGGTCTAGAAGGATGAGAGCAGAGGAGAGAGAGTTAGCTTTAGCAGTGCGGAGCGCCTCCGTGACACAGAGAAGAGCAGTCTCGGTTGAATGACTAGTCTTGAAACCTGACTGATTTGGATCAAGAAGGTCATTCTGAGAGAGATAGCAGGAGAGCTGGCCAAGGACGGCACGTTCAAGAGTTTTGGAGAGAAAAGAAAGAAGGGATACTGGTCTGTAGTTGTTGACATCGGAGGGATCGAGTGTAGGTTTTTTCAGAAGGGGTGCAACTCTCGCTCTCTTGAAGACGGAAGGGACGTAGCCAGCGGTCAAGGATGAGTTGATGAGCGAGGTGAGGTAAGGGAGAAGGTCTCCGGAAATGGTCTGGAGAAGAGAGGAGGGGATAGGGTCAAGCGGGCAGGTTGTTGGGCGGCCGGCCGTCACAAGACGCGAGATTTCATCTGGAGAGAGAGGGGAGAAAGAGGTCAGAGCACAGGGTAGGGCAGTGTGAGCAGAACCAGCGGTGTCGTTTGACTTAGCAAACGAGGATCGGATGTCGTCGACCTTCTTTTCAAAATGGTTGACGAAGTCATTTGCAGAGAGGGAGGAGGGGGGGGGGGGGGGGATTCAGGAGGGAGGAGAAGGTGGCAAAGAGCTTCCTAGGGTTAGAGGCAGATGCTTGGAATTTAGAGTGGTAGAATGTGGCTTTAGCAGCAGAGACAGAAGAGGAAAATGTAGAGAGGAGGGAGTGAAAGGATGCCAGGTCCGCAGGGAGGCGAGTTTTCCTCCATTTCCGCTCGGCTGCCCGGAGCCCTGTTCTGTGAGCTCGCAATGAGTAGTCGTGCCACGGAGCAGGAGGGGAGGACCGAGCCGGCCTGGAGGATAGGGGACATAGAGAGTCAAAGGATGCAGAAAGGGAGGAGTGTTGAGGAGGCAGAATCAGGAGATAGGTTGGAGAAGGTTTGAGCAGAGGGAAGAGATGATAGGATGGAAGAGGAGAGAGTAGCGGGGGAGAGAGAGCGAAGGTTGGGACGGCGCGATACCATCCGAGTAGGGGCAGTGTGGGAAGTGTTGGATGAGAGCGAGAGGGAAAAGGATACAAGGTAGTGGTCGGAGACTAGGAGGGGAGTTGCAATGAGGTTAGTGGAAGAACAACATCTAGTAAAGATGAGGTCAAGCATATTGCCTGCCTTGTGAGTAGGGGGGAAGGTGAGAGGGTGAGGTCAAAAGAGGAGAGGAGTGGAAAGAAGGAGGCAGAGAGGAATGAGTCAAAGGTAGACGTGGGGAGGTTAAAGTCACCCAGAACTGTGAGAGGTGAGCCGTCCTCAGGAAAGGAGCTTATCAAGGCATCAAGCTCATTGATGAACTCTCCAAGGGAACCTGGAGGGCGATAAATGATAAGGATGTTAAGCTTGAAAGGGCTGGTAACTGTGACAGTATGGAATTCAAAGGAGGCGATAGACAGATGGGTAAGGGGAGAAAGAGAGAATGACCACTTGGGAGAGATGAGGATCCCGGTGCCACCACCCCGCTGACCAGAAGCTCTCGGGGTGTGCGAGAACACGTGGGCAGACGAGGAGAGAGCAGTAGGAGTAGCAGTGTTATCTGTGGTGATCCATGTTTCAGTCAGTGCCAAGAAGTCGAGGGACTGGAGGGAAGCATAGGCTGAGATGAACTCTGCCTTGTTGGCCGCAGATCGGCAGTTCCAGAGGCTGCCGGAGACCTGGAACTCCACGTGGGTCGTGCGCGCTGGGACCACCAGGTTAGGGTGGCCGTGGCCACGCGGTGTGAAGCGTTTGTATGGTCTGTGCAGAGAGGAGAGTACAGGGATAGACAGACACATAGTTGACAGGCTACAGAAGAGGCTACGCTAATGCAAAGGAGATTGGAATGACAAGTGGACTACACGTCTCGAATGTTCAGAAAGTTAAGCTTACGTTGCAAAAATCTTATTGACTAAAATGATTAAAATGATACAGTACTGCTGAAGTAGGCTAGCTAGCAGTGGCTGCGTTGTTGACTTTGTTTGAAAGTGTAGCTGGCTAGGTAACCTCGATAGCTGGCTAGGTAACCACGATAACTGGCTAGATAATTACTCTAAACTACACAATTATCTTAGATACAAGGACAGCAAAGACAACTATGTAGCTAGCTAACACTACACTAATCAAATCGTTCCGTTGTAATGTAATAGTTTCTACAGTGCTGCTATTCGGTAGAAGTTGGCTAGCTAGCAGTGTTGACTAGGTAGGAGAACGGCAGCGCGGCGGACGAAAATAGCTGGCTAGCTAACCGATAATTACTCTAAACGACACAATTATCTTAGATACAGAGACAGCAAAGACAACTATGTAGCTAGCTAACACTACACTAATCAAGTTGTTCCGTTGTTCCGTTGAATGTAATAGTTTCTACAGTGCTGCTATTCGGTGGCTAGCTGGCTAGCTAGCAGTGTTGACTACGTTACGTTACGTTAGAAGGACGAAAATAGCTGGCTAGCTAACCTAGATAATTACTCTAAACTACACAATTATCTTTGATACAAAGACGGCTATGTAGCTAGCTAAGATCAAACAAATCAAACCGTTGTACTGTAATGAAATTAAATTAAATGTAATACTACCTGTGGAGCGAAGCGGAATGCGACTACTCGCTCCAACCCGGAAATGTCACTACGGGTTGCAACTGCACATGGGGACAAAGATCGTACGTTTTGGAGAAATGTCCTCTGGTCTGATGAAACAAAAATAGAACTGTTTGGCCATAATGACCATTGGAAAAATGGGGATTCTTGCAAGCCGAAGAACACCATCCGAACCATGAAGCACGGGGGTTGCAGCATCATGTCGTGGGGGTGCTTTGCTGCAGGAGGGACTGGTGCACTTCACAAAATAGATGGCATCATGAGGGAGAAAATTATGTGGATATATTGAAGCAACATCTCAAGACATCAGTCAGGAAGTTAAAGCTTGGTCGCAAATGGGTCTTCCAAATGGACAATGACCCCAAGCATACTTCCAAAGCGTGTGCGAGTAAGGAGGCCTACAAACCTGACTCAGTTACACCAGCTCTGTCAGGAGGAATGTGCCAAAATTCCCCCAACTTATTGTGGGAAGCTTGTGGAAGGCAACCCGAAACGTTTGACCTAAGTTAAACAATTTTAAGGCAATGCTACCAAATACTAATTGAGTATTTGTAAACTTCTGACCCACTGGGAATGTGATGAAAGAAATAAAAGCTGAAATAAATCATTCTCTCTACTATTAAACTGACATTTCACATTCTTAAAATAAAGTGGTGATCCTAACTGACCTAGGACAGGGAATTTTCACTAGGATTAAATGTCAGGAATTGTGAAAACTGAGTTTATGTATTTGGCTAAGGTGTATGTAAACTTCCGACTTCAACTGTATATTGTACTCTATACCATCTTCTGAATTCTGCCAATGCCGTTCGGCCATCGCTCATCCATATATTTATATGTACATATTCTTATTCATTCTTTTACACTTGTGTGTAAGGTAGTTGTGAAATTGTTAGATTTCTTGTTAGATATTAGTGCACGGTCAGAACTAGAAGCACAAGCATTTAGCTACACTCACATTAACATCTGCTAACCATGTGTATGTGACCAATAAAATGTAATTTGATTTGGAAAGGCACACCCCTGTCTATATAAGGTCCCACAGTTGACAGTGCATGTTAGAGCAAAAACCAAGCCATGAGGTTGAAGGAATTGTCCGTAGAGCTCCGAGACAGGATTTTGCTGAGGCACAGATCTGGTAAAGGGTAGCAAAACATTTTGGCAGCATTGAAGGTCCCCAAGAACACAGTGGCCTCCATCATTCTTAAATCAAAGAATTTTGGAACCAGCAAGACTCTCCAAAACTGAGCAATCAGGGGAGAAGGGTCTTAGTCAGGGAGGTGACCAAGAACCTCAAGGTCACTCTGACTTAGCTCCAGAGTTCCTCTGTGGAGTTGGGAGAACGTTCCAGAAGGACAACCATCTCTCAGCAATCCACTAATCAGGCCTTTATGCGGGAGTAGCGAGACAGACGACACTCCTCAGTAAAAAGCACATGACAGCCTGCATGGAGTTTGCCAAAAAGCACCTAAAGGACTCTCCAACCATGAGAAACAAGACTCTCAGGTCTGCTGAAACCAAGATTGAACTCTTTGGCCTGAATGCCAAGTGTCACATCTGGAGGAAACATAGCACTATGCATACTGTGAAGTATGGTGGTGGCAGCCTCATGCTGTGGGGGTATTTTTCAGTGGCAGGGACTGGGAGACTAGTCAGGATCGAGGGAAAGATGAACAGATCGAAATACAGAGAAATCCTTGATGAAAACCTTCTCCAGAGTGCTCAGAACCTCAGACTGGAGCAAAGGTTCTCCTTCCAACAGGACAACGACCCTAAGTACACAAACAAAACAACGCAGGATTGGCTTTGGGACAGGTCTCTGATTGTTCTTGAGTGGCCCAGCCAGAGCCCGGACTTGAACCCGATCGAACATCTCTGGAGTGACCTGAAAATAGCTGTGCAGCAATGCTCCCCATCCAACAAGACCAAGCTTGAGAGGATCTGCAGAGAAGAATTAGAGAAACTCCCCAAATACAGGTGTGCCAAGCTTGTAGCATCTTATCCAAGAAGACTTGAGGCTGTAAACGCTGCCAAAGATCCTTCAACAAAGTACTGAGTAAAGGGTCTGAATACTTATGTAAATGTAATTTCCGTTCATTATTATTGTATTTTTTTGCAAAATCTTCTAAAAACCTGTTTTTACTTTGTCATATAGATTGATGAGGGGGAAAAAAACAATTTATGCACACTGCACAAAGGAACTCTGCCTAGAAGCCCAGCATCCCGGAGTCGCCTCTTCACTGTTGACATTGAGACTGGTGTTTTGCGGGTACTATTTAATGAAGCTGCCAGTTGAGGACTTGTGAGGCGTCTGTTTCTCAAACTAGACACTCTAATGTACTTGTCCTCTTGCTCATTTGTGCACTGGGGACTCCCACTCCTCTTTCTATTCTGGTTAAAGCCAGTTTGTGCTGTTCTGTGAAGGGAGTAGTACATAGCATTGTACGAGATCTTCAGTTTCTTGGCAATTTCTCGCATGGAATAGCCTTCATTTCTCAGAACAAGAATAGACCAAAACGTTTCAGAAGAAAGTCCTTTGTTTCTGGCAATTTTGAGCCTGTTACTGAACCCACAAATGCTGATGCTCCAGATACTCAACTAGTCTAAAGTAGGCTAGTTGTATTGCTTCTTTAATCAAAACAGCATTTTTCAGCTGTGCTAACATAATTGCAAAAGGGTTTTCTAATGATCACTTAGCCTTTTAAAATGATAAACTTGGATTAGCTAACACAACGTGCAATTGGAACACAGGAGTGATGGTTGCTGATAATGGGCCTCTGTACGCCTATGTAGATATTCCATAAAAAATCTGCTGTTTCCAACTACAATTTCCAACATTAACAATGTCTGCACTGTATTTCTTATCAATTTTATGTTATTTTAATGGACCAAAAATTTGGTTTTCTTTGAAAAACAAGGACATTTCGACGTGACCCCAAACTTTTGAACGGTAGTGTATAAAGGTAAAAAAATATTCGACAAAGCGGGAGCTGCTGGAGGACGAGATTACAGTCTCTACACTGTACTATTCACCGCAATATGCTTTAATTACAGTATGTTCAGGAGAACATTTGCTGTGTGAATGCTTGGCACACATATAGTTATCCCTTGATGTGTTTTAAAAAATAAAACAGACTGCGGGGGGAGGGTAATGCAAGTCCAACTGCCCATAGCATATGACAAAAAAATATATTTTACGGACTCTAGTTGCGCTCACACACATGCAACACATTATCCATCAGAAAAACCAGGGGGCAGTAGATAGCCTAGGCTAAAGGTTGAAGAGGTCGGCCAGCAACAGGAGGGGTGCCAGTTTGAATCTGAAACCTAATACCCCAGCTTGGAAATGAAAAACAGTGTATTGCCTACCAAAGCCTATTACAAACAGCCCAGCATCTGTTCCAAGGTTTCTGCCAAACTGCTTCGAGCTGAGAGGGGAATTATTATACTGTACCTGCACACATACTGTATGGATCCAGTCCACTTTTCACTCACTCCCAGTTTGTTCATGGTCCAGGTGAGTGTTTCTATGTAATTCATTTCCCTGGTGGTTTAAACAGATTAGGAGAGTTCCTCTTGGAACTGTCACAGTCTTAAGGAGACCAACAACTTGAACCCCAACACTGACTCCAGGGCAGCGTTTCCTTCAAGGAAGAAGTTCCTTTTATTCCTTCCCTCTGCCCTTGTTCAGCCCTCTTCACAGAGCTGATAGGACTGGATATGTGAAAGCAACATGGTGCACACTAGGTGTGGCTATTGCTTAGACCTACATCGGTGTCTTCGAGGAGGGTAGAGGGGAGGTAACATATTCTTGGAATGAAATGCAGCCCACCCGATGTCACCTACCAGATGATACAGCATTTTGTCAAGCTGCTTGCTTCAGGGTTCAAGGCACTGAATCATACAGATGCATCTTGTGTTTCTTCTCTCACACATATATTATGCAACACCTTAATGTCTTTTTGCAATATTATTTGAAAATTGGCTCCAATTTGAACCCCCTGGCTGAGATATTAAAAGGGCCTTGTTGAACAGGTTGGTTTGTTCACTTATTTTCTTCCAGATACTGGGGAAATGAGAGGCAGTCATTTGAGTGATGTGTAAAGGTTCCTAAAGCTACATGATGGTGCTGTTTAAAATGCTCTGCAGCAGAAATTTCAATCAGAGATGATTGAAGGCTCCTCATATTTCATGTTCTGTCAGGAAGCAACCAGCCAGCGTTCAGAATTTATTGTAGCAGCGAGATTTTAATAATTTGAAAGTGATCTGTCACCTGAAACTAAGCAGCAGACAAATGGAGAGTGAACCTACTTTATGATGAAAATGACTGAGTGCTTACACCAAGGATGCCTATTGTTTGTATTCAAATATATGTTGGTGTTTTTATAGAATGCAGCACTCCTTGCAAAATGCTTTTGTTGTACAGAGAAACAAACAAACACAAATACAAATGTTCAGGTTTATCTTGGCAAGAATAGTGGTCCGTCTGCATGATCTCATGGGAGACAGAAAATTGTGTGTGTGTTCTCTCTATGGGTACCTAGTGGATGAAACAGACTATAAAGTGTTAGCTTAAAGCATTGAAGCAAAGACCAAATCATCGATTGAGAAATGAACATGTACAGTATGAAATCATTTTCCTAATTTCAACACAAAGTAATGTATTCAGGCTGATAGTGAGAAAACAGTGTGGTACACACACCACCACACTGATAATAGATGGTTGCTGAGGGCAATCCCATTCATTTGTTTGGATTGCAGATTGAGTTTTCCCACTGCCATTAAATCATCCATGCATTCAAGTGAGCATCCTGATGGTTGCATCCTGATGGTTGCAGTTCCTTCCTATCATGTACACGCCTATCACAGGCTTCTGCTCTCTGCTGCACCTGGACCGCCATGCTTCCTTTACTTCCTGTATTCTCCCTGCATCTTGCTTCTGCTGCCCATATCTATCCAAACACGTAACCCACAGGATCCATCACCGGGAAAAAAACAGATGAGCTTCATCTCTCTGCAGCAAGACGGCACAGATATCATTACTTTCTATAGCCCAGGAAATCAGCCTGCAATCTATAGCACTGAAGAATGATGCATTGAGACCCAGAGAGAGAGGAAGAGAGAGAGAGCTAGAGGGGAGAGAGAGACAGGGGGAGAGAGGGAGAGATGGAGAGACAGAGAGAGAGATGGGTATGATACAGTATGTATGATTGAAAGCCATGGCACTGACTCAACAGAATCATTATTCAAATGTAGGCAGATGGTAAAATGGTCTACCATATCAAGACTCTGGCTGGCTGTTCCACTGCTTGTGAGTGTGTATGTGAGAGAGAGCAAGAAAGAGAGAGAGAAGGAGAGAGGGGGAAAGAGAGAGAGCAAGAAAGAGGACAGGGAAGAGCAGAGATTAACTTTGTATGACACACTATATTTACAAAAGTATGTGGACACCCCTTCAAATTAGTGGATTCGGATATTTCAGCCACACCCATTACTGACAGGTGTATAACATTTTAATTGAGCACACAGCTATGCAATCCCCATACACAAACATTGGCAGTATAATGGCCTTACTGAAGAGCTCAGTGACACTATGAAGGGACTAGAAATCCAGGGCTTAAAAACAAAGGTGTCGTTGTATGCTGATGATTCATGTTTTCTTTTAAATTCACAATTTAGATCCCTCCACAGCCTGATAGAGGATCTAGAAAAAAAATGTAATTATGATAAGTGTACTATATTACGTATTGGATCACAAAAATATATAACTTTTACATTACCATGTAGTTTACCAATAAAATGGTCAGACGGGGATGTGGACAGACTCGGTATACATATCCCGAAAAAATGAAATGATCTCACTCCAATAGAATTGTATAGAAAGATAGCAAAAATAGATATTGCTATCATGGAAAGGAAAATACCTGTCTATTTGTGGAGTCATATCCCAGTATCCCTATTTGCTTATGGTCTTGCCTACACCTAGCGACCTGTTTTTTAAATTATATGAGAAAAAATATAACATTTTATGTGGAATGGCAAGCCAGACAAAATTAACATGGCCTATTTATATACTGAATATGAATTCGGAGGGTAGAAATAATTTAAAATTAAGGCGTTAGACCTCTCACTAAAGGTGTCAGTTATACAAAAGTTATACTTCAATGCGAACTGGTTCTCTATCAAATTAGTAAGAATGTCTCACCCCACGTTCAAGAATGGCCTTTTTCCATTTTTTCAGATTACAACCTCTCACTTTTGGTTATTTGAAAATTGAATCAAAATATTGCTATTTTTAAATAAAGCAATAGAAAGTTGGTTGTAATTTGAATTTAATCCACCAGAAATCACATTTGCTCCCTCTCCAGCCTCTAGGTCACCAGACTGCTCGTTATGGCGCACACCTGTCACCATCGTTACGCGCACCTGTGCATCATCAGACTTACCTGGACTCCATCACCTCCCTGATTACCTTCCCTATATACAATTGAAGTCGGAAGTTTACATACACCTTAGCCAAATACATTTAAACTCAGTTTTCACAATTCCTGACATTTAATCCTTGTAAAAATGCCCTGTTTTAGGTCAGTTAGGATCACCACTTTATTTTAAGAATGTGAAATGTCAGAATAATAGTAGAGAGAATGATTTATTTCAGCTTTTATTTCTTTCATCACATTCCCAGTGGGTCAGAAGTTTACATACACTGAATTAGTATTTGGTAGCATTGCCTTTAAATTGTTTAACTTGGGTCAAACGTTTTGGGTTTGACCCAAAATTGAATTTTGGCCTATTGAATTTTGGCCTATTCCTCCTGACAGAGCTGGTGTAACTGAGTCAGGTTTGTAGGCCTCCTTACTCGCACACGCTTTTTCAGTTCTGCCCACAAATGTTCTATGGGATTTAGGTCAAGGCTTTGTGATGGCCACTCCAATACCTTGACTTTGTTGTCCTTAAGCCATTTTGCCACAACTTTGGAAGTATGCTTGGGGTCATTGTCCATTTGGAAGACCCATTTGCGACCAAGCTTTAACTTCCTGACTGATGTCTTGATATGTTGCTTTAATATATCCACATAATTTTCTCCCTCATGATGCCGTCTATTTTGTGAAGTGCACCAGTCCCTCCTGCAGCAACGCACCCCCACGACATGATGCTGCCACCCCCATGCTTCACAGTTGGGACGGCTTGCAAGAATCCCCCTTTTTCCTCCAAACATAACAATGGTCATTATGGCCAAACAGTTCTACTTTTGTTTCATCAGACCAGAGGACATTTCTCCAAAAAGTACGATCTTTGTCCCCATGTGCAGTTGCAAAAAAGTCTGGCTTTTTTTATGGTGGTTTTGGAGCAGAGGCCTCTTCCTTGCTGAGTGGCCTTTCAGGTTTTGTTGATATAGGACTTGTTTTACTGTGGATATAGATACTTTTGTACCTGTTTCCTCCAGCATCTTCAATCAATCAATCAAATGTATTTATAAAGCCCTTCTTACATCAGCTGATGTCACAAAGTGCTGTACAGAAACCCAGCCTAAAACCCCAAACAGCAAGCAATGCAGGTGTAGAAGCAAGGTCCTTTGCTGTTGTTCTGGGATTGATTTACACTTTTCGCACCAAAGTACATTCATCTCTAGGAGAAAGAACGCGTCTCCTTCCTAAGTGGTATGACGGCTGCGTGGTCCCATGGTGTTTATACTTGCATACTATTGTTTGTACAGATGAATGTGATACCTTCAGGCATTTTGAAATCGCTCCCAAGAATGAACCAGACTTTTGGAGGTGTACAATTTTTTTTCTGAAGTCTTGGCTGATTTCTTTGGATTTTCTCATGATATCAAGCAAAGAGGCACTGAGTTTGAATGTAGGCCTTGAAATGCATCCACAGGTACACCTCCAAATGACTCAAATGATGTCAATTAGCCTATCAGAAGCTTCTGAAGCCATGACATAATTTTCTGGAATTTTCCAAGCTGTTTAAAGGCACACAACTTAGTGGATGTAAACGTCTGACCCACTGGAATTGTGATACAGTGAATTATAAGTGAAATAATCTGTCTGTAAACAATTGTTGGAAAAATTACTTGTGTCATGCACACAGTGGATAGTAGTTTTGTGGAGTGGTTGAAAACAAGTTTTAATGACTCCATCCTAAGTGTATGTAAACTTCCGACTTCAACTGTATGTCACTCCCTTTTGTTCCTTCCCCAGGCATTATTGTTTCTGTTTGTGTCATGTCTGTGCGTTGTTTGTGGTTCTTGTTTTGTTTTCAGTTGCGTTTATTTATTAAAACACTCACTTTCTGAACTTACTTCCCGACTCTCAGCGCACTCGTTACACAGAACAAATATTACAACAAATATTGTGGTTAAACTCAAATATATTTATTGATAAACATTAGTTTAGGAGAAAAAAAACCATTTACAGTTTTTATAATCTTTGTAAATTATATCATAAATAGGACTGGTGGAGTAATGTCACAAATGCAGCTAACAGAAATATATGGAAATGTCTGCTTTATCCAAAATTGTGACTAGTTTCAGGAAACTGGGCTGGACATGCCAAGATCGGATTGGTCTTCCATGTAGCGTGCTTCTGTCTATAACATGAGCTGCTCAGTATGAGTAATCCTTTCTAACGCAGCTTTTTTTAATGATATCAAAAAGAACTGCAAAAGTGTTGCTAATGCTCTCCAGTTTCTGGAGGACCAAGTTTTGAAATCAGTGGAATGCCCAGTGGAAGCACAGTATAATAGCTAAGGAGATGGAGAAAATTCTGCCGTTTGATTGCAAATATGCGTAAGGAGTTGAAAAGAAAGCACACAGGCTGTTGTACAAAACACCTGTCACCGGATTACATCTTTAAACTAAGGGCCACCATGGCATCCGTGACAGAGGGGGTTGAAGCATTCATCCATGTACATGGGTAAGAGAATCTAGCTAGCTACGTTTTCAGATATTATATGTTTCTAATTTAGTCTCAAAGTTGTTTTCATTGCAAGTTAAAGTGTACTTTTAGCTAGCTAACTAATGTTAGCTGTCTGGCTTGCTAGCTAACATTATGTGTATGATCTGTGTAGTAATATTATTCATATATCAGAATGTAATTTGCATTGCTAAGTTAGTTAAAGCCTAACATTAGATAGCTAGCTAACATTGAACCTAGTTGGTTAGCTTTAGCTGCCTGGAGATTCATGCATAGTAGGAAAGTTATGAGTTGGGATTATGGTTAATTGTTTTGCTAGCTAGCTAGTTACATGTCCAAAACAAGACTTTCATTGTACTGTTTACACCTTTGTATCATGTTCATGTGAAAATTAAACTTTGATTTTATTTGATATAGTGTGTGTTTATCAGAGATGGTCATGTGAAGAAAGCATGACCTGCACCAAAGTCAAATAAGGATATAACATATTTTATAAAGATGTTCTCTTTATTTAACTAGGCAGTCAGTTAAGAACAAATTCTTATTTTCAATGACAGCCTAGGCACAGTTGGTTAACACCCTTGTTCAGGGGCAGAAGGATACATTTGTACCTTGTCAACTCGGGGATTCGATCTTGCAACCTTTCGGTTACTAGTCCAATGCTCTAACCACTAGGCTACACTGCCACTCAACTACCAACAAGTGTGTGTCCAAGTTTTAAAATTGTCCTGCTTTTATTTTGTCACTCAGAACTGTAAGCTATTTTCTGTAATTAGCTTATCATTAACTTGTAAGTAATGATCTTGTTGTGAGTTTATTTTCCTGTAATAATTAATACAAATGAGCTAAAGTTAAGACAACTGGGAACTCTGAAGTAAATGAGCTCCGACTGGGAAAATGCATTTTCAAAGGTCATCCAACTCGATATTCCAAGTCGGGAATTCAGGTCTCTTCTAGAGCTCCGACCAGAAGATCACTAATGTCATGATTCAACCTTGTTTTTTTCAGAGTTTCCCAGTTGTCTTGAAAGCACCATAAATCCAGAGAATGACAGACTTTAATGACAAAGTTTGATGACAAACTCGTTGCCCATGAGAAGGACAGCCGCTCCACCTTCCTGTTCAAGTGAGCACAGCACAACAAAGTGAGTTCAAAAATGTATTGTTTGTTGCTGCATAAATAATGGAATATGCCAGAGAGATACAGTGCAGTTGGAAAGTATTCAGACCCTTTGACTTTTTCCATATTTCGTTACGTTACATCCTTATTCTAAAATGGATTAAACGCTTATTTTTTCCCTTCATCAATCTACCCACAATACCACATAATGACATTTTTGCAAATGTATTAAAAATAAAAAATGGATATGTCACATTTACATAACTATTCAGACCCTTTACTCAGTACTTTGTTGAAGCACCTTTGGCAGCGATTACAGTCTTCTTGGGTATGATGTCACAAGCTTGGCACACCTGTATATTTGGGGAGTTTCTCCCATTATTCTATGCAGATCTTGTCAACCTCTGTCAGGTTGGATGGGAAGCGTCGCTGCAACGCTATTTTCAGGCCTCTCCAGAGATGTTTGATCGGGTTCAAGGCTGGGCTCTGGTTATGCCACTCAAGGACATTCAGAGACTTATCCCAAAACTACTACTGCGTTGTTTTGGCTGTGTGCTTAGGGTCTTTGTCCTGTTGGAAGATGAACCTTTTCCCCAGTCTGAGGTCCTGAACGCTCTGGAGCAAGTTGTCATCAAGGATCTCTCTGTACATTGTTCCTTTCATCTTTCACTCGATCCTGACAAGTCTCCCATTCCCTGCCACTGAAAAACAATCCTACAGCATGAGGCTGCCACCACCATGCTTCCCCGTAGGGATGGTGCCAGGTTTCCTCCAGATTTGATGCTTGGCATTCAGTCCAAAGAGTTCAATTTTGTTTTCATCAGACCAGCGAATCTTGTTTCTCATGGTCTGAGAGTTCTTCAGGTGTCTTTTGGCAACTCCAAGCGGGCTGTCATGTGCCTTTTACTGAGGCGTGGCTTCTGTCTGGCCCCTCCACCATAAAGGCCTGATTGCTGGAGTGCTGCAGAGATGGTTGTCCTTCTGGAGGGTTCTTCCATCTCCACAGAGGATCTCTGGAGCTCTGTCAGAGTGACCATCGGGTTCTGGATCACCTCCCTGACCAAGGCCTTTCTCCGATAATTGCTCAGTTTGGCCGGGCGGCCAGCTCTAGGAAGAGTCTTCGTGATTTCTATCTTCTTCTATTTATTAATGATGGAGGCCACAGTGTTCCTAGGGACCTTTAATGCTGAATACATTGTTTGGAACCCTTCCCCAGATCTGTGCCTCGACATAATCCTGTCTAGGAGCTCTACAGATAATTAATTCTACCTCATGGCTTGGTTTTTGCTCTGACATGCACTGTCAACTGTGGGACCTTAGATAGACAGGCGTGTGCTTTTCCAAATCATGTCCAAAAATGTAATTTACCACATTTGGACTCCAATCAAGTTGTAGAAACATCTCAAAGATGATCAATGGAAACAGAATGCATTTGAGCTCCATTTCAAGTCTCTTATCAAAGGGTCTGACTACTTATGTAAATAAGGTATTTCTGTTATTTATTTATTTATTTGCCAAAAAATCTAAAAAATATATTCTTATTATGGGCTATTGTAAACATTGATCCAGAGCATCCCAAACATGCTCAATGAGTGACATGTCTGGTGAGTATGCAGGCCATGAGAGAACTGGGACATTTTCAGCTTCCAGAAATTGTACAGATCCTTGCGACATGGGGCCATGCATTATCATGCTGAAACATGAGGTGATGGCGGTGAATGAATGGCATGACAATTGGGCACATTTGTGGCCTGCTGGAGGTCATTTTGCAGGGCTCTGGCAGTGCTCCTCCTTGCACAAAGGCGGAGGTAGCGGTCCTGCTGCTGGGTTGTTGCCCTCCTACGGCCTCCTCCACGTCTCCTGATGTACTGGCCTGTCTCCTGGTAGCGCCTCCATGCTCTGGACACTACGCTGACAGACACAGCAAACCTTCTTGCCACAGCTCGCATTAATGTGCCATCCTGGATGAGCTGCACTACCCGAGCCACTTGTGTGGGTTGTAGACTCCGTCTCATGCTACTACTAGATTGAAAGCACCGGCAGCATTCAAAAGTGACCAAAGCATCAGCCAGGAAGCATAAGAATTGAGAAGTGGTCTGTGGTCACCACCTGCAGAACCACTCCTTTATTGGGGGTGTCTTGCTAATTGCCTATAATTTCCACCTTTTGTCTATTCCATTTGCACAACAGCATGTGAAATGTATTGTCAATCAGTGTTGCTTCCTAAGTGGACAGTTTGATTTCACAGAAGTGTGATTGACTTGGAGTTACTTTGTGTTGTTTAAGTGTTCCCTTTATTTTTTTGAGCAGTGTAGTTTTCAAGCCCTGCCACATCCGACGAGCGTCAGAGCCAATATAGTAGGATTCAATCTTAGTCCCGTATTGACGCTTTGCGTGGTGGTTCGTCTAAGGGCATAGCGTGATTTCTTACAAGGGTCCGGATTATTGTCCCGCTCCTTGAAAGCGGCAGCTCTAGCCTTTAGCTCAGTGCGGATGTTGCCTGTAATCCATGGCTTCTGGTTGGGACGGTCACTGTGGGGACGATGTCGTCGATGCACTTATTGATGCAGCCAGTGACTGAGGTGGTATACTCCTTAATGCCATTGGATGAATCCCCGAACATATTCCAGTCTTTGTTAGCTGTCACGTTCTGACCTTAGTTCTTTTGTATTTTCTTTGTTTTAGTATGGTCAGGGCATCAGTTGGGTGGTTTATCTATGTTTGTTTTTTTATGTGGGGTTTTTCGTTTGGCCTGATATGGTTCTCAGAGGCAGGTGTTTGTCGTTGTCTCTGATTGGGAACCATATTTAGGGAGCCTGTTTTTCTATTGTGTTTTGTGGGTGGTTATTTTCCGTGTCAGTGTTTGTTCCACACGGAACTGTTTTGGTTTGTTTTTCACGTATTGTTTATTGTTTTGTTTCTGTGTTCGTTCGTTAATAAAGAGCATGAACACATACCACGCTGCGCATTGGTCCGACATTTCTTACTCCTCGTCAGAGGAGGACGAAGAAAGCCGTTACATTAGCAAAACAGTCCTGTACCGAAGCATCCGTGTCATCTGATCACTTCCGTATTTTAGCGAGTCACTAGTACTTCCTGCTTTAGTTTTTTCTTGTAAGCAGAAATCAGGAGTTCATAATTATGGTCAGATTTGCTAAATGGAGGGTGAGGGAGAGCTTTGTATTCTTCTCTGTGTGTGGAGTAAAGGTGGTCTAGAGTTTTTTTCCTTCTGGTTGCACATGTGACATGCTGGTAGAAATTAGGTCAAATAGATTTAAGTTTTCCTGCATTCAAGTCCCTGGCCACTGAGAAGCCAGCCAGCTCAATATTCTCCGTGTTGTCGTTTAACCACATCTCGATGAAACACAAGATATTACAGTTTTTAATGTCCCTTTGGTAGGGTAGTCTTAATCGTAGATTGTCCAATTTGTTTTTCAAGGATTGCACATTGGCCAATAATACGGAGGGTAGTGATGGTTTACCTACTCGTAGGCAAATTCTTAGAAGGCATCCAAAAGTGTTGCTAGACTTTATCCTGCTAACTGTTCCAAATGTCCGAACTGAATTTGGTAAAAGGTCTTTTATGTACTCTGCACCATCGTCTTGGAACACCTTACAAAATAATTTAACTGGAAGAACTTGCCCCGATTGGTGTTTTTAAATCACTGATGAAGGATTTTGAGGCTGATTCCCTGACCTGTCAATATTTTTAATTTGCTGTTTATGATTTTGTTATACTCTTGTGAATTCAATGGTTTTTACTAGATTACTTGTAGTTTTTCATGTTGTCTGTCTGTAATTTTTGTAATGACTTGGTGCTGCCTATCTTGGCCAGGACGCTCTTGAAAAAGAGATTTTAAATCTCAATGAGCCCTTCCTGGTTAAATAAAGGTTAAATAAATAAATAAAAATAAAAAAAGATGTTGGAGACGGATTATTGTAGAGAAATGAACATTCAATAGTCTGGTAACAGTTCTGGTGGACATTCCTGCAGTCAGCATGCCAATTGCATGGCTCCCTCAACTTGAGGCATCTGTGGCATTGTGTTGTGTGACAAAACTGCACATTTTAGAGTGGCTTTTTATTATCCCCAACACAAGGTGCACCTGTGTAATGATAATGCTGTTTAATCAGTTTCTTGATATGCCACACCTGTCAGCTGGATGTATTATCTTGGCAAAAGAGAAATTCTCACTAACAGGGATGTAAACTAGCAATGCAAATGGGTTTCTGAGATTATATTACTACACAGATCATACACATAATATTAGCTAGCAAGCCAGCCATCTAACGTCAGCTAGCTAACAGTACGTTTTAACATGTCGCTAGCTAGCTAAACAATGAACCATAATCCCAATCCCATGGAGCATTAGCAATACAAACCGATTGTCATAGCTAGCGAAAGTTAAACAAACAGGTTCAATGTTAGCTGGCTAACATTTGGCTATAACTAGTGCAAATGGCTTTCTGAGATAATATTACTATAAATATCATACATGTAATGTTAGCTAGTGAGCCAGCCACCTAACGTCAGTTTTAACTTGCAATGAAAACAACTTTCTGACAAAATTAGAAACCTATAATATCTGAAACTGTAGCTAGACTCTTACCCGTATACATGGATGAACGCTTCACGGCAGACCGCTTCACGGCAGATTGCAACTTTCTGTCAAATCGCTCTGGTTCACATCGTCTGATTCATTTTCAGAGTCAGAGAGAGTCAGCATGGTACAGTGTGATCGTCCTCCTGAATGTAGTTCATCACAACTTTTTCCAGAGACATTTTTTAATAGCGTCTGATAAATTCAGGGCAGCAATGGTATTGAGAGCAGTAGCAACACATTTGCAGTTCTCCATGGCTAACGTTATATATATATATATATATATATTTTTTTTTAACTGCAGTAGAAGGGATTATCTACACATAACAAGTTAAAATAGACAGAAGATGCTACACGGCAGACCCAATCCGAAAGTAATCTCTCGGCATGCATTATCTCAGCCTATCATGGCTAGCGGGAAGGTTCCTGGCTTTTTCTTTGGCTAAACTGACTAGGCTTGTAATTTAACAACTTTATTAGTGTAACGGCAGTCTAGCTCTTCCTCCTCCTCGGACGAGGAGAGGAGAGAAGGATCGGAGGACCAATGTGCAGCGTGGTAATTTTCCATGAATTTAATAAACACAAAGACAAGATACTGACAAACTAATACAAAACAACAAACGACTGTGAAGCTACAAACGAAAGTGCAATACACAAACTACTAACGTTAGACATAGACACTATAAAAAATAACAAACAAACTAACCGTCACAGTCCTGTGTGGCACAAACACTGACACAGGAAACAACCACCCACAATCCCCAACACAAAACAAGCCAGCTATATATGATTCTCAATCAGGGACAACGACTGACAGCTGTCTCTGACTGAGAACCATATTAGGCTGAACACAGAAACAGACGAACTAGACACACAACATAGAATTCCCACCCAGCTCACGTCCTGACCAACACTAAACAAGCAAAACACATACGAACTCTGGTCAGGACGTTACAATTAGTATTTACAGATGGCATTCAAGTTTGGTATTAACGTACATGAAAGTTCAAATGTTCAAGAAGGGATTTCTGCCAAAACACGTCTATTGATATAACATAAAAATAAAGTTCAAACGCCTCTCCCGTGAAGTCGTGACATGCGACATACGCCTAGTTTCCTGAAACTAGTCACAAATGTGTACACAAAATTTGTGATAAATACAGGAAGCTTCATATGAGTATTGAAACATTCTGGGATCTTTTATTTCAGCTCATGAAACATGGGACCTTAACATGTTGTGGCTATATTTTTGGTCAGTGTAGTATAAAATCATTTCCCAATTGTTTTGCCCATACAATATAGCCAACAATGGCTTGAATACCAAAGGGGAAACTAAGGTATAGCATGAACGTTGGAGCAATGCAGAGGATGATATCAAAGGAACTGTGAGGGTTCTCACACTAATGTGTTGCTGGCAGAATGGATGCCTGCATTGTATGAACGCTGGAATCTTAATTGGGTTGTCATTGATTGTGTCTAACACCCCATCCCAGTGTTGAGTTTGATCCGAAAGCAATGGAATAATGTTAGAATCAAAGGCTCCCACGGTTGCAGATCTCACAGAGCACTAAGCACCTCCCTACATTTCCTCCCTGGGTCTCCTCCTTCCTGAGCCTCCTCCTGAGACAGACCGTCAGAGACCATACGTCTCCTCCTCCCTGTGCCTCCTCTCTGTGTCTCCTCCTCTCTTAGCCTCCTTCTGAGACACTCTCAGAGACCATACATCTCCTCCTCCATGAGCTTCCTCCCTGCATCTCCTCCTTCCTGAGCCTCCTCCTTATACAGGCCCTCAGGCACCATATGTCTCCTGCTCCCTGAGCCTCCTCTCTGCGTCTCCTCCTCCCTGAGCCTCCTCTGAGACAGATTCTCATTTTGCATGACTGTCTAATTGTTGTCATGCTTAATTTCCCTTTGTAGTAGAGGAAGTGGAGACACTGTCATTTATGATGCAAGTAAGTGGAAGTAACAAGTAACAGTGAAGGTGGTGAAAGGAGGTTTTAATGAAAAGAGGTTTTAAAAGTGCTATCTAGAACCCAAAGGGGTTCTTCGGCTGTACCCATAAGAGAACCCTTTGAAGAGGCTGGGTAGTAGCCTAGCGGTTAAGAGGTTGGGCTAGTAACTGAAAGGTTGCTGGTTCGAATCCCTGAGCTGGGGGGGGGTGAAATATGTTGATGTGCCCTTAAGCAAGGCAATTTACCCTAATTGCACTGGATAAGAGCTTCTGGTTCCAGGTAGAACCCTTTGGGGTTTGATTTAGAAATGTTTCCACAGAGGGTTCTACTGTACATGGAACCCAGAAGGGTTCTACCTGGAACCAAAAAGGGTTCTCCAATGGGGACAGCCTGAGAACCCTTTCTAAGTGTACCTGGTTGAAGTAACAGTGATGATGGGAAAAGGAGGTTTTAATGATAACTAGCTGAAGCATCAATACAATAAGAGGAAATTGTAGCCTGGTTCTTGCAGATCTGTTTGTGCTCGTATCTACTCCATTGCTGTCATTGTCAAGCAAAACATGTTTAGTAAAAAGCTGAGCTGACACCACCCATTTTTTTTAGACGTGCTAACTAACAACTTCAAAAGAAAACAACTTTCTTTTTAGTATTATTTTTTGTCCACTGTTGATACAGTCCCAAAATGTTTTGCATGTCAGCAGTCAAGTTTTCAAGATATAGGATTTTCAAGAAGCAAAGTGTCATTTACCACATGTGGCAAGTGACAAAGAAAATCAAAAAATAAATAGATTTAAATAGATTTGTTCTTGAACGGGTGTGATCCCCTCAGCGGCAGGACTATCACTAACTATCACTCTTACGTCAGTGGTGTGCTAAGTGCGCTGGGCATGCTAGGCTAAGACCTAGAGGTTTATGATTGTGTATTAATGTAGTGGGGATTAGACGGTGGCCCCTTAGGGTCACAGCTAGGTTGTGTTATCAGACTGTAGATGCTGGGTGACTGTTGGAGACCCAGGGGACTGAGGGGAGGGAGACAGAGGCTGGGAGCGGTGCCTGGAGCGCTAAGCGGTGCCTGGAGCCCACGGCACAGTCTCTCCCACACGAGGCAAGTCTACAGCGATAGTGCTCAGCCAAAAACATACTCAACCAACCTCAGGATGCATCCCAAATGGCACGTATTTTGACTAGGACCCAGATACACTAATATAGGGAATAGGGTGACATTCTGGACATACCCTCAGCCTCATGGAACAGTGATAGCTCATCACTCAAACACAGGGCTGCGTGTCACTCAAACAAAATTAACTGTGCTAGAGGCGTCACTACAGACCCTGGGTCGAATCCAGGCTGTATCCCGACCGGCTGTGATTGAGAGTCCCATAGGGCGGCGCATAATTGGTCCAGCATCGTCCGGGTTAGGGTTTGCCTGGGGTAGGCCGTCATTGTAAATAAGAATTTGTTCTTAATAAAGGTAAGTATAAAATAAAGGTAAAAATAATAAAATAATTATAATAATAATAAATAACTGACACACAGACAGACTTAAAGGTAGACTCAGCGACACGACGTTGCTACGAGCAGCACCGCAGATATTGAGATGAGCAAGATGAAAGAATTCGCTCTCACACAGTCACACAACAGTATCTGCACATGCGGACGGATTCCCTTCACACTGTTAGAGCGTGGTAGGTATGGGACCAAAATAGTGGAGAATTTGAGCCTCTCGCTTCAACAGTCTTAGTTGTTGTGGAAATTGACCCACTATGCTGTTTACTTTCTGCATCTACATCATATTGCTGAGGTTAGGGTTGAGGCTAGGGTTAGAGTTGAGGGTTAGGGTTAGGGCTGAGGCTATGGTTAGCGTTGAGGATGAGGGTAAGGGTTGAGGCTATTGTTAGGGCTGAGGGTTAGCGTTGAGGGTTAAGGTTGAACCGGGATTTGGACATGAGGTTAGGTTCAGCGTTAGCATTAGTGTGAGCGTTAGCATAGGGCCAACTAGGGCTATTTTTATGATCAACAAGTTCTTGGAGTGACCTGGCTGTTTATGGTGCAATACAGTACAATACACATTATAGGTGCAATACCATTCACCCAGAGCTCCAGACCGTGGGCGTGCAGTATAATGGCTTCCAAACAGCATTTTTGGAATAAGAATGAAATGGCTGCTAGCAGCTAGCAGGCCCGTCCCAGCCTGCTACTACGGCACTGTGCTTTTGGCCAAATTAATAAGGCAAGGTGACTTTATTTTTTACATCAAAATCATGATACATTGGCCCATGCAGTGCCACCTAATTTTCTGTGTCCTGGAGACTTTGGTCAATGATACAAAATGGTAAAGCAGTTGGCTTATCTAAATCCCTAATCTTAATGTTAGCCGCCTCAATAGGTCTTGTAATCACACACACACACACACACACACACACACACACACACACACACACACACACACACACACACACACACACACACACACACACACACACACACACACACACACACACACACACACACACACACACACACACACACACACACACACACACACACACACACAATAGCAGTCAGTACACTGATTGATTAAAAAGAATTTATTCCCTGCTATTTAGCTGAATAATGAGAGAGAGTGATTCCGATGATTACAGCGCTTTTGGAGATTGTGCTCATTTAACACGACCAGAGATAGTAGATGCTATTTATTAGAGGTGTGCCTAGTAGTCAGACAAAACGAGTATCATAACGGATATGGGCAATTTTCTAGATACGATTATGATTCAAGTATTTTTTGTAATTATCCGTAATCTGAGAAAATTATATTTTCAGGTGCCAGCAAGCATCTTTCTCATGTCAGTCAGTCAAGTGAGGTACTACGTGCTCTAAATAACTCAACTGGCTAGTTTGCCTGTCTGTAAAAAGATGGGTGGGCTGTATGTTGATCCTGCTTCTCTGATTGGATATAGTGAAGCTGTATAACTCTGTCCACTTCCTTCATAATTTCACCCGATCACTTTCACTTCTCTGTTAAGGTCTTATCATTCAGACTGCTGCAGGCTCCTGTTAGCCTGCTACTATGATAAATCACATGGCAAGGATGTTTGCTGTCAAGCTATCAATGTACATAATATCTAACAAGCGGGGCTAGGGTAGGGAAAAAATATGAAACGCCTTGGCGCATTCTGACTGATAGCAAATTTGTCTGCCCACTGCAAGTTGAGGACACACAGACACAGGTCAGACACACACAGACACAGGTCAGATAAACACACAGACACAGGTCAGATAAACACACAGACACAGGTCAGATAAACACACAGACACAGGTCAGACACACACAGACACAGGTCAGATAAACACACAGACACAGGTCAGATAAACACACAGACACAGGTCAGACACACACAGACACAGGTCAGACACACACAGACACAGGTCAGATAAACGCACAGACACAGGTCAGATAAACACACAGACACAGGTCAGATAAACACACAGACACAGGTCAGATAAACACACAGACACAGGTCAGATAAACACACAGACACAGGTCAGACACACACAGACACAGGTCAGACACACACAGACACAGGTCAGACACACACAGACACAGGTCAGACACACACGGACACAGGTCAGATAAACACACCCCTCGATTGCTCCTAATCTGCAGTTTGTTGTAACATCTAACGTCTGTAAACATCTACTTAGGCATATTACAACTTCTCAGTTTTTTCCCTTCACGAATGTCATCTGATCCGACAATCAACTGTCAATTTAGGGATATGATTACAAATATGAGTATGGCCATGTCGGCACACCCCTACTATTCATTCATTCATTAATTAATTAATTCTCTGTCAGTGTGTGTGTGTGTGCGTGTGTGTGTTGGAATGCTTCTGGTTGGTTATCATCTTGTTTGATCAGTTTGTTTTTTAAGTCTCTCTCTAGTCTGACTGTGGTACATCAGGACTGTTTGATCATGTCGATGTACAAGCTTCTGGGTGTCTAGATGGCTTGATTTGTTGTTAAAGTGATTCAAGTGTAAAACAGATAAGGTGTTGTGTTTCATCCCATGTAGCATCAAGTTGGTATAATAATTTGGGTAAATAGAAATATGAAATATTCAAAATTCTTAATTACAAAATGAAATGGGATAATTTTCTTGATCTGAGGACTTCAGAGCTCATATGAATAGAATATTATATTGCCTTAAATGTCTGTTTAATTTACAGAGATAATGTAATGTTTGCTCATTCATGATTGTATCATTGCTCATTCAACCACACACACACTAATGCAGGCATGGACACACACATTTTGTTCTTCTATCCTCGTGGGGACCAAAAATGTATTTCCATTTAAAATCCTAATTTCCCTAACACCTATCCCACCCCTAACCCTAACCTTAGCCCGTAAACCAAACCCTAAACCTAACTCATAAACCTAACCCTAAATCTAACCTCTTAACTTAAAAGAATCTTTGTCTTTATTGGGACTTGGGAATTTTCCTTGTTTTACTATCCTTGTGGGGAATTTTTAGGATTTTAGGTCACCATAAGAATAGAAGAACCCCCACACACTCTCTCTCTCTCTCTCTTTCACCAACAAGATATCACAGTCTGACTTCAATTTAGGCACACAGAAACAACTCTACGGTTAAGTTTTAATTCTGACTGAATCATTCAGGTAATGATTAAGGTTTGGGTTAGGGTTCAAATAGAAAAACAATTGCATGGTTAAGTTTAGCCATTCATTCTGACTGGGCTTGCTAAATCATTGCGGACAGATGGTGGAGTGGTCTAAGCCGCTAGTTCCCGCACCGTAGACTGCGCGTTCAAGGCCAGTGCGTGGCTGGTTTTGACAGCGTCTCCCAAAACGTTGAATTTCGTCTTCAATCTAGTGTGATCTCTCCCTCCACATTCTCCCCACACGCTCCAGAGGGTGCCATAATTGAATAGAAAATGTCTATATCGATCTATAAAGTTGCCAATGATGGTTTGCTGACACAAAGTGTCATGGTGGTCAGGAGAGTATTCACCTGGGCTTCACCCTGGGAGCGGGTGTCACATTACTGTAAAGTGTTCTCCAATTTCAGTACTGTGGGATCCTCTTACTGCTTACAGGTAATGGGTGAGAATCAGTGAACTGGTGAAGCTTGAAGGACCAAACCCTGATGATGCAGCTGACTGGCCTCTGTCCAGAGTCAGACCCATGCAACACACACACACACACCTGACTAACTCAACACTGACTTTCTGTCCAGGCATATAGCCCATTACTGTCAAGACATCTAACCCATCACTGTCCAGGCATCTAACCCATTACTGTCAAGACATCTAACCCATCACTGTCCAGGCATCTAGCCCATTACTGTCAAGACATCTAACCCATCACTGTCCAGGCTTTTAGCCCATCACTGTCCAGGCTTCTAGCCCATCACTGTCCAGGCTTCTAGCCCATCACTGTCCAGGCTTCTAGCCCATCACTGTCCAGGCTTCTAGCCCATTACTGTCCAGGCTTCTAGCCCATCACTGTCCAGGCTTCTAGCCCATCACTGTCCAGGCTTTTAGCCCATCACTGTCCAGGCTTCTAGCCCATCACTGTCCAGGCTTCTAGCCCATCACTGTCAAGACATCTAACCCATCACTGTCCAGGCTTTTAGCCCATCACTGTCCAGGCTTTTAGCCCATCACTGTCCAGGCTTCTAGCCCATCACTGTCCAGGCTTCTAGCCCATTACTGTCCAGGCATCTAGCCCATCACTGTCCAGGCATCTAGCCCATCTCTGCAGTGCAGTGACCCAATAAGTGAAAGTCAGCTCAGCAGCCAAGTCACCTATGATACAAGTCAGTATGAGGACGTTGGGAGATGATGCGGAAACTGGCCTCTAGGGTCAACAGTGAGCGCTGTTAACATCAATTAGGTACCTTGCTAGGGTTTTGCATACGGGGATGGTGGATGGATATAAGCATCTGGCTCTGATTCCAAAGATTGCAAGTTTGAATCCAGCGATAGATCGTTTTTTTAAATATTTTTGTTTTCAGCCTATCCCAAACCTTAACTTTTACCTTAACCATTTGGAGTTAAGGCCCAACATTAACATTTCGTAGTTAATGCCTAAACTTAACCCTAACCTTAAACATTCAGAGTTAACGCCTAAACTTAACCCTAACCTTAAACATTCAGAGTTAATGCCTAAACTTAACCCTAACCTTAACCCTAACCTTAAACATTCAGAGTTAATGCCTAAACTTAACCCTAACCTTAAACATTCAGAGTTAATGCCTAAACTTAACCCTAACCTTAAACATTCAGAGTTAATGCCTAAACTTAACCCTAACCTTAAACACTCAGAGTTAATGCCTAAACTTAACAGAAACCTTAAACATTCAGCATTATTGCCTAAACTTAACCTTAAACACTTTGAAATGTGATGTTTGGAACACACTGAAAATATGATGTTTTGAGAAACATGGATGAACGTCTAATTGTGAAGTGAGACTGTGAGAGCTAGATGACCTGGACCAAAGTTTTAAAACAACTTTTTTTCTCACCTCCACAAACAACAACAACAATGGAAAAAAACAAGTGTTTACTTTGACCTCTGTCAAAAAAGACCAGAGACTGAGTATAGAGGATACGGAACAATAATTGTGTATCTCACCTTTAATTTTTCAAAGTATTTGGACATTAATTGACTCGTTTTCCATAATTTAGATGTCCCTGAGTTCCAATAACAGTCACACGACACGGAAATTAACTACAGAGTATATCACAGACTTCCCAAAATGGTGGCTGTGAGCCCCAAAAAAGTGCCCCCAGTGTATCAGACAGTAGTTTATTTGGCGTTGTTCTTAGCAGCATTGGCTTTACTTGGCTATTTGTGTATATCATCATGTGTTCTTGAGTGAGTCATTGTTGCTTTTTGACTGCTTTGCTTTTGTTTGTAATGCAAGGGTAAAGTTGAATGAATAGAATAATGAATTGTTGTCCCTGGCCGCACCAGATGAGTGAATCACAGGACCCATCAATAATTCCCACTCCACACCTTCTGTTAATGTTGGAAAGCAATTAATTAGAACCACCTCAATATCACCTACTGTAATGTTTTGTACACTCAGTGTATATATCCATGTGCTTGGCTTGGCTAATGGGAAATTGTAATTATAAAATGCAAAGAGAGAGGGAGCGAGAAAGAAAAAGAAGATTCCTTTTAGCCAGTGTCTTTTTTTCTATCATTACCGACTTGACAGACAGACGGCGGGGCTGGAAGGTGTACTTGTTAAGAAGGACATAGATGTCCAGTCAGTCCACACAGTAGCCAGTCGTACAGATAAGGGGGAATTGGAAGGGATTCAGAAAGCCTGGGAAATAAGAAATGATATCAGCTTGAATGTTCTGTCGCGTGATAAGAGGTTCATCATTCGGGCATTTTAAGGCTTTTTTTTCAACGGTGATGGACAGGTGTGTCTCTTTACCTGAGGGGACTTTGTTTCTTCGGGGACAGTCCATCCCCAGCTCCTAATCGCCAGGCCAGAGGGAATGAAATGGCTTTTTATGGTATGGGAGAGCAGGAGCAGGCTATTCTATAGCTATATCGTTCCTGGCGCGGACGTCTGTGAAGGGTAATGTTTTGTAAGATTACAGATTTGGTCTGTCTGATTGCATTGCACCGTAAACAAGGGAAATGAAGAGTGGGAGAAAAAAAGTATAATTCAAAGACAAAGAGGATAGAGAAGGTATTGACTGAAATCGCACACACAAACACACATGCACGCACATGCAGACACGCACTTCCTCACAGACACTCACACACATTCACACAAACACACACAAACACACACACGGTTACGGCATTAAACACAGCACGTCTGCAAATTAAAACAAAGATCAGATAAATGATGGGGATAGAAAGCTGAATCCTTGGCGAGGAGATGGTAGCTGGATCAGAGAGCCTGTCAGTGAGCGAGCTACAGTACATGGACCAACTGCCTCCTGAAATCCTAGAAGCCTCAGGAGAACAAAGGAACTAGAAAATAAAGAAGCTCATCATTTCACCTTGAATGCATTTTATCAGGCTTCTTATCACGGGTCCTTCTCTCCCTCGCTCTCACCTTCTCTCTCGCTCTCTATCTCTCTCTATTGCTTTCTCTCTCCATTCCTCTCTCCCTGTCTATCTCTCTCCCCCTTTCTTTCCCTCTCCCTCTCTGTGAGCAGCGCTGGCTGTTTGTCACTGAGGGGACAATGTGGGCTGTCACAGCGTGAGTGGTGCCCACTGGAGCCTGACTGTCTGATTGTCAAAGCCTGTGGAAAAACAAAGCCCTTACACTGGAAAAACACTGGCCTGTCAGACATGCACTGTATGGAGCATCTAGACAGCATTACTCAAGGACACTGGCGTAGTGGAAACCCCCACAGCCCCTGCAAGGCTCTGGGGGCCCATGCACCCGTAATCTCAAACCTATGTCTAAATGTTATATATTTTTTAAATAAATAATTTTTACAATAACCCACCTTTTTAATTTCCACATATAGCAAGTGAAGTGTTTGTGTTGTCCAATCTACATGGCAGTAGGTGACTCAGATATATATATATATATATATATATATATATATATAGTTGTCAAGCATCTAGTTAGCCCATTTTGTTCAGCCCGCCTCGGCCTCCAAATTGGCTATCAAATTCCCAAAAGTTACGTGAATCAGGTCGGACTCGGATGGAATGAATGCATTGTTCAAGATGGATAAACAAAAGGCAAGACCAAGTGGTGCAAAAAAACTAATCAAGAAAAGCTGTATCTGATCAAGCTCGTGCCAAATTACCGAAGATAACCACATGAGCAAAGCTACCACCTTGGCAGGTGGAAGCTAGTAGGCCTTATGCAGCAGCTAGCGCTAGCAGCCTCCCAGTCCCGACAGAGACATCACTGCCCCGGCCCAGCCATGACAGTTGCCTTGCTTCTCCTCTTCTTCCACCTCTCGAGAATAGTGACAGTTCCTCTAGTGAGTGTGCTGACCCTCCTTCTCTTCCTCCTCCTCCTCTCCCAGAAAACCAAGCTGATGACTGCCAGAGACCCAGCGGCACTCATGAGAATGACCCCGCCTTCTGTGAACACTGGTAAGCTTACGAGGGACAAGACGGATAGCTCCAACAGCATGGAGTCCGAGTTCAAACGTTTAATATAAATACCAGCTAAATACTGTATATACTGTAGCTATAGATAGGCTAGTAGACTAGTTTGTATTGTCTGCATAATGAAACAATCCCTAGTAAGCTATTGTTTTGACGGTGGACTGATTGCATTATTTGACATTATAGACTGGTTTTACACAGCACAAATGTTCTATCCAAGCTGCAAAAGAGCACAATAACGGCCAAGGTAGGCTATAGGCCTACAGGACAGTTGTAAATATACAGTACCAGTCAAAAGTTTGTACACACCTAATCATTCAAGGGTTTTTCTTTATTTGTACTATTTTCTACATTGTAGAAAAATAGTGAAGACATCAAAACTATGAAATAACACAAATGGAATCATGTAGTAATCAAAAAAGTGTTAGACGAATCAAAGTACATTTTACATTTTATAGTCTTAAAAGTAACCACTCTTTGCCTTGATGACAGCTTTGAACACTCTTGGCATTGTCTCAACCAGCTTCATGAGGAATACTTTTCCAACAGTCTTGAAGGAGTTCCCACATATTCTGAGCACTTGTTGGCTGCTTTTCCTTCACTCTGCGGTCCAACTCATCCCAAACCATCTTAATTGGGTTGAGGTCGGGTGATTGTGGAGGCCAGGTCATCTGATGCAGCACTCCGTCACTCTCCTTGGTCAAATAGCCCTAATACAGCCTGGAGGTGTGTTTTGGGTCATTGTCCTATTGAAAAACAAATTCAAATCCCACTAAGCGCAAACCAGATGGGAAGACGTATCGCTGCAGAATGCTGTGGTAGCCATGCTGGTTAAGTGTGTGTCACGTTCTGACCTTAGTTCCTTTGTTTTGTCTTTTGTTTTAGTTGGTCAGGGCGTGAGTTGCGTGGGTAATCTATGTTTTCTATTTCTGTGTTGGTTTTCTGTGTTTGGCCTGATATGGTTCTCAATCAGAGGCAGCTGTCAATCGTTGTCCCTGATTGGGAACCATATTTAGGTAGCCTGTTTTCTGTTGGGTTTTGTGGGTGGTTGTTTTCAGTCTTTGTGTGTCTGCACCAGATAGAATTGTTTCGGTTTTCACTTTGTTGTTTTGTATTTGAAGTGTTCAGTTGGATTGTTATTAAATAAGATGAACACTAAACACGCTGCGCTTTGGTCCTCTCCTTCCACCGACGACAGTCGTTACAATGTGCCTTGTATTCTATATAAATCACAGACAGTGTCACCAGCAAAGCACCCCCACACCATCACACCTCCTCCTCCATTCTTCACGGTTGGAACCACACATGCGGAGATGATTCGTTCACCTACATGTACTCTGCTTCTCACCAAGACACGGCGGATGGAACCAAAAATCTCAAATTTGGACCCATCAGACCAAAGGACAGATTTCCACTGGTCTAATGTCCATTGCTTGTTTTTCTCTTCTCTCTTCTTCTTATTGGTGTCCTTTAGTAGTAGTTTCTTGAATGCCTGATTCACTCATTCTCCTCTAAACAGTTGATGTTGAGATGTGTCTACTACTTGAACTCTGTGAAGCATTCATTTGGGCTGCAATCTGAGGTGCAGTTAACTCTAATGAACTTATCCTCTGTAGCAGAGGTAACTCTGGATCTTCCTTTCCTTTGGCGGTCCTCATGAGAGCCAGTTACATCATAGCGCTTGATGATTTTTGCGACTGCACTTGAAGAAACTTTCTATGTTCTTTAAATGTTCCGTATTGACTGACCTTCATGTCTTAAAGTAATGATGGACTGTAATTTCTCTTTGCTTATTTGATCTGTTCTTGCCATAATATGGACTTGGTCTTTTACCTAATCGGGCTACCTTCTGCATACCACCCGTACCTTGTCAACACACAGGGCGCTGGCAGTGCACCTCCTTGCACAAAGGCGGAGATAGCGGTCCTGCTGCTGGGTTGTTGCCCTCCTACGGCCTCCTCCACATCTCCTGATGTACTGGCCTGTCTCCTGGTAGCGCCTGCATGCTCTGGACACTACGCTGACAGACACAGCAAACCTTTTTGCCACAGTTCGCATTGATGTGCCATCCTGGATGAACTGCACTACCTGAGCCACTTGTGTGGGTTGTAGACTCCGTCTCATGCTACCACTAGATTGAGAGCACCGCCAGCATTCAAAAGTGACCAAAACATCAGCCAGGAAGCATAGGAACTGAGAAGGGGTCTGTGGTCACCACCTGCAGAATCACTCCTGTTTTGGGGGGTGTCTTGCTAATTGCCTATAATTTCCACCTTTTGTCTATTCCATTTGCACAACAGCATGTGAAATTTATTGTCAATCAGTGTTGCTTCCTAAGTGGAAAGTTTGATTTCACAGAAGTGTGATTGACTTGGAGTTACATTGTGTTGTTTAAGTGTTCCCTTTATTTTTTTGAGCAGTGTATATAAAGGTTACTGATTAGTATGCTTTTGCAAAGACGTTTTATTTTATAGTCTGAAATGTTTGAATTTCCCACTTTAATTGCTGAACAAGTAAATATATTATTGCTGTCAGCCAACATTTTAAATAGCAGCATTGCGACAGCGTAGGCCTATGGCTTCGTGAAACATAAATGTTAGACTTAACATGAGAAAATTACTATAAAAGCAAAGCTATAGGCTACTACAAGCACTAGCACCACATAAACTGATATGCAGCCTCGTAGACATGGCAATTTCAGAACCATGGACAGCAATCGGTTGTCTATACTTGGCTGACGCATTAGATTCTTTAGGGAGGGGAAGGAGGTGGCCCAAACACAGTGTAGAAAGGATAGTAGTATGGTAATTTATGGACACTAAAGGAGTCAGAGGGGAGTGCTGATGATTTTACCAATCAATGTGCCTTATGGAACATGAGTTGAGACAGACTGGAGAAAGCTCGAACCATCATATTCATGCCAGAGGATAGCAGTGTAGAGAGAATACTAATATATTAGATAGGTCAAATTCAAAATATAATAGCAGTGAGCAGCCAGATCGAGGAAATTCAACTAGTCAAGGTGTCACGCCCTGGCCTTAGTATTCTTTGTTTTCTTAATTATTTTAGTTAGGTCAGGGTGTGACATGGGGAATGTATGTGTTTTTGTAGTGTCTAGGGTGGTTATATGGAAAAGGGGGTGTTGGGTATAGTGTATGGGTTTGTGTTGAGTGAATGTGTCTAGCTGTGTCTATGGTTGAGTGTAGGTTCTAGGAAAGTCTATGGTTGCCTGAATTGGGTCTCAATTAGAGACAGCTGGTTATTGTTGTCTCTGATTGGGAGCCATATTTAAGGCAACCATAGGCTTTAGCTGTTTGTGGGGAATTGTCTATGTCAGTGTGTAGTGTTTGTGTCAGCACTATTTATATGTATAGCTTCACGGTCGTCAGTTTGTTATTTTGTTCGTTTTTTTGTATAGTTGTTAGTTTCTTGTATTTCTCTCTTCTATAATAAAAGAAGATGTACTTTCCACGCGCTGCGCCTTGGTCCTCCCTCTCTCCTAAAGATGATCGTGACACAAGGCACTAAATGAAACAGCAGAAAAGAGAAAAAGTATCATCAATAGGTGTGGTTCAACATAGTGAGTCACGAAGGCTTACAGCCCAAAACAAATGCATCTATATTCCTTCTGTATATTTATGTGAGACATTTTTTAAACACACATTTGTGTTTTGTGTGTGTTTTTGTGTGTGGGTGTGTGTGTGTGTGTGTGGGTGCGTGTGTGTGTATGGACGTTGTTAACTATTCTTGTGGGGACCAACAAGAACAGTCTTGGGACATTTTGTTAGTCCCCACAATGTCAAATGCTATTTCTAGGGGGTTTAGGGTTGAGGTTCTAATTAGTGTTAGGGTTAGAATTACGTTAAGGGTTAGGGTGAGGAACTAGAGTTAGGAGCTAGGGGTTAGGGTTAGGAGCTAGTGTTAGGTTTAGGGTTAGGGTTAAGGTTAGGTTTTTTTGGGTTAAGGTTAGGGTTAGGGTAAGAGTATGGGTTAGGTTAGGTTAGCCGTACAAGACTTGTGTGTGTGCGTGTCTGTGGTAAAAGCAGACGAAAGGCTAATGAGCAGACAAATAGCTTAAGGGTATTGTCTGGAGCACAAACCCAAGGCAACCAAAACTACTCTTTTACTACGATTTATGGATTAACACACGCTTAAGATAAACAAGTCGATACGTCACCAGCTACCTCTTTCTGCTGCGAAAATACATCTTGGAATTAATTAGGCATTCCACTCCTAATAAACCCACAAGAATAATCTCTTACTCAAGACATATGGGACGCCTTTACCTTGTAATTGTGCCACACATCAGATGAAACGGAAAGCCAAAACCAGAGAGAGAGAAAATGAT
Source organism: Salvelinus fontinalis (assembly GCF_029448725.1). NCBI lineage: Eukaryota > Metazoa > Chordata > Actinopteri > Salmoniformes > Salmonidae > Salvelinus > Salvelinus fontinalis. The sequence goes on along the minus strand of NC_074666.1, from coordinate 9,183,523 downwards.
GGAACACTGCAAACGAGGAAATAGACAAAAGTAGGAGGCAAACAGACATTGACAGGAGGCATGTAAACATAAACAGAACAGAACGGGATGAGCCCCAGGGCTAGCACAGAGAAGAGAGACAGAAACAAATCAAATCAAATCGTATTTGTCACATACACATGGTTAGCAGATGTTAATGCGAGTGTAGCGAAATGCTTGTGCTTCTAGTTCCGACAATGCAGTAATAACCAACGAGTAATCTAACCTAACAATTCCACAACTACTACCTTATACACACAAGTGTAAAGGGATATAGAATATGTACATAAAGATATATGAATGAGTGATGGTACAGAACGGCATAGGCAAGATGCAGTAGATGGTATAGAGTACAGTAAATACATATGAGATGAGTAAAGTAGGGTATGTAAACATAAAAGTGGCATAGTTTAAAGTGGCTAGTGATACATATATTACATAAAGATGGCAAGATGCAGTAGATGATATAGAGTAGAGTATATACATATACATTATATATTAAGTGGCATTGTTTAAAGTGGCTAGTGATACATTTTTGATCAATTTCCATCAATTTCCATTATTAAAGTGAGCTGGAGTTGAGTCAGTATGTTGGCAGCAGCCACTCAATGTTAGTGGTCCAGCCATTCTTCCTCTACTCCTAAAGAATGCCAGAAGCTTCTGGGATGCTTCCCCGATGGCACCCTATTCCCTATGGGCCCTGGTCAAAAGTAGTACACTGTATAGAGAAGAGTGTACCGTTTGGGATGCATCCAAGATGTCTCCAGATTAATGTTTCTTATGGGGGTCTCAGTTTGAGCTTAGTTATAGCTGCATCTTTTCTCAAAGTTCATTATGAAGATTACCCTGTGTTAGAGTAGTGTCTCCCTCTTGGAATTTAATTCCTTCCCCGTCACACTTAATCTTGAGCGAATCGATCAGACGTTTTCTAAAGAGCGATGGTATCAGTGCAATCAAGCTATCGCTAAATCTTTGGTTGCTCACTCAGTCATATGCCATGCTGCAGTGTCATATCCACTCTAAAGCTCTTTTCCCTTCACCAACCACATGATATTGGATTAGGATTTTAGGATTAAAAGGTTCATTGAGGATTCAGGAGTATTCATCAGCCAGGTAATCAATGAGTGTCAATACTGTCCCATAGTACAGTGCAAATGAAGACACTATTGTAACGGCTGTCCTCCTCTTCTTCATCCGAAGAGGAGCAGGGATTGAACCAAGGCGCAGTGGAGTTTGAATACATAATGAATTTAATGACAAGACGAAAAAAACACGAACTTGACTATACACTAACAAAACAAATAAACGGTGTAGAACAGATCTGAACGACGGACTCACATAACACACGAGAACGCACGAACAGGGAAAAAGCCTACACATAAATGACACTTAACAAACAAACCGAAACCAGTCCCGTGTGGCGCAACGACATACACAAACACAGGAGACAATCACCCACAACGAACACTGTGACAACGCCTACCTAAATATGACTCTTAATTAGAGGAACGCCAAACACCTGCCTCTAATTAAGAGCCATACCAGGCAACCCAAAACCAACACAGAAACAGAAAACATAGAATGCCCACCCAACCTCACGTCCTGACCAACTAACACACATAACAACTAACATAAATAGGTCAGGAACGTGACATTACCCCCCCCACAAGGTGCGAACTCCGGACGCACCAGCACAAAGTCTAGGGGAGGGTCTGGGTGGGCATCTAACCACGGTGGTGGCTCAGGCTCCGGGCGAGGTCCCCACCCCACCATAATCCATCCTAGCTTCCTCCCTCTAAGAATGTCCACCCTCTTTTTACCCCCACAAAATCCTCTTAATAACCTCACTAATAAGGACAGCACCGGGACAGAGAGATAAATCAAGACAGAGGGATAGATAAGAATATAGAGGTAGATCAAGATAGAGAGGGAGATCAGGATAGAGGGGCAACTCCGGACTGAAAGGCAGCTCCGGACAGAGAGACAGCTCTGGACTGATGGGCAGTTCTGGGTATCTAGCCGTTTCAGGCTGAAGGGCAGCTCATGGCTGACTGACGACTCTCGACGCTCATGGCTGGCTGGCGGCTCTGGCAGATCCTGTCTGGTTGGCGGCTCTGGCAGATCCTGTCTGGTTGGCGGCTCTGGCAGATCCTGTCTGGTTGGCGGCTCTGGCAGATCCTGTCTGGTTGGCGGCTCTGGCAGATCCTGTCTGGTTGGCGGCTCTGGCAGATTCTGTCTGGCTGACAGCTCTAGCGGCTCCTGTCTGGCGGACGGCTCTAGCGGCTCCTGTCTGGCGGACGGCTCTGTAGGCTCATGGCAGACGGGCGGCTTTGCAGGCTCATGGCAGACGGGCGGCTTTGCAGGCTCATGGCAGACGGATGGCTCAGACGGCGCTGGGGAGACGGATGGCTCAGATGGCGCTGGGGAGACGGATGGCTCAGATGGCGCTGGGGAGACGGATGGCTCAGATGGCGCTGGGAAGACGGATGGCTCAGGCCGGATACGGCGCACTGTAGACCTGGTGCGTGGTGCCGGAACTGGAGGCACCGGGCTAAGGATAAGCACCTTCCTACTAGTGCGGGGAGCAGGAACAGGGCACACTGTATTCTCAAAGCCCACTCCACAACTGATGCGCGGCACCGGCACTGGTGACGCCGGGCTGAGGACAAGCACATCAGGATTAGTAGGGGGAGAAGATACAGTTTGTACAGGGCTCTGGAGACGCACTGGTAGCTTAGTGCATGGGGCCGGAACTGGAGGCACCGGGCTAGATACACGCACTACAGGGAGAGTGCGTGGAGGAGGAACAGGGCTCAGGATACGCACTGGTAGCCTAGTGCGTAGTGTAGACACTGTAGGTACTAGGCTGGGGCGGGGAGGTGGTGCCGGAAATACCGGACCGTGGAGACGTACTGGCACTCTTGAGCATTGAGCCTGCCCAACCTTACCTGGTTGAATGCTCCCGGTTGCCCGACCAGTGCGGGGAGGTGGAATAACCCGCACCGGCCTATGTAGGCGAACCGGGGAAACCATGCGTAAGGCAGGTGCCATGTATGCCGGCCCGAGGAGACGCACTGGAGACCAGACGCGTTGAGCCGGCCTCATGACACCTGGCTCAATACCCAATCTAGCCCTACCAGTGCGGGGAGGTGGAATAACCCGCACTGGGCTATGCACTCGTACAGGAGACACCGTGCGCTCTACTGCGTAACACGGCGCCTGCCCGTACTCCCGCTCTCCACGGTAAGCCTGGGAAGTGGGCGCAGGTCTCCTACCTGCCCTTGGCCCACTACCTCCTAGCCCCCCCCCCAAGAAATTTTTGGGTGTTACTTACGGGCTTTTTTGGCTTCCGTGCCAGACGCGTTCCCTCATAGCTCCGGTTCCTCTCTCCGGTAGCCTCTGCTCTCCTCCGTGCCTCCAGCTCAGCTTTGGGACGGCGATATTCTCCCTGCTGTGCCCATGGACCTCTCCCGTCCAATATTTCCTCCCAAGTCCAGAAATCCTTGTTGCCCTGTCGAGCTTTCCCTTGCCTCCGCTGCTTGGCTCTGGAGTGGTGGGTGATTCTGTAACGGCTGTCCTCCTCTTCTTCATCCGAAGAGGAGCAGGGATTGAACCAAGGCGCAGTGGAGTTTGAATACATAATGAATTTAATGACAAGACGAAAAAAACACGAACTTGACTATACACTAACAAAACAAATAAACGGTGTAGAACAGATCTGAACGACGGACTCACATAACACACGAGAACGCACGAACAGGGAAAAAGCCTACACATAAATGACACTTAACAAACAAACCGAAACCAGTCCCGTGTGGCGCAACGACATACACAAACACAGGAGACAATCACCCACAACGAACACTGTGACAACGCCTACCTAAATATGACTCTTAATTAGAGGAACGCCAAACACCTGCCTCTAATTAAGAGCCATACCAGGCAACCCAAAACCAACACAGAAACAGAAAACATAGAATGCCCACCCAACCTCACGTCCTGACCAACTAACACACATAACAACTAACATAAATAGGTCAGGAACGTGACAACTATGCAGGGGCGGAATGGGACCAGAAATCAGCCCTGACAATTCTAACACACCGGCCCATTTTTTTCTTTGAGGCCTCCACTCTTAGCCAGATAATAATAATTTTGCGCAAAAAAAAACAAGTTAGACAGGCCCACTAGGCAAAAAAACATCTGAACAAAAATATACGTGTAAAGTGTTGGTCCCATGTTTCATGATCTGAAATAAAATAGCCCAGAAATGTTCAATAGGCATAAAAAGCTTATTTTTCAAAAATGGCTCTGTTAGTGAACATTCTCCTTTGTCAAGATAAACCATCCACTTGACAGTTGTGGCATATCAAGAAGCTAATTAAACAGTATGATCATTATGCAGGTGCACCTGTTGCTGGGGACAATAAAAGGCCACTCTAAAATGTGAATTTTTCTCACACAACACAATGCCACAGATGTCTCAAGTTTTGAGGGAGCGTGCAATTGGCATGATGACTGCAGGAATGTCCACCAGAGCTGTTGCCAGAGAATTGAATGTTAATTTCTCTACCATAAGCCGCCTCCAATGTCGTTTTAGAGAATTTGGCATTACGTCCAATCGGCCTCACAACCTCAGATCACGTGCAACCACGCCAGCCCAGGACCTCCACATCTGGCTTCTTCACCTGCGGGATCATCTGAGACCAGCCACCCGGTCAGCTGATGAAACTGAAGAGTATTTCTGTCTGTAATAATTCCCCACAAAATTACCTTTTGTGGGGAAAAACTCATTCTGATTGGTTGGGCCTGGCTCCCCAGTTTGTTGGCCTGGCTCCCAAATGATTGGGCCTATTCCCTCCCAGGCCAACCCATGGCTGCGTCCTTGCCCAGTCATGTGAAATCAATAGATTAGTGTGTAATGAATTTATTTCAACTGACAGATATCCTTATATGAACCGTAACAGTAAAATCGTTAGAATTGTTACATGTTGTGTTTATATTTTTGTTCAGTTACAATATTTACAGTTTTTTTTTTAACCACTACACAGATACAAATGAGGTTGCACACTCCCATCAGTGGCAGGCTGGAATGGGGGCATTTGTATTCATTATTGTGCATTAGCATGTATTTCAATATATTATTATTGAGTGCAGTCTTGCACGGAGGTGAAAGGGGACTGTAGTGGAACAACAGGAATGAACATGTTCCACACACAGCTTTTGGGCTTTAGTGGGTGACAGCAGGGAAACCAACGCAGTTCAGTGGAAAACACTGACAGGGACAGAACTTTCAGGGCAATATCTAGTTATAACACTTCACAAATAACTAACAACAGGAACATACTTTACCACAGCCTCTGGGCCTCAATGGGTGACAGGGGGAACAAATACAGTTCAATGGAAAACACTGACAGGAATAGGATGCTGTGACTCGTTTCCTGACTCGTTTCAGGAAACTAGGCATATGTCACGCGTCACTACTTCACAGGAGAGCCATTTTAACATTTGTTTTTATCAAAATCAAATATTTGGCAGAAATGCCTTGTGGAACATGTGAACTTTCATGTGCTTTAAAAACAAACTTGTATGTCATCTGTAAATACAAATACAATTGTTAAATTATGAGTCTAGTTGGTTTAGCCACAGAAAAAGTTAGCAACCTTCCCGCTAACCATGATTGGCTGATATAATGAGTGGGTTGGACATGCCGAGAGATGAGTTCAGATTGGTCTGCCATGTAGAGGGCTTCTGTCTATATGAGCTGGTCAGAATGTGTAGGTAATCCTTTCTAACGCAGCTTCTTTTTTTTAAGAAAAAACTAAATGGGTTTAGTTAGTTTTCTACGTTGTAGAACTGCATAAGTGTTGCCTTCCACTTTCTGGAGGACCAAGTATGATAGCTAAGGCGATGGAGAAAACACTTGTCTCCGGATTAGATCTTCAAACTAAGGAAAACCATGGCATCCGTGACAGAGAGGGAGAAGCGTCCATCCATGTATACGGGTAAGATAGTCTAGCTAGCTAATTTTTCAGATATTACATGTTTCTAATTTTGTCAGAAAGTCATTTTCATTTCAAGTTAAAGTAGCTAGCTAACGTTACCTGGCTGGCTCGCTAGCTAGCGCTACGTACAGTACCAGCCAAAAGTTTGGACACACCTACCCATTCAAGGTTTTCTTTTTCTTTTTTACTATTTTCTACATTGTAGAATAATAGTGAAGACATCAAAACTATGAAATAACACATGTAATCATGTAATCGCCAAAAAAGTGTTAAACATCTAAATAGATTTATATTTGAGATTCTTCAAAGTAGCCACCTTTTGCCTTGATGACATCTTTGCACACTCTTGGCATTCTCTCAACCAGCTTCATGAGGTAGTCACCTGGAATGCATTTCAATTAACAGGTGTATCTCCGAGCCATTTCCTTTGCAGAATTATGCAGGGTAGTAACGTCATGAGTTGAGATTATGGTTCAGTGTTTAGCTGGCAGGCTAGCTACGTGTCTTAACAAAGACTCCACTATGCAAGTAACCATTTCAATAGATTGTTTATGATGTCACTGCGACAACTGTTGATAGACATAGCTTGTAAATTCACTCTGGCTATCTACTCCGATTTCAGAGCACTCTCGTCTGAGTGTGCCAGAGAGCAGAATAAATGACGAATTTACAAACGCTCAACACCCGTTGAATATGGCCGGTGTCAGTAAACGTTGGCAAAAAAGCGTAATAAAATTGTTGCCAGGAGCACAGTTGCAGTCACCAACGCTCTGGATAACATAAAAACAGCCTAACCAGCTCTGCTAGGGCGAGTACAATGGTCAGCGTGAGCTGGTCTCTCATTTGTGTCTGGAAGTAGTTAGCAAGCTAACCAACGTTAGCCAGTTAGCTTGGGTGCTTGACTGCTGTTGTTAGGTCAACTAGCTAACGTCACGTGTATGATCTGTGTAGTAATATTATTTGTATCTCAGAGCAAATTGCTTTGCTAGTTATAACCTAATGTTAGCTAGCTAACATTGAACCTGGTTGGTAGACTACCTGCAGATTCATGCAGGGCAGTGACGTCATGAGTTGGGATTATGGTTCATTGTTTAGGGTGCTTGACTGCTGTTGTTAGGACAGAATGCTCGGAACAACCCTACTCCTAGGCCAGAGCGTCCAGCGTCCGCTCTGAATGCTCCGTTAGCTAAATGCTCTGAATTTACGAACGGACAATCTGACAACGCTCTGAGTTTATGAACGCCCAGAGCACACATTGGCACTCCAGATTAAATATACGAACACACCCGTAGTATAAACCAGCCTTTAGTCTTGAAATCTTTGGTTGTTTAGTACATGGCCTAACATGTGAATCCTTAAAGAGATGGACGGTGCTAAAGTTTAAGAGGGTGTGAACGATGCTGAATGGGTGTAGACAAGCAGAGCTCTCCAGTAGGTGTACCAAAACATTCAAAGACTATTTTCTCAAAAGTGAGGTTTCAAGTTTATCAACTTTCAAAGCACAATTACTTTCGCATTGTTCCTCAACTGTATTGTATGATATACCATTTTCTAGCTATGAGTCTCTACTTTTGTCCAATGTAAAAAACACAATTTCAAAATTTGCTTATCACTTATCACTTATGTACACTTACACTTATGTACACACTTATGTACACCATAGGATTAGAATGCTACTGGTTATAATAGCTTCATAAACAAGTTATCACTATGTAATAGTAATATGTAATATGTAATGTATGTATGTAATGTAATACTATGTAATAACTATCACCTGATCAGTTTAGTGAAACCACTGACAGGAACAGGATTTGTTTTGATGGTAGCTAGTTCAGAGACCATTTCAGATAATAGCCTACTAGCACAATGCTACTACTGTCCCATGACTACCTTTACTATTGGACAACTATAGGGCTTGTTAAGATAATGATAGCACATACAATTTATACCACAACTCAGTGGCAGATTGGAGTCCATGGAGTGAATCATATAGTAAAATAACAATATATTCCCATATGTTTAAACAACTGATTGGCTTCAGCAATGACAGGCTTTATTTCCCTGAGAACTAGAAGGGGCCAAGAAAAAAAAACTGTCATGTATCTGGCTGATAACTGCCGTTGTCAGATGAAGATCATTGTTTACAGTCATATCTGCTTCAGATTGCCTCTAATTGCAACATTCTGCATGGATCCCAATCTGCTCCTTCTTGAAAACACTTCAATGAATTGATGAGGTGCACTTCAAGCCATTTCAGGTTAATTTCCTGTCGTAACACACAGAGATAATCCATGTCTTTTGCAGCTGTAATGGACATAATTGGACACGAAACTATACTTAACTAAAGTGGGTTGGTGTCACTCTCTCATTGCCGATGTGTGTTCAAATGATCCCTGTCTCCATGTCTTCTGTAGTTTCCAGATAAATATGTCAAGTTAAAAAGTCACTTGCTGAAATACCGGAGAAATACAAATGCTTGTGAGATGATGCTTAAAAGACCGTAATCCTAGCAACTAACACATTTTCACTCATAAAGACAGAGTATACAGAAATAGCTGACAATTTGTCAGTTAATCCATTCCTGGATTTGTACTGTGGCCATTTTAATGTATTGACAATACTTTATCGTATTGAATTTGTGTACTGTGGTTAGCTACAACATATCCACTAGGCTTTTTCCAAATTGTAGAGCAAAGAAAGCTTTATCTTTAAGCACATAAAAGGAAAGTGCTGTACTTTGTACACTGCAGGCTAGACCAGAGAGATATGGTTGGAGAGAATATGAGGGAACATGGCCCATCCAACTTCAAACTCATAAAACTTAAGACCCTTTTTTTAAACCCACTTACTTTCTAGCACTAATTCAAAACTTATATGTTAAACAACTATCATTAGGCCAATGAATTGCACCGGGAGCACTCTATTCCTGTCATACTCAACACTCGTTGCTTGGCAAGTGGTGCTTTCAATAAGGGTGTCTGCCAAATAGAAAAATAATAATGATATTAGCATTCATTGTGTGGTCTGATTGTGAGGAATTAATTAAGATTCAGGGTGGTAGTGTTGTGTTGTTAGGGGTCTCAGCCAGCAGGGCCTGGTGGAATCAAAGGCCTGATCATGACACTGGTGTTTACACAGCAACACTGGGAAATTACCCAGGAGGCAACGGAACGAGGCCACTGCAATCTGGCATGGCACTGAGCTGACAGAGCTAGCTGACACTGACAGAGCTCAGTAACAAGCTTTTTGCTGTGAACTGGAGACCTGCTGGGACCACAGACTCATAAAAGACTGAATTCGTAATGAGAAGCGAGGATTAGTGTGATAAGTGCTTTTAAACTTTTCACGAGGATGTTAATCCTTATATGTGTTCATTTTATCAAGAAAAGGCTGAAAATTCTGATAGAAATGCCCAAATGATATATATTGGTTTCTTATATTGTTATTATTATTTTTTTGGTTTGTTCTATCATTTCTAAAAGGTGTTGAACTGACTGAATAAAGTAAATCACCTGTATCCCTTTGCTATTCATAAATCACATACCGTAGATATGTCCATGGTATTGCATCGGGACAAGTAAACCAAAGATCTTGTATTTTCCTAGGATTCAAAGCCCATTTTGAGACTTGGCAGTGACCGCTGAAGTGACTCCTCAGTGTAGCCTAGTGATGGCAATCAAGGTGATTATAAAGGCTTTCAAGGTGATTACAGACAAAACTAGTCAGAGACATTGATATGCTTCAAATTATACTAAAATTAATATGTATTAGATGTGTAATGACTACAGGTGCCGTCTTTTAATGAAGTGTGAATTTCATGCCTCTAAATATGTTTAAGTAGATGTTAAATACATGACACGTTTATGATGATACAGAGAGGGGTTTACTATCAACCTGTTCTGCTTGCTGTTGTATATCATGGGATGTAGGAATCAGGCTCTGCCTCCTGATCTGTCTCTCTTTAGTCTCTTTCCTCTGACGTCACACCAAGCCAGAGGAGGCAGAAATGTTCCTACTTTTGTTTGTATCTCTACAAACTGCCAGATCACATAGGATGATTAGAGTACAGCTGGTAAAATCACTGGGTCCATTTTCAGACCAACATATTATCTTTGTATTAACTTATCAGACTATTGTGCACAGTGTCAGAAAAAAACATTTTTACGGTCACTTACTGGCAGCCAGTTACCTGTAAGTTACTATAAAAAAGGTACAGTATGTTGTTACCATACTGGCTGCCAATAACTTACAGTAGAAACAACAGGATTTTTTTTGTTTTTTTTACAGTGCACCACAACAATATTACTATTCGAAATGCAGTGTCACAGAAGGGGTCATTCAGACCAAGTCTAACATGCCATTGTCTGGAACATTGGGAAATTGTTTCTAACAGTGTTGAATAGAGTCTGTCTGGCCATGCCTGGCCAATGGAGGTATTTAGTCATCAGTAAGAGAATATGCTAGCTAGGGGAACTAGAATTCCTTGATTGATAAGTCCTGGAACTTCACATATTTTACAGAAACACTGAGTCAGAGAGAATGCCCAGCGGTTCCACAGTAAAACATTGAGTCATTGAGAATGCCTAGTGGTTCCATGGTAAAACACTGAGTCAGAGAGAATTCCCAGCAGTGCCACAGTGGCCTTGGCTGAACTGTGTTGAGTTAACTACTGTACAAGTCAAACTCCAAACAAGTAAGCCAGGCCTAAATCTAGGGCAGGCCAGGATGGAATGTGAAAATAATAATTGAATCTAAATCTAAACTACCCAACCTAATCCATAACAATGCCAATATTGAAATCATAAGCATTTGCCAAGATATAAATAAGTTATATTATTATCTGAATAACCTTTAGTCCCTGAGAAAAATGGTACATTGGAAAGACAGGCACAGTTTATGCTCCTCATGAGCACTGCTATCTCTTAATACAGCATTCTCTTCCAAAGGCAAATAGACAAACCATATGCTTAATTAAATTCTCATGGTTTCTCCATGGCTGTTGTATAATGTGTTTTTATGGAATTAACTTATAGTAAGAATCAGGCCATCACAACATTTAGTTGTTCTAACTATGGGTAAATGAGAAAATGGTTTCTAAATCAGAATAAAAAAAATAGCGAAGCAGTTGCACTTTTGGGTCACTTGCACTTAACTTGAGGTTTTTCTTTTCCTTGTCTTAAAACAGCTGTAGATTGGAAGTTTATGAAAAGGTAGGAGGATCAACAGTAATGTATAATCTTATATGAGGTTTTCTGAATCTGGTACTTTTGATCCTAGCTCTGTGTTTAAAGTGCTATAGGGAAGTCTTACCCTGAGGAGCCATGACGTTTTCAAACTCAGAATGAGGCCCTTGAGAGTAGAGTTAAAAGAACCTCTCCAAAGCTGAGAAATATCAGAGGAGGGATAGTGGGTGTTGATTTACCAAGCTCCTTGTGTGTGTGTAGGTGGGTTTGTGGTGAACTGTGACTGAATGGATGCCCCACAGCAAACATTTCATTGAAAGTGAATCCCGAGTGATTACTCATGTCTTTTTGAAAGTTTGTAGCCCAAGAGAACAAAGTCTGATTGGTGTGACTGGTTAACTTTTCTCTGTCTCTCTCTCTCTCTCAAACACGCATGCACCCACAAAGGAACACACAGACAAACGTCGTACTGAAATGGCATCTGCATTTCAAAATAAGACATGAAACGACCATGAAATATCTCTTCATCTCCACCATGCTGTGTGACTGTCTTACGCCTCCTGATAACAGCCAGTCATTAATAGATGAGAAGGGCTTAGTCTGCACACAAGGCGTGGAAAAGACTCATTTATTACTGTAGTCTGCCTATCAGGAGAACACTTGGTACCTAGTTGGAGAACTAGGGACTGTACCAGTTCAAGGACACAATATTTGGGCATGACAATTCCCCTAAAAATATTAAATGCTCAGGTTACAGACATTTTGAAATGATATAGGCTCTCATTGATTCCTTCTCCCAATAGAATGTTGGTGTAAATTCACTTTGGATTGTTACCCACTTGTTGCTACCAAGGTCATTATCACCACTTGGTCAGTTAGAGCCCTTAGCTCTCCTGCTTCATCATTCTCTGTAGTTGTGCTGTCACGTTGTTCATTATAATGATGGTCAGACCAAGGCGCAGCGTACGTAGAGTTCCACATACTTTTAATGAATAAAGTGAAAGCAAATACAAAACAAATAAAGAATAACCGAACCATGATGACAATGCAGTGCTAACAGACAACTAAACATAAACAATATCCCATAACCCACAGGTGGAAAAAATGCTACTTAAGTATGATCCCCAATTAGAGACAACGATAACCAGCTGCCTCTAATTGGGAATCATGCAAATCACCAACATAGAAAATCAAACATAGAACCCCACATAGAAAATATAAACTAGAACATCCCCCCAGTCACGCCCTGACTTACTCTATACAACAACAATCAACTTAATTCAAAGGTTGATGAGAGTTGATGGTAGCCTGGCTGACACGTGATCCATGTGACTACACAGCGAGCTGTGAATCACTGGTCTGGTAAGTCGGGCTTGTAAAAGGGGAGGCTAGCTCAAATTATGAGCAATGAGCAGCAGCACGACAAGGTAGCACGTCCGTTGAACAGGTCAGGGTTCCATAGCCACAGGCAAAATTCAGCAGAAACTGGATCCACAGCACGACCAGGTGGACTGGGGACGAGGACAGCCAGGTGTCGTCAGGCCAGGTAGTCCTGAGGCATGGCCCTAGTGCTCAGGTCTTCCGGGAGGGGGGTAATAAAGAGAGATAGAGAGATGGGCGAATTTGAGGGAGCATACTTAAGTTCACACAGGACACCAGATAAGACAGGAAAATTACACCAGGTAAGACATGAGAATTACACCAGATAAGACAGGAGAATTACACCAGATAGGACAGACTGACCCTAGCCCCCCAGCAATTAGACTATTGCAGCATTGATACTGAAGACTGAGGCAGGGGGGAGTCGGGGGACACTGTGTCCCCGGCAATACTCCAGGACAGGGCCAACCAGGTGGGATAACCCCACCCACTTTGCCAAAGCACAGCCCCCACACGACTAGAGGGATATCAACAGACCACCAACTTACAGTACTACCCTGAGACAAGGCGGAGTATAGCCCACAAAGATCTCTCCCACTGCACGAACCCGAGGGGGCACAAAATCGGACAGGAAGATCACGTCAGTGACTCAACCCACTCAAGTCGAGTATAGAAAAAAATACTGGCACGATGTGACACACCCCTCCTAGGAACGGCACAGTAGAACACTAGTAAGCCAATGACTCAGCCCCCATAATAGGGCCAGAGGCAGAGAATCCCAGAGGAAGATGGGAGCCAGCCAGGCAGAGACAGTAAGGGCGATTCGTCACTCCAGTGCCTTGCCATTCAGCTTTGCACCACTGGGCCAGACTACATTCAATCATAGGACCTACTGAAGAGATGAGTCTTCAGTAAAGACTTAAAGGTCGAGACCAAGTCTGCGTCTCTCACATGGATAGGCAGACCATTCCATAAAAATGTATCTCTATAGGAGAAAGCCCTGCCTCCAGCTGCTTGCTTAGAAATTCTGTGGGAAAATAAGGAGGCCTGATTCTTATGACCATAGCGGTGTATATGGCAGGTATATATGGCAGGACCAAATCGGAGAGATAGGTAGGAGCAAGTCCATTTAATGCTTTGTAGGTTAGCAGTAAAACCTTGAAATCAGCTCTAGCCTTAACAGGAAGCCAGGTTAGAGAACCTAGCACTGGAGTAATGTGATCACATTTTTGGGTTCTAGTCAAAATTCTAGAAGCAATATCTAGCACTAACTGAAGTTTATTTGGTGCTTTATCCTGGTAGCCAGAGAGTAGAGCATTGCAGTAGTCTAATCTAGAAGTGACAAAAGCATGGATTATCTTTTCTGCATAATAAAAAAAAGAGATTCGATATAGGCCGATAGTAAAAAATAAATAATCCGGGTCAAGGTTTGGCTTTTTCAGGAGAGGCTTTATTACTGTCACCTTATTGAGTTTGGTACACATCTGGACGACAGGGAGATGTTTATTATGTTCTACATTGGAGGGCCAAGTACAGGAAGTAGCTCTTTCAGTAGTTCAGTTGGAATAGGGTCCAGTAGGCAGTTGAAAGGTTTAGAGGCCATGACTATTTTTGTGAATGTGTCAAAAGATACAGGATTAAAAAACTAAAGTGTCTCCATTGATCCTTGGTCTTGGCAGTTCTGTGCAGACTCAGGACAACTGAGTTTTGGAGAAATACGCATATTCAAAAGAGGAGTCCGTGATTTGCTTTCTAATGATCATGATAATTTCGGGGAAGAAGTTCATGAATTCATCACTGCTGAAGTGAAGGCCATACTTCTTAGTTCACTTTGCAACAGTATAAAAAATATATTTTGTATTGTTTTTATTCTCCTCAATCAGGTTGGAAAAGTAGGCTGATCAAGCAGCAGTGAGGGCTCTTCAATATTGCATGGTACTGTCTTTGTAAGCTAGCTGGAAGACTTCCAGTTTGGTGAAACGCCATTTCCATTTGCTTCAGGGCTCAAGTATTTTATGTATACCAGGGAGCTAATTTCTTGTGACAAATGTTTTTTGTTTTTAGAATTGCTAGTCCTGCGACTGCATCAAGGGTATTACACAAGATTAAGTTTAGAACCTCGGTTAGGTGGTTAACTGATTTTTGTACTCCGACGTCCTTGGGTAGGTGGAGGGAGTCTGGAAGGGCATCTCGAAATCTTAGCAGATTATTTGTTGTGATTGCAAACGTAATCAGGTGGTGGTCAGATAGTCCAGGATTATGAGGAAAAACACTTAGATCCTGAATATGTATTCCATGGGACAAAACTAGATCCAGCGTATGATTGTACATAGGTCCCGAGACATGTTGGACAAAACCTACTGAGTTGATGATGGCTCCGAAAGTCTTTTGGAGTTAGGCTGTGGACATTTCCATGTGAATATCGAAGTCACCAAAAATGTGAATATTATCTGTCATGACTACGAGGTCCGATAGGAATTCAGGGAACTCAGTGAGGAACACTGTATATGGCCCAGGAGTCCTGTAAATAGTAGCTATAAAAAGTGATTAAGTAGGCTGCATCGATTTCATGACTAGAAGCTCAAAAGACGAGAACGCAGCCCTTTTTTTCCCTTGCTGTCGTAAATGTAGCAACACCTCTGTCTTTGCGGGATGCGTATGGGATATGGTCACTAGAGTAACGAGGAGGAGAGGCCTCATTTAACACAGCAAATTCATCAGGCTTGAGCCATGTTTCAGTAAGGCCAATCACATCAAGTTTATGATCAGTGATTAGTTCATTGACTATGTCTGCCTTGGAAGTGATGTTCTATTTTGAGATGTGAGATATTATCATAATCTCTTTCAATAATGACAGGAATGGAGGTCTTTATTCCAGTGAGATGGCGAAGGCGTACACCACCAGATTAAGTTTTGCCCAACCTAGGTCGAGGCACAAACATCGTCTCAATGGGGAAAGCTGCGCTGACTACACTGATTGTGCTAGTGGCAGACTCCACTAAGCTGGCAGACTGTCTAAGAGCCTGCTGCCTGGTCTGCAACATATCTCATTGTGGAGCTAGAGAGGTTAGACACCTGAGAGAACCCCTACAGCTTGGATGGAATCCATCATTCCTGAGCAGGCCAGGCTTGGTCCTGTTTGTGGGGGAATCCCAGAAAGAGGGCCAGTTCTCTACAAATTCTGTTGGGAAGGGCAGAAAACAGTTTTCAACTAGGGATTGAGTTGTGCGAGTCTGCTGTAGAGCTCATCACTCCCCCTAACAGGGAGGAGGCCAGAGACAATCACTCAATGCCAACACATATTTCTAGTTAATGGGTTTCCATGGCCGAAGAGCCGCACACAAGCTTAAGATCACCATGTGCAATGCCAAGTGGCATTGGTGTAAAGATTGCTGCCATTTAACTCCGGAGTGATGAATCACGCTTCACCATCTGGCAGTCCGACGGACAAATCTGGGTTTGGCAGATGCCAGGAGAACTCTACCTGCCTCAATACATTGTGCCAACTGTAAAGTTTGGTGGATGAGGAATAATTACCTAGGGTAGTTTTTCATGATTCAGGTTGAGCCCCTTAGTTCGAGTGAAGGGAAATATTAGCTCTACAGGATATAATGATATTCTAGATGATTCTGTGCTTCCAACTTTGTGGCAACAGTTTGGGTAAGGACCTTTCCTGTTTCAGGATGACAATGCCCACGTGCAAAAAGCGAGGTCCATACAGAAATGGTTTGTCGAGATCGGTATGGAAGAAATTTACTGCCTGCAAAGAACCCTGACCTCAACCCCATCGAAAACTTTTAGGATGAATTGGAACGCAGACTGCAGGTCTAATCGCCCAACACCAGTGCACAACCTCGCTAATGCTCTTGTGGCTGAATGAAAGGAAGTCCCCGCAGCAATGTGCAAACATCTAGTGGAAAGACTTCCCAGAAGAGTGGAGGCTGTTTTAGCAGCAACGGGGGGGACCAGCTCCATAATTTTGAGATTAAATGTTCGACGAGCAATTGTCCACATATTTTTGTGGACATGTAGCGTACATCTTCACTGAATCTACATCTTCAAATTTCACAGTCATTCCATGTTTGCGTCATGCATTATCTCATCCTGTAAAGTAAAGTACATTGTGTACATGCTCTCTCTTTTCTTTATCATTACATTAGTAATTGTTGCATTAGATAGACAGGTTGACTTGATGAAAGATGATTCATATCTCTTTTGTTTTTGTTGGTCATACTTGCTGTAGTTAATATTTAGGGTATTTAATGTTCATGTATTGCCAAAATAAGGGGGCATGCAGGAAACTTGCCAAAAGTGAACATGGGTAATACAATAGCTAGGTAGCCATGGGCGATCGACACATTCACAGCTAGCTATGCTAGCTAACGTTAGTTGCTACTTGCTAGCCACAAGATTGTAACGTTTAACAGTTGCAGTTGTCTAATATGTCACTCGTTTTAGTATAGAAGGGCTGTTATAACGTTAAATATAAATGTCTGTGATAATCTATTCCCCCATTCATGATGTTAGTGGCAAACAATGTCAGAACTCCAAAGGTTTTGCTAGCTATCTAGCTACTGTATCTGTTTGCTTATCCCGGAAAGGCTGGCTGGATGAGGAAGGGCTGGGGCAGTCCTATGTAAAACAATCAATCATGATTCATTAAATTTAAAATGGGGATATTCAACCAGCGTAGGGTGCAGCCTGGAAGTCTGAGGGCACACCTCCCTCATTATCGATGCTTCATGCTGACACATAAAAGCAGCCATTCCAAACTCTCAAGTCAGGAAGAGTTTGAGAGCTGTCAGTAAGGAAACGCAGAGGGAATATTTCACCAACCATTCGAAAGTGTCTGACAGCATTCCAGTGACGAGTTCATTTGCTTGATTTTTAAACACAACATTTTCAACGTCTCCTGTAGTTCAGCTATCTCTATTTTCCACTTTTTCCTTCTGTCTCTCTCTCTCTCTTTCTCTTTCTCACTCTCACTTTCTCTCTCTTACTTTCTCTCTCACTTTCTCTCCCTCTCTGCTAAGCACTGACCTTGGGCCAGTAAACAGTGTTAGTGATGTATTACAAGAGCAGAGGGTGAATAATTATCCTGAAGCGCGGTGGCCCCTCAACACAATGACTCTGAGCTGTAAATCTGGATTGGATTTATAAAATATGGATGCCATCTATCTCAATAAAGGTGTGATTTGAATATGGATATTATTATAAATGTGATTATATGGTTTAACATGGTAATCATGTACATACATTAGGGTCCGAAATTATTGACACCTTTGATAAAGATACGCAGTAATGACTGTATAAAATAAATAATTCAAATACTGAGCTACACTGAGTGTACAAAACATTAGGAACACCTGCTCTTTCCATGACAGACTGACCAGGTGAATCAAGGTGAACACTATGATCCCTTATTGATGTCACTTGTTAAATCCACTCCAATCAGTGTAGATGAAGGAGAGGAGACAGGTTAAACAATTATTTTTAAGCCTTGAAACAATTGAGACATGGGATTGTATATGTGTGCCATTCAGAGGGTGAATGAGCAAGACAAAATATGTAAGTGCCATTGAACGAGGTAGGGTAGTAGGTGCCAGTTACACCAGTTTGTGTGTGTCAAGAACTGCAACACTGTTGGGTTTTTCACGCTCAACAGTTTCCCGTGTGTATCGAGAATGGTCCACCACCCAAAGAACTTCCAGCCAACTTGACAAAACTGTGGGAAGCATTGGAGTCAACATGGGCCAGCATCCCTGTGGAACGCTTATGACACCTTGTAGAGTCCATGCCCTGACGAATTGAGGCTGTTCTGGAGCTATGGAGTGGTTTGGGGGGTGGGGAGTGGAGGGGGAGGGGGAGTCTCGGATGGTTGAGGGGAAGTTCTCGGGGGAACTGTGGGGGGGGATCTTGGATAGTTGGTGGCCTGGCAGTTGGGAGCTTGGGCCGGTGGCAGAGAGGTCGCTGGTTCTTGTCCCCAATTTGACTTGGTGGGAGATCTGCTCTATGGGCGGGGCGTTTGCCCTGGTTGCTTCGGTGGGTCGCTCTGAATGGGACTGTCTGCTAGATGACAATGTAATGTAAATGTTGAGCAGCTTCACTGAAGGTAGATTGTATGTTTTAAAATTCAATAAAAATAATAATAATAATAAAATCCTACATCTATGTGAGTTTCAAATACTTCTGTTTTCAAAGATTGTTATACATGCAACCAACTAAATCGCTTCAATCAACCATGTTGGTAGAGCCTAGGCCACAATTGATGATTTTCGATAGAGACCTCAATTTAAGACAGTGGTTGGTAGTGGCTGAAAACATACACACAACATTTGTCAAAGATGTCAAGACTGACAAACTGGAAAGATCGATGTACAATGCAATCACAACTAAAGACTGGGTGTATTACACCAAGATCTACAGGCACATTTAGAGAGTGTCTTCAATCAGCAAACTGAGATTCCTTGCTGAAACCTTTGTATTCTGAACACCTTGACAAGCTCAAAAGCAAGCTGCTGTAAAGGACAGATGTAATGCCAATCTATCGAAAATGGAAGTGCAACTGACATATTCAAATACGTTTTACAGTCTCGGCTTTAACTGACTAATCCCAGGTTAGACATTAATCACAAGCAATCTTGCTTTTCATAATGGTTTATACAGAAAGGGAGAAATTGAACATTGTCTGCCATAATGAATACAATGATTGCCATTTACTTTTCTTTCCTAGCAAGTCCCATTTCAATCTTATGAAATCATCAAATATAGTGAAAGATGAAAAAAATCAAAAAAGATTGAAGAAAATTGAAGTCTAGATGGATAGAAGATACTGAAAGTGACAATTAAGTGAAGTTACGCCAGGCAAAATGCCAACAACGAGGGTTGGGTTTGCCCCCACTGTACTGCTGCCAGGTAGCAGATAACAACACATCTAAATCTCCATTCTAAATGTCAGGTTGCAGATGTGGCAATCTGTGTCGTGACATGAGGTAAATGAGAGGTTTAACAGTGAGAGCCAGGTAAGATCCACTACAATGGGACAGCTTAGCGCCAATCTGCTGTTCCCTTTTGATAAATGGTAAGCTATCTATACGATAGCTCTGTGTAATTGATAACGTGTGTAATTGAAAACATGGCTCTTGGATGAGTTTCATCTCCAACACAGGAAGCACACTTGCCTGTGATAGCTATCATGATGTGCTACCTGTCCCAGACCTGCTGTTTTCAACTCTCTAGAGACAGCAGGAGTGGTAGAGATACTCTCAATGATCGGCTATGAAAAGCCAACTGACATTTACTCCTGAGGTGCTGACTTGTTGCACCCTCGACAACTACTGTGATTATTATTATTTGACCATGCTGGTCATTTATGAACATTTGAACATCTTGGCCATGTTCTGTTATAATCTCCACCCGGCACAGCCAGAAGAGGACTGGCCACCCCTCATAGCCTAGTTCCTCTAGGTTTCTTCCTAGATTTTGGCCTTTCTAGAGAGTTTTTCCTAGCCACCGTGCTTCTACACCTGCATTGCTCACTGTTTGGGGTTTTAGGCTGGGTTTCTGTACAGCACTTTGAGATATCAGCTGATCTAAGAAGGGCTATATAAATACATTTGATTTGATGATTCGATTTGATGATGATCGTTATTAATCATCTCTGGCAGCGAGAAGCTAGAAGCCATCTCGTCTCCCCTGTGTCACCCAGGCAGGTGAAAATAGATCCTTTAAGATTACAGGCACATTATTTTATTTAACCTTTATTTAACTAGGCAAGTCAGTTAAAGAACACATTCTTATTTACAATAACGGCCTACAAGGCCTATTGACAAACCTTTGAGGAGCAGAGGGTTCCCCGAGATATAAAGTTCACCTTATATAATGCCTGGCCTGGTTGCTATCAGTCCTCTCATTATCTTTTTGCTAGAAAAAGCTTGATAGCTTTTAAAGCAACATCACTCTCTCTTCTCAATTTGCGAAAAAAAAAATTGTGGGTAAAAGGTAAAAGGTAACTGGAAACATGTTTTATAACGTTCAAGTTTAAAACACCTTAGCATTCATTAAAGGCACTACAAAGGCGTTACATATACAGTCAGCGTACGTCATTCTTCAAGGAATTGTGGGTTTGAAGTTGCCTACAGATGACTTATCAACCGACCCACTGACATGGAAGGAAGAATGGACTCAAGGTGTTGTGGACATCAATAAAACATGAGGTGAAGGAACCTAACGTCTTTAAAAACCCTGTTATTTATAAATGTAGTCCGCTTCAGCCTACTCTGAGATGTAATCTGGGGCATACAAAAGCCCATGATCTATGCCTTTAGACTTATCCGATCTCAGAGGGCTTAAGTCGGCGAAGGAGGAGAATGGGAGAGACGTTCGTAGTGTAGTTAATTAATTGCCCAGTTGTGTGGGAGCTACAACCAATTCCTATACCCTCAGCCAAACCAGTGCCACTTCACAGAGCTATTCAAGGGTGAGGTGATATTGAATTTTTTTAGGAAGAAATCCATTTATTATACGATTGCCAGGCCCAAGGTGCCTTAAAGGGCAGACAATTGATATGTATTAGAAATACTAAATCCCTTTGTAAAGTCAGAGGGTGGGGAGGGGGGGGGGGGGGTCTGGTCTGGCAACTCTTGAGAGGAGATGAAAGTAAGTAGGTAGCAGGACACTCTTTAAAGTCTCACTCTCATCTTCTGAGAAACCTGTTTCAAAAGTGTACAGATTAAGTGTGAAGTCCTGTGTTATCGCACATTCATAAAAGAGAAAGCTAGAAACATTCACAACAATTGACCTTAGGCCAAGGCCTACACAAGAGGCCAAGACTATTCCATCCCATAAGTATTCCTAGCTGACATTGTGAGTCCCTACTTCTAGACTATTCCATCCCATAAGTATTCCTAGCTGACACTGTGCTTCCCTGCTTCTTTAAAACATTTATTCTGTTTCCCTTCATCTGTTTCAAGACTATTCCCATGGCAATCAAGAACGAGAGACACATTCACTGAAAGCATGCTTTTGTCAACTGATGTCTGTTGGGACTATACTGGGTGAGAAAACCGGAGCTTTCTCTTCTTTCAGCATAATGTACCCTGTACACTTCAGTCAGATATTTATGAACAATATCTTTGGCTGGGCTTTAACAGCTTATCTGTATGCTATTTTGAACAGTTTAAAGTATTTGAAGGCTGCCTACGTAGGCTTACATTTGAGCATACCAACAGTAATGGTAAGAGCAACAAATTCATCACACCCATATTACAGCTCTATTAATATGGAATTCAATAAAATCTTAGATCCTGCAGCACAAGATGAGTCATTCCCTCCCATAGTGAAGCCTCTCTCAGCAGAGGCAGAGCCACAGGGAAGTAACCAGTAGGAAGTAGTACAAGTCATTAAGTGAACTCTCTTTGAGTTACTGTTCAATTTGAACATCTTGGCTCCTAACACCTGACCCCTGCCCACTGATCCTTGACAAACCCTCTCCCTGTTCTGTCACTGCATCCCAGCGTCCCCCTGCACCAACTAACACTCCAACGGACACACCAACTGACACACTGACTGAAACACCGACCGACACTCCAACTGACACCCCCGCCTGACACACCAACAGACACACCGACTGACACAACAACAGACACACCGACTGACACACTGACTGACACACCGACTGACACACCAACAGACACACCAACAGACACACCAACTGACACACCAACAGACACACCGACTGACACACCAACAGACACACCGACTGACACACCAACAGACACACCGACTGACACACCGACTGACACACCGACTGACACACCAACAGACACACCGACTGACACACCAACAGACACACCGACTGACACACCAACAGACACACCGACTAACACACCGACTGACACTCCGACTGACACACCGACTGACACACCAATAGACACACCAACTGACACACCAACAGACACACCGACTGACACACCAACAGACTAACCGACTGACACACCGACTGACACACCAACTGACACTCCGACTGACACACCGACTGACACACCAACTGACACTCCGACTGACACACCGACTGACACACCAACTGACACACCAACTGACACACTGACTAACACACCGACTGACACACCAACTGACACACCGACTGACACACCAACAGACACACCAACAGACACACCGACTGACACACCAACAGACACACTGACTGAAACACCGACCAACACACCAACTGACACCCCCGACTGACACACCGACTGACACACCAACAGACACACCGACTGACACACCAACAGACACACCAACAGACACACCGACTGACACACCAACAGACACACCGACTGACACACCAACTGACACACCAACTGACCGTTCAACTGACACTCCGACTGACTCTCCGACTGACACTCCGACTGACACACCGACTGACACACCGACTGACACACCGACTGACACTCTGACTGACACTCCGACTGACACTCCGACTGACCCACCAACTGACACTCAGGAAGCGGCCAAAAGCTCAAGAGAGAAGATGTCACGGCAGGAGAGACAGCGTTGTGTTATTCAGCCTCTTTTTCATCAATAAATGTCACATTGATATTCCAGGCACATTGCACAGCGTGATAATGATGGATACAAACTGACAACGGAGGTCTGTGGTGTCATTTGTAATTGGTTGGTGCGTGGAGATGTTTTCCGTTTACCGTTGGGTCCCACGAGATGGCTAATCAGATAGTGGACCAGCAGTAATTATGTCTGCCCACCTACGGTATGTAGAGAAACATGGCACTGAAGAATCAGCTCGCTCGCTCACTCGCTCTCATCTCATTTCATCTTACCAGAGAGGAGTGGAGATGCTGCTGTAATCAACTAACCTCATTCATATGTGGCTCCCTTTATTCTGGGGCGCTTCGCCTTGACACCTGCCTTGACTGTGCTGCATATTAAATTCAATTACCATTCAACAGTGGGCTACTGCAAAATCAAAGCTTGAGGAATATATGAATATATCAGTAAGTAAACACAAGTCTTAATGCTATTAGGGTATTAGGGTAATATCAATACCTGTAAGCTTAGCAATTATTGTTATACACGATAATAATGTCATGTTCAATAGGGAAAAGGGATATTACCATTTGATCACTGAGAGGAAAACCAAGGACCATGTCTTTTGAAAGGAAAGTTATGTTATTTAAAACAGGGTAATCAATAGCACACATTTTAAAGCAGCATTATGTAATATTCCATTGCCATTTCAGAAAAAGTCCTTAATATATCTGCAGTAATGATAATGTTTCACAATATTGCATTCTGATGGTACATCCTTCCAATTTGTCAACCAAAGACTGTCTGAATGGACATGTAAACTAGTGATATAACTACTATTAAAGGGAAGGTGTACAGCACAGATACAGTTGTGAAGCTGCCTGCATGACAACCCTACACTGAGTATACCAAACATTAGGAACATTTTGAGTTGCCTTCCACAAACTGTTTCCACAAAGTTGGAAGCACAGAATTGTCTAGAATGTCATTGTAGTTTCCCTTCGCTGGAACAAAGAGGCCTAGCCAGAACCATGAAAAATAGCTCCAGACCATTATTCCTCGTCCACCAAACTTTGCAGTTGGCAATAGGCATTGGGGCAGGTAGTGTTCTCCTGGCATCCGCCGGACCCAGATTCTTTCGTAGTACTGCCAGATGGTGAAGCGTGATTCATCACTCCAGGGAACGCGTTTCCACTGCTCCAGAGTCAAATGGCGGCGAGTTTTACACAACTCCAGCCAACCCTTGGCATTCGCATGGTGATCTTAGGCTTGTGTGTGTGGCTGCTCGGCCATGGAAACCCATTTCATGACAATGCTGATGAACAGTTCTTGTGCTGACGTTGCTTCCAGAGGCAGTTTGGAACTTGGTAGTGAGTGTTGCAACCGAGGACAGATGTTTTTTACGCGTTACATGCTTCAGCACTCAGCAGTCCTGTTCTGTGAGCTTGTGTGGCCTACCACTTCGCGGCTGAGCCATTGTTGCTCCTAGACGTTTCCACTTCACAATAACAGCACCTACAGTTGACCGGGGCAGCTCTAGCAGGGAAAAAACTTGACGAACTGACTTGTTGGAAAGGTGGCATCCTATGACGATGCCACGTTGAAAGTCACAGAGCTCTTCAGTAAGAACATTCTACTGCCAATGTTTTTCCTATGGAGATTGCATGGCTGTGTGCTCAATTTTATACACCTGTCAGCAAAGGGTGTGGCCGAAATAGCGAATCCACTAATTTGAAGGGTTGTCCACATACTTTTGTATATATAGTAGCTCTCACCTGGATTCATCTGGTCATTCTATGTCATGGAAAGAGCAGGTGTCCTTAATGTTTTGTATACTCATTGTATAGGGCTGCTTTTCACATACAGTAATGTGATGGATAATTCTAAAAATGTACTGTAGGCACATCATAGTATTGCTTGGTGCAGTATGCACAGCAGCAGATGCCCAATTTTTGAAAAATATTCAACAAGAACAACCCATTAATGTTAGATTCATAGTGCACAGGCTGCCTTTCACATTTTCTGCTTGTTGTAGCAGAAAATACATTGGTATTAAAGCACCATTGGCACATTTACTCTCCGTATGAAGGCACTTCAATGCCGCTCAGAGACCCATTTCATCAATTTCGTTCACAGTTTTACTGTGTAGGTTTCATTTTCCTGACACGTTGAATAGCCATTGCAGTAAATTTGATGCATTGAGCCTTGGACTGAAATCAGTAAAGGTAGCAGATGTATTTGGTTCACTTTGCAAAATATTCTGATTTTAATTATTCTGCTTTTTAGGGGGGGCAGTGTTGATGTGGGGTTAGGATAACTCCTACTGGGTAAATTGTGCATCACAGACTCTCATCTGCATAATCTGACCGGTCTACTGGGAGAAGCTACTCTTCATGCAGATCACAGATGACCAAAAGTAATTCATGCAAAAAATGTATATCCAGAAAGAGAGAGAGAGAGGGGGGTAGAGAAGGAGAAGCAAGGCAGAGAGAGAATTAGGGCTCCTTCTCACTGGGGTGGGTTTCTCTCACTATAAATCAGTGATAAGTGGAGGAACATCCGAATGCATAGGAGGATGTTTCAGTCAGGGGGCCTCATAGATTTAAATTATATATTCAACGAGTTTAAGAGTGTACAGTATGGGCCATCAGATTGCATTTAAAATGCGGGAGCAAAATATGCATTCCATAAAGCAGGTTTCCATCCAACCATTTTATGTGAGTAAAGTACGTCGGATAGGCCTGATGGAAACACGATATTCTTCAGTAAACTGTCCAAATGTCGACAAAACAAAATACATTAGACAAGGTGGGGTCTTTTTGTGTCACTAAAATGAATCATGCGAAAAATGGCAGTGGAAAAGCTTTTTTGACATGTCTAGTCCTCCCACTAGTCCGGGAAAGCATGTCGGTTTATTTGGCTACAGATGAAACAAGTTAGGAACTTCACAAGGTGGTGAAAGTGCAAGGTGATGAGCTTGACGCTCCTTTCCAATAAAAAAAGGGGAGGGGGAGGGGTTCTGTAGATTGGCGGGATGGTGGAGGCCCCGAGCCGTCCATGCATGCGGAGAGGGGAGGGAAGGCTAGTGAGCTCAGGCGGGCAGGGCGGTGGGAAGAATGGCCTGGAGGCCAGCCACGGCATTCCGGTTCTTTGAGACCTGGAATTGTGGCAGGGCACCAAGACAACAGACATCTGGTTAGAATGGGTGTCCCCATGATAATGGCAAATCTGGGACTTGGTCTGAAAACGTTGTGGAATCTAAGACGGTGAGACCAATCTACATTGTAAGCTATCTTAAGTAACTAAGTACACTTTTGCTACAGCAAGGCTCGTCACACTGTGTCTTGCATGCAACACAAAACAGAGAGGAGGAATGACTGTTTGATCAGGTTTAAGTAGGGTGGCAGTGCTGATTAAGGAGGGTGAGAACAGGTGTTAAGGCTGATTAGCAGTTAGTAGCAGCTGGAGTTTGTTTTAGGTGTTAGTTTAAGGCAAATAGTTAAGCATGCAAACATTAGTTGAGGCTGATTGGCAATGGTTAGCAGCTGGTGATTATTGAGATGCTAGGGAGCTGCGTTCAAGGCATCTAGTTAAGTGTTACATTCTAATCTGGTCCTTTACACCATTAATGGTGTTTTACTGTATTGCTGAGGGAATGAATAATACATTTGAGAGGTGATCTAAGTTTATCATTATCATTGGTCACATGCTTTGAGACCATATGAAGAGTCTATATGCTCTGTTTTTTTGAGGGAAGTTCTGTTTAGCCTTTTCAGTGTTCCAAATGGCACCCTATTCACTTTATAGTGCACTACTTCTGACCAGAGTCCTATGCTCCCTGGTCAAATGTAATGCACTATATAAGCAAAAGGGTTTAATTTGGGAAAGACATGGAATCCAGAACAACAAACATATTCTTCATATAATATGTCCAGCATTGTAAATCCTACTTATTTACTATCTAAATGTACTTTAGCTCAGCTCGTAATATGTTAGCTTAGGGAGAGTTATCACAAAGCTGCAGTAGATCACATGTGGGGATAGAGTGAGAGCGAATGATTAAGAACAATTGAGAATGATAGTGAAAGGAGAAAGGCAAGCACTCCACAAGAGTGAGAGAATCCCTTGGCATGGGGTCCTGTCAGTCACTGGGGGTCTTTAGCAAACTACCTCATGAGTATTTGTATGAGTGGGGACTGCGGAGGAGAAATGAGAGGGTATGGGCCTCCAGATAGGTAACCTCCAGTTAAAATGTTTGCCATTTAACTGGTGTGGAAAAGTACAGTACTTACACTTAGCATACTCCTAGTTCATTAGCTGCAGGGACAAGGCAGGGAAGAGATGCCTGGCTTACTCACACATCATTATGATTGATGAGCCTTGCCTAGCGATTAGCCCTGATAGCGCTACAGACTCAGGCTGCCATTACAAGACTAAAGACATACCTGCTGCACTACATACTTACTGTACACGTTTTGTAGAACAACTGTAAGGTCACTTATGGTAACCTTTTAAAAGGACGTTCTACTCCAAAATGCATAACAATTTAATGATGTTGACACCATCTGAAATATAACTGATGCTCGCCACTGAACTGTTGGGAGATGACGAGGAGCAAGCGGTGACTGTGCGCTCGTGGCTCTCATTCAAGGCACTGCTCCCTCTGTTTGCAAAGAATATATGTTGTGACTTGCCACTCTGATCTTTAAGGGATAGTGCAATATTTTTTGGCATTGAAACCCTTTTTCTACTTTAACAGTGTCAGATGAACTAACTGATGGATGCCATTTGTATGTCTCTGCGTGCAGTTTGAAGGAAGTTGAGCCACTGCGAACTAGCGGTAGCGCTGATAGGTTTGGATTTCTGAACTTTAAATGTTATTAGTCATTAGCTGTAATAGAGACCTGAGGGGAGCCATAGCCGAGGGCTACACCAGAGGTTCATGGTGATGTGTAGGAGGAAAGTATATAGTGGGTGCAATTAAGCATGGAATGTACTGAGTGTAGGGAAAGCGATCACGTGGCAGGTATTGATAAGGGGAGAGAGCCATGGATTAGTGGTGAAGGGGGTCAAGGTCAGGTCAGGTCACGTTAAGGGAGAAAGAAAAGTTTATGGCCCGTATCACTTAGTTTTCTGCCTAGCAATAAAGATGCAATGTTTGTTCAGATGTGTAGGAGGAGACTCAGCATAGAGAAAGGGTTAAATATCAGTGCTTGTGTGAACAATGTCTTTGTCTAATGCAGCTGTATTGATCCTCTGGGAAGAGTAAACTTGGTTTGAGCTTTCATAGTGTCCGTTGAGTTTATTAGAACCTAACAGCACAATGACTGAAAGTGTTTGGTAATAGCTAGCTTGCATTGACTGGAAGTCTATTGGAACAGCAAGCATGCTAGCTGTTCCAATAGACTTCCAATCATTGCACTAGCTTCCTTTAAAATGCATTCAGAGACATACAAATTGTATCCATTAGTTAATCTGACTCGAGGTAAGTAGAAAAAGGGCTTTGCACTATCTCTTTAAAAACACATGTCGGGGGAGCACCGCTGGTAAATGAATCTAGGGGAAACACAACATGTTGGACTTAGTGTGGTCTAGGAAAAAGGCCTATGTCAATAGCTTTATTCTGAAAATCCTGCTGTACTCTATCCTGAGTTAATGGCAATACTTACATTGTCAACATCGTGTTCTGGTCATTTAAGGCAGTGATTTATGTTTGCTAAATTACATCATGTTTTGGGATTTTAAATCTTTTTTCTTGTCCATGACTGAACTTTTCAAGTTGTGGGGGAACCCTACATTATTAATTTCTTGGGAAGGCAAAATAATAAAATATAATATTTTATTTTTCTGTTGAAACATCATGGTGGTGCAGAATGTTTTCTCAACAATGAATCACTTAGTTTTCTGCCTAGACACTTCAAGACACTTGTAGAATATACACTATATATAAAAAAAAGTATGTGGACACCCATTCAAGTTTGTGGATTTGGCTATTTCAGCCACAACCGTTGATTGACTAGAGTATAAAATCGAGCACACAGCCATGCAATCTCTATAGAGAAACACTGAATGGCCTTACTGAAGAGCTCAGTGACTTTCAACTTAGCACTGTTTTAGGACGCCACCTTTCCAACAAGTCAGTTCGTCAAATTTCTGCCCTTCTAGAGCTGCCCTGGTCAACTGTATGTTCTGTTATTGTGAAGTAAAAACTCATAGGAGCAACAATGGCTCAGCCGCAAAGTGGTAGGCCATACAAGCTCACGGAATAGGACTGCCGAGTGCTGAAGGGTGTAGCGAGTAAAAATCGTCTGTCCTCGGTTGCAACTCTCACTACCGAGTTCCAAACTGCCTTTGGAAGCAACGTCAGCACAAGAACTGTTTATCGGGAGCTTCATGAAATGGTTTTCCATGGCCAAGCAGCCGCACACAAGCCTAAGATCACCATCCGCAATGCCAAGCGTCAGCTGGAGTGGTGTGAAGCTTGCCACCATTGGACTCTGTAGCAGTGGAAACGCGTTCTCTGGAGTGATGAATCACGCTTCACCATCTGGCAGACCGACGGATGCCAGGAGAACGCTATCTGCCCCAATTTATAGTGCCAATTCTCATTTTTGGTGGAGGAGGAATAATGGTCTGGGGCTGTTTTTCATGGTTTGGGCAAGGCACCTTACTTCCAGTGAAGGGTAATCTTAACGCTACAGTGTGTGTGACGATTCTAGACGATTCTTTACTCCCAACTTTGTGGCAACAGTTTGAGGAAGGCCCTTTCCTTTCTCAGCATGACAATGACCCAGTGCAAAAAGCGAGGGTCCATATAGAAATGGTTTGTCAAATTCGGTGTGGAAGAACTTTACTGGCCTGCACAGAGCCCTGACCTCAAACCCATCGAACACCTTTGGGATAATTTGGAACGCGGACTGCGAGCCAGGCCTAATCGCCCAACATCAGTGCCGAGACCTCACTAATGCTCGTGTCTGAATGGAAGCAAGTCCCTGCATCAATGTTCTAATATCTAGTGGAAAGCCTTTCCAGAAGAGTGGAGGAAGCAAAGGGGGGTCCAACTCCATATTAATGCCTATGATTTTGGAATGAGATTTTCGACAAGTAGATTTTCCACATACTTTTGGTCAAGTAGTGTATGCCAAGGCACACTGATACTGTACTGGCGGCTCGTGTTGGCAAAACGCCCTATTAAGACACTTTATGTTGGTGTTTCCTTCATTTTGACAGTTACAGTTGAAGTCGGAAGTTTACATACATTTAGGTTAGAGTCATTAAAACTCGTTTTTCAACCACTCCACAAATTTCTTGTTAACAAACTATAGTTCTGGCAAATCGGTTAGGACATCTACTTTGTGCATGACACAAGTAATTTTTCCAACAATTGTTTACAGACAGATTATTTCACTTATTATTCACCTTATCACATTTCCAGAGGGACAGTAGTTTACATACACTAAGTTGACTGTGCCTTTAAACAGCTTGGAAAATTCCTGAAAATTATGTCATGGCTTTAGAAGCTTCTGATAGGCTAATTTACATAATTTTAGTCAATTGGAGGTGTACCTGTGGATGTATTTCAAGGCCTACCTTCAAACTCAGTGCCTCTTTGTTTGACATCATGGGAAAATCAAAAGAAATCAGCCAAAACCTCAGAAAGAAAATTGTAGACCTCCAGAAGTCTGGTCATCCTTGGGAGGAATTTCCAAATGCCTGAAGGTACCACTTTCATCCGTACAAACAATAGTACGCAAGTATAAACACCATTGGACCACACAGCCATCATTCCGCTCAGGAAGGAGACGCCTTCTGTCTCCTAGAGATGAACGTACTTTGGTGCAAAAAGTGCAAATAAATCCCAGAACAACAGCAAAGGACCTTGTGAAGATGCTGGAGGGAACAGGTACAAAAGTATCTATATCGACAGTAAAACAAGTCCTATATCGACAAAACCTGAAAGGCCACACAGCAAGGAAGAAGCCTCTGCTCCAAAACTGCCGTAAAAAAAGCCAGACTACGGTTTGCAACTGCACATGGGGACAAAGATCGTACTTTTTGGAGAAATGTCCTCTGGTCTGATGAAACAAAAATAGAGCTGTTTGGCCATAATGACCATCATTATGTTTGGAGGAAAAATGGGGATGCTTGCAAGCCGAAGAGCACCATCCCAACCGTGAAGCACTGGGGTGGCAACATCATGTTTTGGGGGTGCTTTGCTGCAGGAAGGACTGGTGCACTTCACAAAATAGAAGGCATCATGAGGGAGGAAAATTATGTGTATATATTGAACATCTTGAACAACATCTGAAGACATCAATCAGGAAGTTAAAGCTTGGTCGCAAATGGGTCTTCCAAATTACCTTGACCTCAATACTATAGAAAATTTGTGGGCAGAACTGAAAAAGAGTGTGCGAGAAAGGAGGTCTACAAACCTGACTCAGTTACACCAGCTCTGTCAGGAGGAATGGGCCAAAATTCACCCAACTTATTGTGGGAAGCTAGTTGAAGGCTACCCGAAACGTTTGACCCAAGTTAAACAATTTAAAGGCAATGCTACCAAATCCTAATTGATGTATGTTAATTGGTGTATGTAAACTTCTGACTCACTGGGAACGTGATGAAAGAAATAAAAGCTGAAATAAATCATTCTCCCTACTATTATTCTGACATTTCACATTCTTAAAATAAAGTGGTGATCCTAACTGACCTAAGACAGGGAATGTTTACTTGGATTAAATGTCAGGAATTGTGAAAAACTGAGTTTAAATGTATTTGGCTAAGGTGTATGTAAACTTCTGACTTCAACTGTACCTGTATATTGTTAAGTCCTTTATAAATAAACTAAATTCACATAATGACTTTTACACAGCTCCTACTGTTGAACCTGAAAAGACTATGTGCTAGTGCTGTAAAAGTCCAAGAAATACATTATCAACCAGCACAGACATACAGTAACTTTTGCAATACAGTAACTTTCTTCCAAAGTATTTCACTGTCTGGCAGATTGCTTGCCCATCACATTCTGTTGAGTAATGTTTTACATCTGCCATAGATTAAGTCTTGTTTAGCTGAGGTCAGTGACAGAGAAGAGTTCAACTGAGCTTGAAAGACTTAAAATGTCAAAGAAATGAACAGTAAGTTGAGAGGGGAAATAATTTGTGAATCATGAGAGAAGAAGGGATGTTGCTAGAACCCCCCCCCCCCCCCCCCCCCCCCCTCTCTCTCTCTCTCGTTATGAAGAGGTTTTCCAGAATGAGAAGTGGCATAATTATGCTATAATGGTCCCTTGGGGATTCCAAGGGTGACGTATAAGTGCCCTTATGGAAGAAATAGGGATAACACTGAGGAACACTTTGAATTAATTAACAATCAGTCATTATGCATACATTTCCTGAGGTGCACAGAAGCGCACTACCCAGCTAACACACAATATTCTGAGAACCATACAGTATGTTTCTTAATGCTCGGTTTTGTTGTCCATTGGTTAGTTGCATACATCCTTCCCATAACTGTCTGGGAATGGTGCAGGATAGTTGCTTGACTTTGGAACATTCTCAGCACATTTAAGGAACTTGACAAAAAAGGTATAAAAATCTTGTAATTTAATTACTTTAACAGAACGTTTACTAAAAGCTCAAACATGGTTACATTTAATCAAATGTTTGGTAATGTTCTAGGAACGTTCTCCAAATAGAGTGACATTGAGAATGTTCTCAAATAGTTCAGAGTATGTTAAGAAACAATGTTCTTGTGTGGGAATATCAAGACTTTAGCATAATGTTTCCTACAGTTTTTTTTTCTCATTTTTCTATTTAAAGTAATTTTGTCAAATGGTTCAGAGAACTTTAAGACACAATGTTCTTCTGTAGGAATTTCAGTACTTCATCATAATGTTTCCTAAAGCTTTCCTTGTGGTTCTATTTAAAGTCATGTTCTCAAATTGTTCAGAGAGCTTTAGAAAACAAGTGTATTCTGTGGGAATGTCAGCACTTCCACAGAACATTCCACACAAATACTTTTATGTTAGTATTTGTCAATATTTTGGGAATGTTCTATATAATGGAATTCTACATTAACATGAATAAGCTCTAAATTCCTTTGTCAGAACATGATGAAGACTTTCCATAAAAAAACTCAAGAACACTTTAGTAACGTTGTATGGTTGCATTTACACAGGCTGCTCAATTCTGACATTTTCTTTACTAATTGGTCTTTTGGCCAATTAGATCAGACCAGAAAATGATCTAATTGAAAAAGATCTGATGTGATTGGACAAAAGACCAATTAGTGTAAAAAATATAAGAATTGGGCTCAGTTCTCAGAGTCATCAAAACTCTCTGTTTCCTCTATCTTGTTATGTGTGTTCAGGTGTGTTGTCTGTGCCACTAATTGGCCACACCTGATCTTAATCTTGTTTCCTTTTAAATGGAGTCTGTTTGAATCGACTGAAATTAACAGCTTTATATGATTGATATGATTGACTAACCAGATTTCAACCTTTTTATACGAGTAAAGTACATGTCGGATAAATAATGCTGCGACAGGCCTGACGGAAACAGCATATTTGTTGGTAAACTTTCCAAATGTTGACAAAACAAAATACATTAGTAAAGGTGGGTTCTTTTAGAGTCAGTAAGATTAATAATGCACTGAAATGGTGATGCAAATGCCTTTTATAAACTAATATCGATATAATAACCATCATATCGAAGTTAACTTGGTCACGTTTTGTTCTGTTGTGTCGTCCTCCCACTACGACTTGTCGGGAAAGAATGCAGTTTTAGGCTACAGATCAAATGCAACATGAACTTTACAGAGTGGTGAAAATGCATGTTGTGATTGACGCTCCTTTCCAATAAATATCTTATGGTCTTAGGGTCTTGTTATGGAAACATTATGATTGACGCTTGGCTGCCTTTTGACAAATAAAAATAATCTTGCCCTTTTGTCCTTAATAATCTCATAATTGGATATAACACACAGATGGGCTATCCCACCCCATCTGTGTGTGAGCTCTTGGCTAGAGCGCACATGCCAACACCAGAGTGTGCACATTCGCAACACATAACTTATTTTTTGACAAAACTGACAAAACCATCTATTTTTGAAAATGCAATGGAAACCCATTTAACTTGTATGTTTTATTTAACCGCCAAAGTTTTTTCATGTGCACTATGTCATTAAAAACAGCCTTTGATCCACAACAGGTCAATTTCATGGCAACACATCTCTGGTAGGGAAATGTTGTTTTTTATTCACATGAAATTAGATGGAATCCAAGCTACTAATATTATTTAAGTGTCATACACCTACCTCTGCCTAGCCCACATGGGCTTACAAGTTACTTAAAAAAATATATCACCAAGCACCAACTCTTGAGGCCCAGTGGACTAATTCCAGGGATAGAAAACAGAAGATCATAGGTTTAAATCTCACTGATGCCATGTCAATATATATATATACAGTAAATGCTTTTCCAACAGTCTTGAAGGAGTTCCCAAATACAGTATGCTGAGCACCTGTTGGCTGCTTTTTCATCACTCTGCAGTCCAACTCATCCCAAACCATCTCATTTGGGTTGAGGTCGAGTGAATATGGAGGCCAGGTCATCTGATGCAGCACTCCATCCCTATCCTTGGTCAAATAGCCTTTACACAGCCTGGAGGTGTGTTGGGTCATTGTCCTGTTGAAAACAAATGATAGTTTGACTAACCGCAAACCAGATGGGATGGTGTATCACTGCAGAATGATGTGGAACCCGTACTGGTTATGTGTGCCTTGAATTCTAAATAAATCACTGACAATGTCACCAGCAAAGCACCCCCACACCATCACAGCTCCTCCTCCGTGCTTCATGGTGGGAACCACACGTTGAGATCATCCGTTCACCTACTCTGCGTCTCACAAAGACACGGCGGTTGGAACCAAAAATCTCACATTTGGACTCATTAGACCAAAGGACAGATATTAACGGGTATAATGTCCATTGCTTGTGTTTCTTGGCCCAAGCAAGTCTCTTCTTATTATTGGTGTCCTTAAGTAGTGGTTTCTTTGCAGAAATTCGACAATCATGGCCTGATTCACACAGTCTCCTCTGAACAGTTGATGTTGAGATGTGCCATGCCACATCCGCCAAGCGTCAGACCTGGTGTAGTAGTACTCAATCTTAGTCATGTATTTACCTTTTTGATGGTTCGTCTGAGGGCATAGTCCTTCTTACATGCACCCAGATTAGTGTCCCACTCCTTGAAAGCGGCAGCTGTAGCCTTTAGCTCGGTGCAGATGTTGTCTATAATCGATGGCTCCTGGTTGGGAAATGTACATACGGTCACTGTGGGGACGACGGCGTTGATGCACTTATTGATGAAGCCGATGACTGAGGTGGTATACTCCTCAATGCCATTGGATGAATCTCGGAACATATTCCAGTCTGTGCTATCAAAACAGTCTTATAGCGCAGCATCCGTGTCATCTGACCACTTCCGTATTGAGCGAGTCACTGGTTCTTCCTGCTTTAGTTTTTGCATTTAAGCAGGAATCAGGAGGATAGAATTATGGTCAGATTTACCAAATCGAGAGTGAGGGAGAGCTTTGTATTCATCTCTGTGTGTGGAGTAAAGGTGGTCTAGAGTTTATTTCCCCTCTGGTCGCACATGTAACATGCTGGTAGACATGGGTAAACAGATTTAAGTTTGCCTGATTTAATGTCCCCGGCCACTAGGAGCGCCGCTTCTGGATGATAATTTTCTTGTTTGCTTATAGCTTTACAGCTCATTGAGTGCGGTCTCAGTGCCAGCATCGGTTTGTGGTGGTAAATAGATGGCTGTGAATAATATAGATGAGAACTCTCTTGGTAGATAGTGTGTTCTTCAGCTTATCATGAGGTATTCTACCGCAGGCGAGCAATACCTTGAGACTTCTTTAATATTACACATCGCACACCAGCAGTTATTGACAAATAGACACACACCCCCACCTCTCATCTTACCAGACGTAGCTGCTCTGTCGTGCCAAGACACGGAGAAGCCAGCCAGCTCTATATTATCCGTGTCGTCGTTCTGCCAAGTCTCGGTGAAACATAAGATATTACAGTTAACGTCCCATTGGTAGGATAGCATTAATCGTAGATCGTCCAGTTTGTTTTCCAATGATTGCACATTGACCAATAATAATGAGGGTCGTAGTGGTTTACCTACTTATCTGCAAATTCTTACAAGGCACACCACCCTCCTCCCCTTTTTCTCTGTTTTTTCTTCACGCGGATGACGGGGATTTGGGACTTGTCTTGACAAAGCATTATGTCCTTCGACTGATTAACGAAAAAATCTTTGTCCAGTTCGAGTTAGCAGCAACATTATGTCTAGCACTGTCTTTCTGTGTGCTGTCTGTCTGCTGTCTAGCACTGTCTTTCTGTCTGCTGTCTAGCACTGTATTTCTGTCTGCTGTCTGTCTGCTGTCTAGCACTGTCTTTTTGTCTGCTGTCTGTCTACTGTCTAGCACTGTCTTTCTGTGTGCTGTCTGTCTGCTGTCTAGCACTGTCTTTCTGTCTGCTGTCTAGCACTGTCTTTCTGTCTGCTGTCTGTCTGCTGTCTAGCACTGTCTTTCTGTCTGCTGTCTAGCACTGTATTTCTGTCTGCTGTCTGTCTGCTGTCTAGCACTGTCTTTTTGTCTGCTGTCTGTCTACTGTCTAGCACTGTCTTTCTGTGTGCTGTCTGTCTGCTGTCTAGCACTGTCTTTCTGTCTGCTGTCTGTCTGCTGTCTAGCACTGTTTTTCTGTCTGCTGTCTGTCTGCTGTCTAGCACTGTCTTTCTGTCTGCTGTCTGTCTGCTGTCTAGCACTGTCTTTCTGTCTGCTGTCTGTCTGCTGTCTAGCACTGTCTTTCTGTGTGCTGTCTGTCTGCTGTCTAGCACTGTCTTTCTGTCTGCTGTCTAGCACTGTCTTTCTGTGTGCTGTCTGTCTGCTGTCTAGCACTGTCTTTCTGTCTGCTGTCTAGCACTGTCTTTCTGTGTGCTGTCTGTCTGCTGTCTAGCACTGTCTTTCTGTCTGCTGTCTGTCTGCTGTCTAGCACTGTTTTTCTGTCTGCTGTCTGCCTACTGTCTAGCACTGTCTTTCTGTGTGCTGTCTGTCTGCTGTCTAGCACTGTCTTTCTGTCTGCTGTCTGTCTACTGTCTAGCACTGTCTTTCTGTCTGCTATCTGTCTGCTGTCTAGCACTGTCTTTCTGTGTGCTGTCTGTCTGCTGTCTAGCACTGTCTTTCTGTCTACTGTCTAGCACTGTCTTTCTGTGTGCTGTCTGTCTGCTGTCTAGCACTGTCTTTCTGTCTGCTGTCCACCAAATGAATGAACAGGTGCTGACACCCTCGGAACTCACAGGTAAATAACCATGTCTGGGTTAGTCTTCACTTTATATTATATTTCAGACATAGCTAATTCACTCACCTACAGTACGTATGCCCAGTCAGGTCACATTTTGTTACTTATTTATCCTTTATTTAACTTGGGAAGTACACATTGAGATTGACATCTCTTTTTCAAGTGAGCCCACTTGTACGTCGTCCATATTATTACAGCCTCAATCTCAACAGGAACTGTTTCATTCTGATACTATGGCTGTCCTAATATGGACACCATACGTACAATATGTATAATAGCACATTGATATTCATGATCTAAGAGGAGAGAAGGATGAACCCAGGTTAGTTTTCTAACATTAGAACCAGGGTATATCAGATTCCTGTGAACAGGACATTTTCTACTTCTGTGCTGGCTTGAAGACGCAAACAAACACATACACACGCATGCACACACACACGTAGATGAGCCTACAATTATGTGTAATAATAATACATTTATCAATCATTGTAAAGGAGTGGAAATGCACTCCGACTGAAGATGACAGAAATGAGTGTAAGAGTAATATGACCAGGCCCATCTTAAGAAACCTGGGGCTTTGGTTTTTATAGGCCCCCCTCCCATCCCAGCACACCCTAACTTTCCGTAAACAAATCCATGCACAGAGATGCAATTTGGCGCATGGTAAATGTACTGTTGAAGAAAAAGCCCCTTTATGAAGCCATAATATTTGCGATGCGGCATAGGTGACAGTTGAGCAGAGGAATTTTTAGGATTTCCACACGTGTAAATATTTTTACCATGGTCCCATGTATTTTTGGGGGCCTTTTCTAAACACATTACATGCAGTTCTATGTAATTTACATGTTGGAAAACATTAGGAGAACACGTTTTTATACTACACAAATAACTGAAAGGAGTGGCTACTCTGAAACTGAGATCAATAAAAATGACCTGGTCCTGAAATGAGAACATAATCCCAGTCCAATGGAGCGGCACATAGATTGTACAATATTTGGAGGAAATATACAGTATATATATATATATATACAGTAGATACACAGTGTCTTCGGAAAGTATTCAGACCATTTGACTTTTTCCACATTTGTTAGGTTACAACCTTATTCTAAAACTGATTAAATAGTTATTTTTCCTCATCAATCTGCACACAATACCCCATAATGACAAAGCAAAACTGTTTTTTGGAATATTTAAATATTTAATTTATTTAAAAAAACTAGGTATTCAGACCATTTACTATATTTATATATATATATATATGTATATATATATATATATATATATATATATATATATAATTTATTAATGATTTATTTATTTATTTATATATACATATACAGCACCAGTCAAAAGTTGGACACACCTACTCATTCAAGGGTTTTTCTGTATTATTTTTTTTCTTCTAATTTTAGATTAACAGTGAGACATCAAAACTATGAAATAACACATATGGAATCATGTAGTAATCAACACGTGTTAAAAAAATCGAAAATATTTTATATTTGAGATTCTTCAAAGTAGCCACCCTTTGCCTTGATGACAGCTTTGCACACTCTTTGCATTCTCTCAACCAGCTTCATGAGGTAGTCATCTGGAATGCATTTCAATTAACAGGTACCTTGTTAAAAGTACATTTTTGAATTTATTTCCTTTTTAATGCGTTTGAGCCAATCAGTTGTCTTGTGACAAGGTAGGGGTGGTATACAGAAGATAGCCCTAATTGGTAAAATACCAAGTCCATATTATGGCAAGAACAGCTCAAATAAGCAAAGAGAAATTACAGTCCACCATTACTTTAAGACATGAAGGTCAGTCAGTCTGGAACATTTCAAGAACATTTCAAGTTTCTTCAAGTGCAGTTGCAAAAACCATCAATCGCTCTGATGAAACTGTCTCTCATGAGGACCACCACAGGAAAGCAAGACCCAGAGTTACCTCTGCTGCAGAGGATAAAGTCAATAGCGTTACCAGACTCAAAAATCGCAGCCCAAATAAATTCTTCAGTGTTCAAGTAACAGACACATATCAACATCAGCTGTTCAGAGGAGACTGCGTCAATCAGGTCTTCATGATCAAATTGCTGCAAAGAAACCACCACTAAAGGACACCAATAAGAAGAGGAGACTTGTTTGGGCCAAGAAACACGAGCAATGGACATTAGAGTGGTGGAAATCTGTCCTTTGGTCTGATGAGTCCAAATTTTAGATTTTTGGTTCCAAACGCCGTGTCTTTGTGAGACCCAGAGTAGGTGAACAGATGATCTCTGCATGTGTAGTTCCCACCATGAAGCACGGAGGAGGAGGTGTGATGGTGTGGGGGTACTTTGCTGGTGACACTGTAAGTGATTAATTTAGAATTCAAGGCACACATAACCAGCATGGCTAGCACAGCATTCTGCAGCGATACGCCATCCCGTCTGGTTTGCACTCTGTGGTACTATCATTTGTTTTTCAACAGGACAATGACCCAACACACCTCCAGGCTGTGTAAAGGCTATTGACCAAGAAGGATTGTGATGGAATGCTGCATCAGATGACCTGGCCTCCACAATATCCGACCTCAGCCCAATTGAGATGGTTTGTGATGAGTTGGACCGCAGAATTAAGGAAAAGCAGCCAACAGCATATGTGGGAACTCATTCAAGATGGTTGGAAAAGCATTCCAGGTGAAGCTGGTTGAGAGACTGCCAAGCTGTCATCAAGGCAAATGGTGGCTACTTCTTTATATGCTTTGGTAGGTTACTAATTAAACTTTCCAATGGCACACTGACTCACCCAATGATGACGATGAAGCTATAGGCTATTCACCAGTGATGGCCAATGCACTCATTGTGGCAATAACTGGTCTCAAGATAAACTACTTTGTAAAACAGTGCTGCTGTTCACTCAAAATTGGGTGTTGTTGAGAAAATAAATATCTATTAGTTCTACACACAGATTAGTCTTTCCAAACTATGTTTTTTACACAATTGTATTTTGAAATATGCAAAAACCAAACAAACAGCCACAACAAACAAGAAATATAATCCATAAATGGCTGTTCCCGTTCAAGTCAGACTGGCAGTGATTGCTAGTGTATGACTTTAACAGTCAAATTGTAAGAGGTTCCAAAACTCTTCCATGGATTATATGTCTATGGCCACAATGCAGCAAGCTGTATATTTGGCGCACATGCTGCCCAAATTGCGGCCTTCCTGGCTGTAGGCTTAACGGTAACTGCCAAAATATAGGAAACACTTGAGTAAATTAGGGATATGAAGAATATGTTATGATATGAGGTGCATTTTCCTGGCATAGTTTTGGTCCACTTGTAGAATCTATGCCAAGGTGCATTGCAGCTGTTCTGGCAGCTCGTGGTGACCCAACACTCTATGAAGACACTTTATTTTGGCAGTTACCTATATGTGCTTGTGATAAAACTTAATCTACAGTTATTTTTTTATAAACTATTGATCCTCTGTGGCTAAATGATGCTTTCTGGTGTATTTTGAACATTGAGCGTATTCTCCTGTGGTTGGATATTTATTTTAATTCCAAATGTTCCCACTATTTTTTCTGTCTACAAGCATGGGCCCAGGGGCTTCTGCCATTGTAAGGCCCTACATTAATCAGTCCCTGAATACGACCATAATATAATATTCAATCTGACTCAATTTCCTTGTAAATGCTACAGACCCATGTAGGTTATATTTAATATTTTTATAATGTGATATATTCCCAGCATTAAATGATTGAGTTAACCTTATCTCAGAGCTGCACAGTTAGAAGCCAAGCATATGCTATGTGTATTGTGAATAACATTTACCACTAGACCAT
Organism: Salvelinus fontinalis; assembly: GCF_029448725.1. Classification (NCBI taxonomy): domain Eukaryota; kingdom Metazoa; phylum Chordata; class Actinopteri; order Salmoniformes; family Salmonidae; genus Salvelinus; species Salvelinus fontinalis. Next base: position 9,142,206 of record NC_074666.1, on the reverse strand, counting down.
ACATCAAATAATAACTAAAGGAATATTACTCAGAAATATGAGAACTACTGTTCATATCCATTTAAAAGTAATCCGATGTATTACAGTTATCCAATAAGAATAGTATACTATTTAGTATTTTATTAGGATGCCCAACTAACCTCTGCCAAGGCAGTGGCTACTCTTCCTGGGGTCCAAACAGGAAACAAAACACAACAACTAAAATGCATAGTATACATAACATTATGTAATACAATACAATACAAAATGCAAAATACAATACAAAATACAGTACAATACACAATACAAAATACAGTACACAATACAATGCAAATTACAATACATAATACAGTACACAACACAATGCACAATACACAATACAAATCAAATAAAAAAATCTAAAGAAAATGTATTTGTCACATACGCCGAATACAACCAAACTGTGAAATGCTTACTTAAAATGCAGTTTTAAGAAAATTGAGTTACGAAAATATTTACTAAATTAACAAAAGTTTTAAAAAAGTAACACAATAAAATAACAATAACGAGGCTATGCAGAGGTTAACGTTACAATGTGCAGAGGTACAAGTTAGTTGAGGTAATTGAGGTAATTTGTACATTTAGGTAGGGGTAAAGTGACTATGCATAGATAATAAACAGTGAGTAGCAGCAGTGTAAAAACTATCTTTCCACAGTCCCCGTTGTGCTGTAAGGTCTTCTTTTATCTGGTTTTTGGATCTGGTTTCGTTGCTAGCTTGAGTTACCTGGGGTGGCATGGAGTTCCATGTAGTCATGGCTCTATTCATGTAATACTGTGCATTTCCCAGCCTCTGTTCTGGACCTGGGGACTGTGAAGAGACCTCTGGCTGCATGCCTTGTGTTGTACCGATGAGTATCCTAACTGTGTGCCAACTGCTTGAACAGACAGTTCTGTACCTTCATCACATCAACACAGCCAGGAGAGATTGGCAGGCATACCACTGACATTCGTCCTCAGTGTACATCTAAGTGCAATATGTGCTGCTCTGTTCTGAACCAACTACAATTTACCCATGTCCAATTATCAAATGGTACATACCAGAAGTCTTTAATGTCAAAGGATACAAAATATACAACTACCTTTCACAGTCTTGCATCAGAATTAGACGTTCATCCATGTTTCTCAAACATCAAATTTAGAAGTTGTTGCAAATGTAAATTGTTGAAGTGTTTAAGGTTAAGTTTAGGCAATAACTCCGAATGGTTAAGGTAAGGGTCAAGGTTTGGGATAGGCTTAAAGCAAAAATTTCAAAAACAACTTTCTATCACTGAATGTGAACTTGCAGACTTTGGAATCAGATGCTTATGCTCATCCACCATCCCCGTCCACAATGCCCTAGCAAATCCCAAACCTACTTGAACGTAACAGCGCTCACTGTTGCCCCTAGTGGCCGGTTCTACATCATCTCCTGACGTCCTCTGACATGGGTGGATGTCCAATACTGACTTGTATCACAGGTCACCTGGCTGAAATATCTTTAGTATAAAAGTATAAAAAACACACTATAGTGTAAAGAAACCTATACCAGGAGATATTTTGGTTGTCCCGCATATTATTTGGAAAGGTTAATCTTTCTGCTTTGTTTGCTTAGCCTACGCCTACCTATTGTATTGAAACCACATATTTTTGGCATTATTCACACACTCAGAATTCGCTGCTTCATCTTCAGTTGCCTACCTCTCCTCTCTTAGTTGGGCGTGCAAGTTCAAGTGCGCCTAGTATGTGTGCTCTCGTTAAAATAGAGTAGTCTGCCTACATGGGCTGGGAATCACATGGCAGTTAATGTAAATATGTAATTAACTTAAATATGATTAGACTGTAGTTTACTACAGTGTCTGTAAATAAATATTGATAATGGAAAGAAGTGGAGGGCGCTCAACCAAAGTGAGTCGAGGTGCAATCAGAAAATGTGATCATCATTGAAAAGGAAAAGGCACTTTTCACTTTTCAAAATTGTATAACTGCCTTAATTCTGCCAGACCCCAGGAAGAGTAGCTGCTCCCTTGGCAGCAGCTAATGGGTATCCATAATAAATACAAATACAACAATTATTATCCATTTATTTGTCTCTGAATTCAAATCGTCCTCCTAAAAGGTAAGCTATATCTTATATCCAAAACTAGCAAGTATCACTGTCATCATTCTTGCTGCTTCAAGTTCAGTAGCCATACCTGCGAGATCAGGTGTGCGTGTAATCTCAATTAAATAGAGTCGGGCAGTTATCTTTCCAAGGAAATGTACTTCCTAAATATGATTAGCTGTAGTTTGTAGTTTACTGTAGTTTAACTACATTGTCTTTAATAAATATTGATCACCGATATTTCTCCAACTAAAAATCTTCCCACTCCTAAAAGGTAGGCTATAAAAATAGCTCCAGAGAAAATGCAAGGGTTGCGGTTGAGTTTGGGAGCAGTTCTTACGGTAGAAGGTGGGAGTCGGACAGAAAGCATATGAAAATATGTGAGCGGGAGCTAATTAACATCACTTTGTTTGACCAAAACAATAAGCAAAAGGTATAAACACGCCACATGCATTCTTGAACCTAATCATCACAACTCTATGATAGGAGCGCACATCTGTGTTTGAACCGACCGGCATCTAACAAACAGATTAACACAGTAACTCGGTAAAAATAAATCCATAACCCATACAATACAAGAAGAACTAATTGAAGCTCTTGATGAACTCTTGAAACAATCCAAACAAGACAATTTAATTCACACAGTAACATTAATTTAGTCATTCAAGTGTCTGTGCTCCCAGGGTTCTATGGGAACATCACACCCCTGAGAAGTCACGGATAAGGTGTGTTTTGACTCTTGTGATAGCCAACAAATGGTCAGCCATCTTGATAATGCCTTGAATCGCGATTGAGTCATCACACTGGGCCTCAGTGCCTGCAAGTCACTAGATGCATCTTCATCACTAGCCTTCAACATCATTCACATTTGTTCCCTCTCTATATTTTCCGACTACACACACACACTACCTGGGGCCCTCTCTGCCCAGTTCCCTGTCTCCCAACAGAAAATGACTGGGGATGCTGTAAGATAGAGCAGCTGAATAGAAAACACAGCACTAATGTCTCTCCTGTCTCTCCTGCAGAACATATACCAGTATCATGGGAAATTGAGGGAGTAAAAGGGAAAATAACAGCTATCAAAAATGAAAGAACATTCAGGAGTCAAATTTTTCAAGCCTTGGTTCCAGCTGGCCATTCAAACTGAGTTTTTAGGTATTTTGTAGGCCGAATGATACCTCTGTTTGAGTACAAAGGCTCCTGTATGAAAGTATCAGAAAAAAAGTATTTATTATACCATTTCCAAAGCATTAACTAAGTACTGGACAGAGATAAACTGACAGGTACTGGACAGAGCTAAACTGCCATGTACTGGACAGAGATAAACTGACAGGTACTGGACAGAGCTAAACTGCCATGTACTGGACAGAGATAAACTGACAGGTACTGGACAGAGCTAAACTGACAGGTACTGGACAGAGCTAAACTGCCATGTACTGGACAGAGCTAAACTGCCATGTACTGGACAGAGCTAAACTGCCATGTACTGGACAGAGCTAAACTGCCATATACTGGACAGAGCTAAACTGACAGGTACTGGACAGAGATAAACTGAAAGGTACTGGACAGAGATAAACTGACAGGTACTGGACAGAGCTAAATTGACAGATTCTGGACAGAGCTAAACTGACAGGTACTGGACAGAGCTAAACTGACAGGTACTGGACAGAGCTAAACTGACAGGTACTGGACAGAGCTAAACTGACAGGTACTGGACAGAGCTAAACTGACAGGTGCTGGACAGAGCTAACCTGACAGGTACTGGACAGGGCTAAACTGACAGGTACTGGACAGATCTAAATTGACAGGTGCTGGACAGGGCTAAACTGACAGGTACTGGACAGAGATAAACTGACAGGTACAGGACAGAGCTAAACTGACAGGTGCTGGACAGAGCTAAACTGACAGGTACTGGACAGGGCTAAACTGACAGGTACTGGACAGATCTAAACTGACAGGTACTGGACAGGGCTAAACTGACAGGTACTGGACAGATCTAAACTGACAGGTACTGGACAGGGCTAAACTGACAGGTACTGGACAGATCTAAACTGACAGGTGCTGGACAGAGCTAAACTGACAGGTACTGGACGGAGCTAAACTGACAGGAAGGTTATTAGTTACTAATGAGTAGGAGAAACATCACAGATTAATATCATTACTTCAGTATATTAGGAGATAAGGAGCTGGAACTACACACCTGATAAAGTGATGGAACTACACACCCATAAGCCTAACCTTAGCCCTTTTAGCTAACCCTTCACATAATCCTAACCTTGACCTTAAGTCTAACCCATAACCCTAACCCCTAGCTAATGTTAGACACCTAGCCAACTAGCTAGAATTCGTAACATATCATACATTTAGCAATTCATAACATATTGTACGTTTAGCAAATTCATGACATATAATACGAATTGTAATTCGTTACATATCGTACGAAATGGGGGGTGGACATCCACAAATTAATACATACAATACAAAACGTAACACATCATACTAAATGGAGGGTCTCGGATTTAAGTACAGAATAATACGAAATACTCTGAGACCAGATTCGATAAGGAGCTGGAACTACAAATCTGATAAGGAGCTGGAACTACACACCTGATAAGGAGATTGAACTACACACCTGATAAGGAGCTGGAACTACATACCTGATAAGGAGCTGGAACTAAACACCTGATAAGGAGCTGGAACTACACACCTGATAAGGAGCTGGAACTACACACCTGATAAGGAGCTGGAACTAAACACCTGATAAGGAGCTAGAACTCACACCTGCAAGCTGTGTTCATCAAAACAGTCTGCAAAGAAAACAATACGTCCCTTATTCAAAGACTGAAATCTGAACAAAACTCTTACGATATTGATCAAAATTAATAAACAGTTTTTCCACACTAAATGCTACAATGAATCACAAACATGTATACCCATTGTATCTATAGCACATCATCCTTCAAGATAAAGTAATGAACCACCCCAAGGGGAGATAAATATGAATCCCAGCCCAGACAGGCTGTGTCCCAAATGGCACCATATTCCCTATTCAGTGCACAACTTTTGATAGGTCTCTGGTCAAAACGAGTGCATTAAATAGGGAATATGGTGACATTTGGGACGTAGCCCTGATTAAGGGATTGGAATGTGTGACCAGGTAGAATTGGAGGAGGCATACATACGACTCTAATCAATGATTGGTCACAGTGTACTCTAACGGAAAATTGCTGTCTTGGAATGTGGAACGTAGCAGTCTTATCTGGCTCAAGGTAAACTGTGCTTAATTGCTGTTACACTTGATTATGCTCCAAATATTAGGCAGCCTAAGAAACCTGTAGTGTGGTGCATCTTAAGCAGTATGCTGTAACAGTGTATGCATAATATACAGATTTCTGTTCACATTCCGGGATATCTCTGCTGCCAATATTCTATTTATATTCCAATAGCGCTCATCCATGCAAAGTCAATTTACTCATCTGAAATCATATTGTCTTTACACGCTTAATATGGGTTACTATGGTTATGAATTAAGGAATAAAACCACATATTTCTCTGTTTTGCATATGTGACCAACCGGCTCGATTCGGTCTTAAGTAGCAAAATTTGAAATAGTGTTTTTTTAAACATTTTTACAAGCCATGAGGCCGAAGGAATTGTCTGCAGAGCTCCGATACAGGATTATGTCGAGGCACAGATCTGGGGAAGGGTACCAAAACGTTTCTGCAGCAATGAAGGCCCCAAGGAACACTGTAGCCTCCATCATTCTTAAATGGAAGAAGTTTGGAAACACCAAGACTCTTCTTAGCTGGCTGCCCAGCCAAACAGAGCAATCGGGGGAGAAGGGCCTTGCTCAAGGAGGTAACCAAGAACCCGATGGTCACTCTGAGAGAGCTCCAGAGTTCCTCTGTGGAGTTGGGAGAACCTCCCAGAAGGAAAACCATCTCTGCAGCACTCCACCAATCAGGCTTAATGGCAGAGTGGCCAGAAGGTCAAACACAGATCAAACATGTAACGTTAGCTAGCGAGTCAGCCAGATAATGTTAGCTTGCTTGCTAACAGTACGCTTTAACTTGAAAATAAAATGACTTTCTGACAAATTAGAAAAGTATAATATCTGAAAATGTAGCTAGCTAGACTATCTTACCCATATACATGGATGGACGTTTCTCCCTCTCTGTCACGGATGCCATGGTTGCCTTTAGGTAATACAGAGGTAGTACAGAGACAGGTCTTTTATACGACAGCCTTCTGTGTGTTCTCTTTTTGATACATATTTGCAATCAAATTCCATCATTTTCTCTATCTCCTTAGCTATCATACTCTAATTCCACTGGGCATCCCACTGATTTCAAAACTCGGTCCTTTAGAAAGTGGAGAGCAACACTTTTGCAGTTCTACTAAGTGACATCTTTCAAAAAGAAGCTTTAGAAAGGATTACCTACACATACTGACCAGCTCATGTTATAGACAGAAGCGTGCTACATGGCAGACCAATCCAAACTCATCTCTCGACATCTCCAGTCCATCCATTATCTCAGCCAATCATGGCTAATGGAAATGAACTCTTGGAAGGAAGATATTCGGGAGGACATAGTCTTGGACGAATGGAGCAGCATATGTACTCCGGCTCAGACACAGATTGTGAATACCCGGCTAAAACTATTGCGATACAATTGGTTGATGCGAACATATGTAACCCCTGCTAAGTTAAATACGTTTAATAGTACAATTCCAGATATATGCTACAAGTGCAATCACTCTAAATGGATTCTTTTCCATTGTCTGTGGGACTGTGAGAAAATTCTAGATTTTTGGAAGGAGGTATCACGTATGATATCCCAAATAGTATCAGTAAAATTGCCTCTCCATCCCAAAGTGTTTACCCTGGGGTTGTACCCAATCAATCATCATCTAAAGAACCAAGAACAAACTCTTATAGATATGTGCTTGTTGCAAGCAAAAGGCTTGATAGCTCTTGCCTGGAAAAGTGTGAACAGGCCTAGTATTGCCCAATGGCATAGGGAAATGTTGTCTTGCCCAACAATGGAAAAGATAACATATAAGGTTAAGGGTAAACAAGACACTTTTGAAAAGGTTTTGGGACCATTTTTGGATTTTGTTGAGCAGTGATGTGGGTGAAATATTGGCTAATAAAGGAAACTCAGGGTAGTGTGCTATGCTTTGTGTGCATGTGGTGTGGTGTGGTGGTGAGAGATATCCAATTGGCTTCTGACACTGTGTTTCATCTTAAATTTGCACCAAATATATTGTATCCTATTGGATCAAACCACTGTAAAATGTAATTTTGGTGGTTTTATGCTTCTGTAACACTTTTGTTTTGCCTTAGATGTTTCATAATATATATATATATATATTTTTTGCTGTTAACTTTTGATGTGGTTTTTGCTGTTATATTTTTTTCATGTAATATTTCTGCTAATATATGTCTTTTTAAAGAATAAAAATAAATAAATATATTGTTTAAAAAATATATATAATGGCTAATGGGAAGGTTTTAGTTTTTTTCCGTGGCTAATCCAACTAGGCTCGTAATTTACCAATTTTAATCGTATTTACATATGGCATACTAGTTTGTTATTAAGGCACATGAAAGCTTAAAAAACAATGTTAAAATGCCTCTCCTGTGAAGTATTGATGGTGACATACAGTAACAGTCAAAAGTACTCATTCAAGGATTTCTCTTTATTTTACTATTTTCTACATTGTAGAATAATAGTGAAGACATCAAAACTATGAAATAACATATGAAATCACATAGTAATCAAAAAGGTGTTAAACAAATCAAAATAGATTTTATATATTCGATTCTTTAAAGTTGCCACCCTTTGCCTTGATGACAGCTTTGCACACTCTTGGCATTCTCACAGCCAGCTTCATGAGGAATGCTTTTCCAACAGTCTTGAAGGAGTTTCCACATATGCTGAGCACTTGTTGTCTGTTTTCCTTCACTCTGCGGTCGAACACGTCCCAAACCATCTCAATTGTGAAGGCCAGGTCATCTGATGCAGCACTCCATCCCTCTCCTTTGTCAAATAGCCCTTACAAAGCCTTGGGGTGTCTTTTGGGTCAACGTCCTGTTGAAAAACAAATGATAGTCCCACTAAGCGCAAACCAGATGGGATGGCGTATCGCTGCAGAATGCTGAAGTAGTCATGCTGATTATGTGTGCCTTGAATTCGAAATATATCACTGACAGTGTCACCAGCAAAGCACCTCCACACCATCACACCGCCTCCTCCATGCTTCACTGTGGGAACCATACATGCGGAGATAATCCGTTCACCTACTCTGCGTCTCACAAAGACCGAGAAGGAGAGTGATGGAGTGCTGCATCAGATGACCTGGCCTTCACAATCACCCTACCTCAACCCAATTGAGATGGTTTGGGATAAGTTGGACTGCAAAGTAAAAATGCGAAGAGTGTGCAAAGCTGTATAATCAAGGCAAAGGGTGGCTACTTGAAGAATATAAAATATATTTTAATTTGTTAAACACTTTATTGGTTACTACACTTCCATATGTGTTATTTCATAGTTTTGATGTCTTCACTACAATGTAGAAAATAATAAAAATAAAGAAAAATCCTTGAATGTGTAGGTGTGTCCAAACTTTTGACTCGTACTGTATATGTACAGTTGAAGTCGGACATTTACATACACTTACATCGAAGTCATTAAAACTAATTTTTCAACTACTCCACAAATTTCTTGTTAACATTTACATTTTACATTTACATTAAGTTAACAAACTATACATTTGGCAATTCGGTTAGGACATCTACTTTGTGCATGACACAAATCATTTTTCCAACAATTGTTTACAGACAGATTATTTCACTGTATCTGTCACGTTCCTGACCTGTTTTCTGTTGTTTTGTATGTGTTTAGTTGGTCAGGACGTGAGCTGGGTGGGAATTCTATGTTGTGTGTCTAGTTTGTCTGTTTCTATGTCAGCCTAGTGTGGGTTCTCAATCAGAGGCAGATGGTAATCGTTGTCTCTGATTGAGAATCATATATAGGAGGCTTGTTTTGTGTTGGGATTTTGTGGGTGTTTGTTTCCTTTCTCTGTGATTGTCTGCACCAGATAGGTCTGTGTCGGTTTTTGCACATTTGTTATTTTGTATTGTTGTTTGTAGTGTTTCACTTGTACTTTATTAAACATGTTTAACACTAGCCGCGCTGCACTTTGGTCCTCTCCTTCACCCCTGGAAGAAAACCGTTACAGAAACACCCACCAAACCCGGACCAAGCAGCGTGGCAATGGGCAGCAGCAAAAGCAGCAGCAGTACAAGGAGGAATGGACATGGGAGGAGATTCTGGACGGAGAAGGACCCTGGGCAGAGCCAGAGGAGTGTCGCCGTCCCAAAGCGGAGCTGGAGGCATCAAAAGCGGAGAGGCGGCATTATGAGGCGCTTGCAAGGCAGAGTGGCTGGAAACCCGAGAGGCTCACCCAAAAATTTCTTGGGGGGGGGGGGCTAAAGGGGAGTGTGGCGAAGCCAGGTTGGATACCTGAGCCAACTCCCCGGGCTTACTGTGGAGTGAGAGGGCGTCGTACTGGTCAGACACCGTGTTATGCGGTAAAGCGCACGGTGTCCCCAGTACGCGTGCTTAGCCCAGTGCGGGCTATTCCACCTTGCCGCACTGGGAGGGCTAGGTTGGGCATCGAGCTGGATGTCATGAAGCCGGCCCAACGTATCTGGCCTCCAGTACGTCTCCTCGGGCCGGCGTACATGGCACCAGCCTTACAGGTGGTGTCCCCGGTTCGCCTGCATAGCCCAGTGCGGGTTGTTCCACCTCGCCGCACTGGCAGGGCTACGGGGACCATTCAACCTGGTAAGGTTGGAGAGGCTCGGTGCTCAAGAGCGCGTGTCCTCCTTCACGGTCCGGTATATCCGGCGCCACCTTCCCGCCCCAGCCCAGTACCACCAGTGCCTACACCACGCACCAGGCTTCCAGTACATCTCCAGAGCCCTGTTCCTCCTCCCCGCACTCGCCCTGAGGTGCGTGCCCTCAGCCCGGTACCTCCAGTTCCGGCACCACGCATCAGGCCTATAGTGCGTCTCAGTCGGCCAGAGTCTGCCTTCTGCCCAGCGGTGCCTGAACTGCCCGTCTGCCCAGCGGCGCCTGAACTGCCCGTCTGCCCAACGCCGTCTGTACTGTCCGTCTGCCCAGCGCCGTCTGAGCCATCTGTCTGCCTAGCGCCATCTGAGCCATCCGTCTGCCACGAGCCATTAGAGCCATCCGTCTGCCACGAGCCATTAGAGCCGCCCGTCTGTCCCGAGCCATTAGAGCCTTCCGTCAGTCAGGAGCTGCCAGAGCCGCCAGCCAGTCAGGAGCTGCCAGAGCCGCCAGCCAGTCAGGAGCTGCCAGAGCCGCCAGCCAGTCAGGAGCTGCCAGAGCCGCCAGCCAGTCAGGAGCTGCCAGAGCCGCCAGCCAGTCAGGAGCTGCCAGAGCCGCCAGCCAGTCAGGAGCTGCCAGAGCCGCCAGCCAGTCAGGAGCTGCCAGAGACGCCAGCCAGTCAGTAGCTGCCCTACAGTCATGAGCTGCCCTCCAGTCATGAGCTGCCCTCCAGTCATGAGCTGCCCTCCAGTCATGAGCTGCCCTCCAGTCATGAGCTGCCCTCCAGTCATGAGCTGCCCTCCAGTCATGAGCTGCCCTCCAGTCATGAGCTGCCCTCCAGTCATGAGCTGCCCTCCAGTCCGGAGCTGCCCTCCAGTCCGGAGCTGCCCTCCAGTCCGGAGCTGCCACTCAGTCCGGTGCTGCCACTCAGTCCGGTGCTGCCACTCAGTCCGGAGCTGCCTCTCTGTCCTGAGCTACCTCTCTGTCCTGAGCTACCTCTCTGTCCTGAGCTACCTCTCTGTCCTGAGCTACCTCTCTGTCCTGAGCTACCTCCTAAATCATGTGGGGGCCTTGGGGAGGATTCTTAGGCCAAGGTCGTGGGCGAGGGTCGCCACTCTAAGGACGCTAAGGAGGGGGACAAAGACAGTGGTGGAGTGGTGTCCTCGTCCTGCGCCAGAGCCGCCACCGCGGACAGATGCCCACCCAGACCCTCCCCTTGAGTTTTAGGGGTGCGCCCGGAGTTCGCACCTTGAGGGGGGGGTTCTGTCACGTTCCTGACCTGTTTTCTGTTGTTTTGTATGTGTTTAGCTGGTCAGGACGTGAGCTGGGTGGGAATTCTATGTTGTGTGTCTAGTTTGTCTCTTTCTATGTCAGCCTAGTGTGGGTTCTCAATCAGAGGCAGATGGTAATCGTAGTCTCTGATTGAGAATCATATATAGGAGGCTTGTTTTGTGTTGCGATTTTGTGGGTGTTTGTTTCCTGTCTCTGTGATTGTCTGCACCAGATAGGTCTGTGTCGGTTTTTGCACATTTGTTATTTTGTATTGTTGTTTGTAGTGTTTCACTTGTACTTTATTAAACATGTTTAACACTAGCCGCGCTGCACTTTAGTCCTCTCTTTCACCCCTGGAAGAAAACCGTTACAGTATCACAATTTCAGTGGGTCAGAAGTTTACATACACTAAGTTGACTGTGCCTTTAAGCAGTTTGGAAAATTCCAGAAAATGATGTCATGGCTTTAGAAGCTTCTGATAGGCTAATTTAAATCAGTTGAGTCAATTGGAGGTGTACCTGTGGATGTATTTCAAGGCCTACCTTCAAACTCAGTGCCTCTTTGCTTGACATAATGGGAAAATCAAAAGAAATCAGCCAAGACCTCAGAAAAAAAATTGTAGACCTCCACAAGTCTGGTTCATCCTTGGGAGCAATTTCCAAACGCCTGAAGGTACCACGTTCATCTGTACAAACAATAGTACGAAAGTATGAACACCATGGGACCACGCAGCCGTCATTCCGCTCAGGAAGGAGATGCGTTCTGTCTCCTAGAGATGAATGTACTTTGGTGCGAAAAGTGCAAATCAATCCCAGAACAACAGCAAAGGACCTTGTGAAGATGCTGGAGGAAACAAGTACAAAAGTATCTATATCCACAGTAAAACAAGCCCTATATCGACAGCCTGAAAGGCCGCTCAGCAAGGAAGAAGCCACTGCTAAAAAGCCAGACTATGGTTTGCAACTGCACATGGGGACAAAGATCGTACGTTTTGGAGAAATGTCCTCTGGTCTGATGAAACAAAAATATAACTGTTTGGCCATAATGACCATTGTTGTGTTTGGAGGAAAGAGGGGGACGCTTGCAAGCCGAAGAGCACCATCCCAACCATGAAGTACGAGTGTGGTAGCATCATGTTTGGGGGTGCTTTGCTGCAGGAGGGACTGGTGCACATCACAAAATAGATGGCTCCATGAGGAAGGAAAATTATGTGGATATATTGAAGCAACATCTCAAGACATCAGTCAGGAAGTTAAAGCTTGGTAACAAATTGGTCTTCCAAATGGACCATGACCCCAAGCATACTTCCAAAGTTGTGACAAAATGGCAACAAAGTCAAAAAGGACAACAAAGTCAAGCTATTGGAGTGGCCATCACAAAGGCCTGACCTCAATCCAATTGAAAATGTGTGGGCAGAACTGAAAAAAGTGTGTGCGAGCAAGGAGGTCTACAAATCTGATTCAGTTACACCAGCTCTGTCAGGAGGAATCGCCCCAAATTCACCCAACTTATTGTGGGAAGCTTGTGGAAGGCTAGCCGAAATGTTTGACCCAAGTTAAACAATTTTAAAGGCAATGCTACCAAATACTAATTGAGCGTGTGTAAACTTCTGACCCACTGGGATTGTGATGAAAGAAATAAAAGCTGAAATAAATTATTATGTCTACTATTATTCTGACATTTCACATTCTTAAAATGAAGTGGTGATCCTAACTGACCTAAGACTGTCAGGAATTGTGAAATACTGAGTTTAAATGTATTTGGCTAAAGTGTATGTGTTGAGTCAAGTAATGCTGACTTGCAACTGTATAAAGGGGTCCTAAAGGGGTCCTAAAATTCTAATAGCTTAATTATTCTTGGTATGACCATTTTGCTCGAACAGCACTCCACCCATGGTACAAACACAGTATTTCACCTGACAGTCACAATGACTGCAGTGGACCATCATCATGATTGTCTTCAGTGGAGGCTACTCAGAGTAGGAAAGGGAATTTCACACACCCTTCAATAGACTTAAACAATAATTATTGTTGACTCAAAGAAAGAGAAAGACAATAGTTGAACAGATTTTAACAATTTATTTAAAAATGAAAGTAGTAATAGAGAGAGAGAGAGATATATTTCTCATTTTTTTCCACTTTCACTCAGCTAGCGAATACAGCTAGCTAGTTTAGCCTACTCAAACACCTGGCTCAAGCAGAGAGGGAAGCTATTCAACACTAGAACTCTTCCAAATCAGGGTAAGCTTTTCATTTTATAAATGTATTTGCACCGGGGCCCGCCAGTGGAACTGCTAAACTGCTTGCTGACTGTACACTGTACTGCAGGATTGTAGCAAGTTTACTACTGCATTAGCTGTAGTAGCTATGGTATCTATGATATTAGCTTATGTGGTGACAACGATGTAGGCTGGGTGTAGTGGTTATGATATGAAGGTTTGACTTGGAAAGGTTTTTTCACCTGGTCAAAGACAGCTGATGAGTTGAGCACTGAAGTCCACAAGCGAAGGGAAAGGGTGAGAAGGTGAGAGCGTGTAGCAAAATGATCATGCTGTTTGTATGTGGCTGCTATGAAAGTGAACTGTGTTTAAGTGTGATCAAGGGTGTATTCATTCCAGCTGATTCTGTTGGAAAACATAAAATGGAATCAAATGGAACAAAACGGGGTAAAGCAAACCTGAACCTCGTTTGCAACTGTTGGACTAATGATTACACCTTAGATCAGCTAGTGTGTGCAAGGTGGTACTGAATTTGTCACTGTCTGTCACCGTGATTGCACAAATTTTTCTCAACTTGTGCACCTAAGTTGTAAACGTTTATTCATAGGCTAGCTAGGTTGTCGGAACCTCCTGATGCATAAAGGGACATTTTGAGTATCACGTAGTAGACTTAACCTATCAATGTTATATTGAACTGGGTGAATAGAATATGAATGACAGTCATCCAATATGCGATAATAGAAATAAGGCCATGCTCATAAAAAATATAACCTTCCTCCCTCATTTTAAACGTCACCGACTGCCACTGATTGTCATGCATGAGCACGTTAAATACAATGTCCTAACAACAATGAGATTTATTCAAATGAACACTTTCCATGTTCAATGAAAACCCAGAGATGAATATTTCCCCTGAAACAGAATCAGAGTTTTTTTTTTTTTCGAAACCAGACTCACTGACGGTTGGGCATGACTAATTTACTGTAAATTGGAGTCTGTAATTTCCATGCAGTTTGAGTGTATCCAGGAAATTGTGTGCCCATGTGATGTCATAGTGGTAATGCTGACTTGCATGAGATCAGAATAATTAATTGATAATGCCCGAGAAGCCGGTGTGTGGAGAATATATTGGCACGGGTGTTGTTAGGCCCGAGACTAATATACCAGGTTACCAACATATTCAAATAATGATTGACATATTTTCATAACATTTTCATTTTGATGAATTTATTCGTACTATTTCATCCTTCCACAAGACATAGCCCGGCACTAATCTAGGGTTGCGCTACCAAAGCCGGCTGGTCTTTCGTTCTATGGGTTCAGTTGCTAGAGACGCCAACAAGTCGTTCAGTCTTTTTGTTCTGTATCTATCTATGGACGCAACACAGTCGTTCGTTCTAAGTGATCCGTTGCCATACTGGCTGGCAACATTCTCATCCCTTGCTTGCTAGCTAACCAACTACAGCTAACTTACAGTCACGTAAAAAAAAACAGAAAAATGCAATGTAGTTGCATTTGAATAAGTTGTTTTCTTCTGAGATTTATTTGGATACATCCAAAACAATGAACTAATGAGGCGCGATTTCACCTGGCATAGAAAGTGTGCTTACTTGTCAGAACACTGTTGTTTAGAGCAGAGGAGCTAGCCAACAACACAGCTAACACAATCACTTAAAATTGATGCTGTAAAAACTGAAAACTAGCTTCAGTTCAATTTACCTTTTTTCCAATTTATATTTCTATGTATCCATAAAAATTTTGTCAGCTGATTCATGATTTAGACTGGCTGAGAAACGCTGCCCGTCACGTTCATTAGTATGGGACAGCTGGAGATCGAATTTGAATATTGAAACAATGTTGCAAATGTTGAGACAGACAGCAAGGTTTGTACAAATGTCAAGGTTTGTACAAATGTCCGCTGTTGAAAACGAAATGTTAGTCTTAAAGAAATGTGAGATAACGCCTTGATGCTTTTTATAGTGGAGATCAAGTTTTTACATTGCTTGGCTGATGAGACAGTGGATTGCACAGTCAGATGGAACAGAGTAAATAGGCATTTTAACTTCATAGATTTAGCCGGTGGAATAGACACTGGATGGAAGTCGCTTTAACCTTTTCTCAATAGGGGGTGCTGTTGGGACTTTGTAGTATTTACGTTCCCAAATTAAACTGCCTCATACTCAATTCTTGCTCGTACAATATGCATATTATTATTACTATTGGATAGAAAACACTCTCTAGTTTCTAAAACCGTTTGAATTATTTCTCTGAGTGAAACAGAACTCATTCTGCAGCACATTTCCTGTCAGGGAGTGAGATTTCAGAAATCGAGGTCCCTGTTCTGGGGTCAGTTTATAAGTCCCCATGTAAGCCATCGGGCTACATGCACTGCATACGCCTTCCTCTAGATGTCAGTAAGCGGGGAGAATTTGAATGGAGTGGATTGCGCAATCTGAGCCACTATAAATGATCATGGAACGGAAGTACCATTCTTTCACGGGACATATGGCGCAAGAGGACATCACAATGGCATCCTGTAAACGCTTTTGTTTTAGCAGTTCTATATCTCCGGTCATGTTTTTATTCGTTATAGGTGTTAAAGACATCATAAGGTAGTTAATTTAAACGGACTTATAGCAGTTTATATCAGTTTATTGCGATTTTCCTGGATTTCTTTGTGACGCGCTTTCACTAGTTGGACACCTCTCCAGTGGTTGGCTATCGTTAGCTGCTATTTCTCAGTGAGAAGAGGACATCTTTCAACCAAAAGACGATTGTTCTGGAGAAAGGACACCTTGCCCAAGATTCTGATGGAAGCTCGGCAAATAGTAAGCAATCTTTATGTTGTTAATTCGTATTTATGTTGACAAATGTCAAATAATAATTCCGCCATGAATTCCGGTGAGGTCTCGCTTTAGCACACGCTGTATGCTGAAGTAACGTGTATCTTTCATCTGGTGTCTTGGACTTGTGATTTAATGATATTTAGATGCTACTATTTACTTGTGACGCTATGCTAGGCTATGCTAGTCAGCTTTTTTACTGGTGGGGGTGCTCCCGGGATTGGGAGGAAGTAGAAGTTAAACCAATCAGCATTCAGGATTAGACCCACCCGTTGTGTACTGATCAGAGAACTTGTTATGGATAGGGGGCAGCATTTTCACGTTTGGATGAAAAGCGTGCCCAGAGTAAACTGCCTGCTACTCAGTCCCAGTTGTTAATATATGCATAGTATTAGTAGATTTCGATAGAAAACACTCTGAAGTTTCTAAAACTGTTTGAATGATGTCTGTGTGTATAACAGAACTCATATGGCAGGGGCAAAACCTGAGAAAAATTCAACCAGGAAGTGGGAAATCTGAGGTTTGTGGATTTTCATCTCTTGGCCTATCGAATACACAGTGTCTATGGGTCATTTTACACTTCCTAAGGCTTCCACTAGATGTCAACAGTCTTTAGAACCTTGTTTGAGGCTTCTACTGTAAAGTGGGGGCGAATGAGAGGGGAATGAGTCAGAGGTCTGCCAGAATGCCTTGAGCTCGTGACGCTCGTTCACGTGAGAGCGAGCTCTGTTACATTGCTTTTCTACATACAAAGGAATTCTCCGGTTGGAACATTATTGAAGATTTATGTTAAACCTGTTAAGGCTAGGGGGTGCTGTTGTCACTATTTATGGAAATCGTGTAATTTTTGAAACGGCTTCCTACAAAATTCTTGATCGTACAATATGCATATTATTATTATTATTGGATAGAAAACAGTCTATAGTTTCTATAGCCGTTGAAATTTTGTCTCTGAGTGGAACAGAACTCATTCTACAGCAATTTCCCTGACATGGAGTCAGATTTCACACATTTTGGCCCCTGTTCTGGAGTCAGTTTTAAGGCCACTGTTATTGCTATGAGTATACGGACACTGCTTACGTCTTCCCCTGGATGCCTTTACGTGATGACGCTTTGAATGGTATCGATTGCCCAATCACAGCCCCTATAAAACAAAAACACGTGTAGGTAGGAACTCTTTTCTAGGTGCGTAAGGCGCGCGGAGGACACCGACCTACTGTTTTTCCAAGCATTAGTGTAGCCAGTTATATTTCTCAGGTCATGTTTCTACTCGTTATAGGAGTTAAAAACATCATAAGGTAGTTAATTTAAAGCGTTTTATAGCAATTTATATCCGTTTAGTGCGATTTTGGGACATTTATTTCTGAGATACTGTGAATCTCTGGGCACCGTTCCAGTTCATGCCGAACGCAATGTGCATTTCTACATGGCAAGAGGACAGCTTTCGACCAAAAGACGATTAGACCCAAGAAAGGATTCTTTGCCCAAGATTCTGATGGAAGAACAGCTCAAAGTAAGAACAATTTATTATGATAAATCGTGTTTCTGTCGAAAAATGTTAATCGCTAATGACGCCATTTTGTTAGACGTAGCTTCGCTTGGCGCAAACTGTATTGAAAAGTAAGGATAATTTAAAAAATGTAAATCAGCGATTGTATTAAGAATTAAATTGTCTATCAATCGCTGTCCACCCTATATTTTTTAGTCACGTTTATGAGTATTTATGTATACGACTAGATCACTGTCTAATATGGCGCACGACATTGTCTGACCAGCTGGGCTACTTTTGTCATTGTCTAACCATGATTTTGGTGGCTAAATATGCACATTTTCGAACAAACTGTATATGTATGTTGTAATGTGATGTTACAGGAGTGTCATCTGAAGAATTCTGAGAAGGTTAGTGAAAAAATTAATATATTTTGGCGATGTTTACGTTATCGCTCTCTTTGGCTAGAATCAATGCTGGTGTAATGTTTGCACATATGCACATTTTTCTAACAAAACCTATCCTATACCATAAATATGTTATCAGACTGTCATCTGATGAGCTTTTTTCTTGGTTAGTGGCTATCAATATCTTAGTTTAGCCGAATTGGTGATAGCTACTGGTGTTGGTGGACAAAGAAAAGATGGTGGATTATGCTAATGTGTTTAGCTAATAGATTTACATCTTTACATATTGTGTCTTCCCTGTAAAACATTTAAAAAATCGGACATGTTGGCTGGATTCACAAGATCTGTGTCTTTCATTAGCTGTATTGGACTTTAATGTGTGAAAGTTAAATATTTAAAAAAAAATCATTTTTTGAATTTCGCGGCTCTGCCTTTTCAGTGGGGGTGGGGGGCGTGTGCCGCTAGCGGCACCCCGGGGCTAGACAGGTTAAAAACATCCTAAAGATTGATTATATACTTAATTTGACATGTTTCTACGAACTGTAATATGACTTTTCGTCTGAACTTTTGCCTGGACCTGCTCGCGCATCGTGAGTTTAGATTGTGTACTGAACGCACGAACCAAAAGGATTAATTTGGACATAAATGATGGACTTTATGGAACAAATCAAACATTTATTGTGGAACTGGGATTCCTTGGAGTGCATTCTGATGAAGATCATCAAAGGTAAGTGAATACTTATAATGCTATTTCTGACTTATGTTGACTCCAACCTGGCGGATATCTTTTTGGGTTGTGTTGGTCTCTGAGCGCCTTACTCAGATTATTTTATGGTTTGCTTTTTCCTTAAAGTTTTATTAAATCTGACACAGCGGTTGCATTAAGGAGAAGTATAACTTTAAATATGTGAATAATACTTGTATCTTTTATCAATGTTTATTATGAGTATTTCTGTAAATTGATGTGGCTCTGTTCAAATTCACGGGATGTTTTGGAGGCAAAGCCAAATGTAAACTGAGGGTTTTGGATATAAATATGAACTTGATCGAACAAAACATACATGTATTGTGTAACATGTTGTCCCGGGAGTGTCATCTGATGAAGAATATCAAAGGTTAGTGATTAATTTGATCAATATTTCTGCTTTTTGTGACACCTCTCTTTGGTTAGAAAATCGCTGTATGCTTTCTGTGACTAGTTGCTGACCTAACATAATGATATGTTCTGCTTTCGCCGAAAAGCCTTTTTGAAATCAGACACTGTGGTTGGATTAACGAGAATGTTATCTTTAAAATGGTGTCTAATACTTGTATGTTTGAGAAATTTGAATTATGAGATTTCTGTTGATTGAATTTGGCGCCCTGCGGGGTTCCGCTAGTCCTAGACAGGATAACCGAATTTTAAAGGTCTGACTATGGCTCTGAGGGAACTAGTCACAGAGGCATATACCTAGTACTGAAAGGTCTATGGTATGGTTTTTTGAGTGGAGCTAAACTTACAAGTACTGGACAGAGCTGAACTGGCAGGAGAGTTAATAGTGAGTAATTGGTAGAAGAAACATCAGGGATTAATATCATTATTTCAGTATAGTGGAGTTAGTCACAACATCTGATAAGGAGCTGGAACTACACATCTGATAAGTTCAGGAATATACATTTGCTTAACAAGTCACATGGACTCACTCTGTACGCAATAATAGTGTTTAACATGATTTTTTAATGACTACCTCATCTCTCCACCCCACCTGTACAATTATCTGTAAGGTCCCTCAGTCGAGCAGTGAATTTCAAACAGATTCAAGCACAAAGACCAGAGTGGTTTTCCAATGTCTCGCAAAGAAGGGCACCTATTGGTAGACAAATAAACAACAGACAATGAATATCCCTTTGAGCATGGTGAAGTTATTAATACACTTTGGATGGCCTATCAATACACCCTGTCACTACAAAGATACAGGAATCCTTCCTAACTCAGTTGCCGGAGAGGAAGGAAACTGCTCTGGGATTTCACCATGAGGCCAATGGTGATTTAAAACAGTTACTGAGTTTAATGGCTGTGAAAATATCAAACTGAGGATGGATCAACAACGGGCTCCGAGTGGCACAGTGGTGTAAGGCACTGCATACAGTACCTGGTTCTAATCCAGGCTGTATCACATCCGGCCATGATTGGGAGTCCCATAGGGCGGTGCACAATTAGCCCAGCAGGTTTGGCCGGGGTAAGCCGTCATTGTAAATAAGAATTTGTTAGAAAAAAATAAATACAAAAATAAAGAATTTGTTCTTAACTGACTTGCCTAGTTAACCTGTTGAGGCTGGGGGCGCTGTTGTCACTATTTATGCTAATCGTGTAATTTTTGAAACGGCTTCCCACAAAATTCTTGATCGTACAATATGCATATTATTATTATTATTGGATAGAAAACAGTCTATAGTTTCTATAGGAGTTGACATTTTGTCTCTAAGTGGAACAGAACCCATTCTACAGCAATTTCCCTGACATGGAGTCAGATTTCAGAAATGTTGGCCCCTGATCTGGAGTCAGTTAAAAGGCCACTGTTATTGCTATGAGTATACGGACACTGCTTACGTCTTCCCCTGGATGCCTTTACGTGATGACGATTTGAATGGGGTCGATTGCGCGTTCACAGGCACTATAAATTAAAAAACCCTGTAGCTAGCAACTCTTTTCTTGGTGCGTCATGCGCGTGGAGGACACCGACCCGCACCTGTTCCAAGCATTAGTGTTGGGAGTAATCTTTCTCCGGTCATGTTAAGACTCGTTATAGGAGTTAAAAACATCATAAGGTAGTTAATTTAAAGCGTTTTATAGCAATTTATATCCGTTTAGTGCGATTTTGGGACATTTATTTCTGAAACGCTGTGAATCGCTGGGCACGCTTCCAGTTCATCCCGAACGCAGTTGGCATTTCCACATGGCAAGAGGACAGCTTTCCACCAAAAGACGATTAGACCCAAGAAAGGATCCTTTGCCCAAGATTCTGATGGAAGAACAGCTCAAAGTAGGACATTTTTATTATGATAAATCGTGTTTCTGTCGAAAAATGTTAGTGGCTTAGGACGCCATGTTTTTTGACGTAGCTTCGCTTGGCGCAAACTGTATTGAAAAGTAAGGATAATTTAAAAAATTTAAATCCGCGATTGTATTAAGAATTAAATTGTCTATCAATCGCTGTCCACCCTATATTTTTTAGTCACGTTTATGAGTATTTATGTATAAGAGTAGATCACTGTCTAATATGGCGCACCAACATTTTCTCACCAGCTGGGCTACTTTTGTCATTGTGTAACCATGATTTTGGTGGCTAAATATGCACATTTTCGAACAAACTGTATATGTATGTTGTAATGTGATGTTACAGGGGTGTCATCTGAAGAATTCTGAGAAGGTTAGTGAAAAAAATAATATATTTTTGCGATGTTTACGTTATCGCTCTCTTTGGCTAGAATCAATGCTGGGCTGCTATGTGCTATGTGCTATGCTAATATAGCGATTTATTGTGTTTTCGCTGTAAGACACTTAGAAAATCTGAAATATTGTCTGTATTCACAGGATCTGTGTCTTTCGATTAGTGTATGCTGTGTATTTTTACGAAATGTTTGATGATTAGTAGTTAGGTAAACACGTTGCTCATTGTAATTATTCTAGTCCATTTGTGACGGTGGGTGCAATTGTAAACTATGCCAGCTACCTGAAATATGCAAATTTTTCTAACAAAACCTATCCCATACCATAAATATGTTATCAGACTGTCATCTGATGAGTTTTTTTCTTGGTTAGGGGCTATAAATATCTTAGTTTAGCCGAATTGGTGATAGCTACTGGTGTTGGTGGACAAATAAAAGATGGTGGATTATGCTAATGTGTTTTTAGCTAATAGATTTACATCTTTACATATTGTGTCTTCCCTGTAAAACATTTTAAAAATCGGACATGTTGGCTGGATTCACAAGATCTGTGTCTTTCATTAGCTGTATTGGACTTTAATGTGTGAAAGTTAAATATTTAAAAAAATATATATTTTTTGAATTTCGCGGCACTGGTTTTTCAGTGGGGGTGGGGGGGGAGTGCCGCTAGCGGCACCCTCATCCTAGACAGGTTAAATAAAAAATACATTGTAGTTAATCCACAATACTAACCTAAATGACAGAGTGAAAAGAAGGAACGCCTTACAGAATACAAATATTCCAAAACATGCATCATGTTTGCAATAAGGCACTAAAGTAATACTGCAAAAAAATGTGGCAAAGCAATTAACTTTTTGTCGTGAATACAAAGTGTTATGTTTAGGGGCAAATCAAATACAGCACATTACTGAGTGTTGGGTGATGGACATCCACAAATTAATACATACAATATGAAATGTAACATATCATATAAATGGAGTGTCTCAGATTTAAATACAGAATAATACAAAATGCTCAGAGAACAGATGGGATTAGGAGCTGGAGCTCACACCTGATAAGGTGCTGGAACTCACACCTGAAAACTGTGCTCATCAAAACAGTCTCCAAAGGAAACATTGTACCACACAGCAGGAATATGTCCCTTCTCCAAACACTGAACAAACCTCTTACGATATTGATCAAAATTCTACACTAAATGCTTCAATGAATCACAAACATTCATATCCATTGTATCTATATCTACATCTTCCCTCAAAGCAAAGTAATTAACCACCCCAAGAGCACAGAAATATCAACGCCAGACCTGGACTGCGTTCCAAATGAATGTACTACTTAATGTACTACTTTTGATAGGTCACTGGTCAAAACGAGTGCATAAAATAAGGAATATGGTGACATTTGGGACGTAGCCCTGATTAAGGGATTGGAATGTGTGACCAGGTAGAATTGGAGGAGGCATACATACGACTCTAATCAATGATTGGTCACAGTGTACTCGGAAAATTGCCTTCTCCGAATGTTGACCCTAGCAGTCTTATCTGGCTCAAGGTAGTCTTCGCTTAATTGCTGATACACTAGATTATGCTCCAAATATTAGTCAGCCTAAGCAACCTGAAGTGAGGTACATCTTAAGCATTAAAATTTAACTGTGTATGCATAATACAGATTTCTGTTCACATTCCTGGCTATCACTGCTGCCAAAGCCAATATAACATGTATATTCCAATAGCTCTCATCCATGCGATTTACATATATTTATGTGAAGTCACCTTGTCTTCAAACACTTAATGGTGTTAAGAATTTACAAAAATTCAGGAGAGAGGACCAGACTTGAATGCAACACTTAACTGGTTACCTTGAACGCAGTTCCCTACTAACTCAACAAGCACCAGCTGCTACTAACTTCCAATCAACTTCCACACCTGTTGCAATACTTTAACTAGTTGCCGTGAACGCAGCTCCTCAACAGCATCAGCTGCAACTCATTGCTAATCAGCCTCCACACCTGTCCTGACTCTCCTTATTCACCACTGCCACCCTACGTAAACCTTACCAAACTAACATTCCTCCCGTGAGGGGATACAGGAAATTAGTTTATTATTAAGGGGCATATTGAGTAGAACATGATTAGATACGGTCTCAAATATTTAGTTGTCTTTTTATTTTTAAGAGAAACTGGGCTGGCAGGTAAGCTGTAGTTTCTCACTGTCTCTGGCGCTCACTCCAGAACAGTCGGTGACGGTAATGCATCATAACGTTGGATGCCATACACCAGGGGTGTCAAACTCATTCCACGGAGGGCCTTGTGTCTGCAGGTTTTTGGTTTTTCCCTTCAATAAAGCCCTAGACAACCAGGTGTGGGGAGTTCCTAACTAATTAGTGATGTTAATTCATCAATCAAGTACAAGGGAGGAGCGAAAACCCGCAGACACTCGGCCCCCCGTGGAATGAGTTTGACACCTGTGCCATACACCAATAATCCCCACCGAAGAAGCATTCCTCCTGTGTTCCACAGTGCGTGTTGTAGAACACTGGCGTTACTAGCCTTGTCAAGTTCTGCTGAGCAAGTTTGCTGCACAGCAGGTTAATTGTAATATTTTGTCGAATCTCGCACCAGCTCCTCTCAGGTCTTGTTCTCTAACCTTGTATTGTTTCTATCTTTAACCTTGCTGATGAAGTCAGTTGGCCCTTGCTGCTTAATAATGCTTTAGTTTAATTTCGTTGTCAATTGCAATTTCTATCCCTTGCTCTTCTCATATAATGGCCCAACAAGCTGCCTGCTTTCACACCGTTTCCTCTCCGACAAGCTGGCCAACTCCGTGGTCCATTTCCACGTGCCCTCCCGAGCGCATTTCCCAAAGATCCATGACCCTGCTTCACTGAACGTACCAGCACGTCTTCCGGCCACATGCCCCGCTCCTTTGTGTACCTATTTACCATATTGGCCACACCCATATCCTGCAGACTGACCTTCTCACTCTAGAAATGCCATCTTCATGTCACTGCATGGCCCAGCCATGATTGTTCTCACTTATGTTGCTATCGCCCTCATGCCCCCACTAAACTAATTCTCACTCTCTCTGTTTGGTTGACTATGGCTGCCAATCCTGGTGGGACCACAACCACCTCCACCCATGTTGCTACGGCAAGAGGACACCACGCATCCAAGGGCCACCATGATAACATCGCAACACCACCAACTTGGCTTCCAAGTCTCAGATCAGGCCTGAAAGACTTCGACTCAGGCCCCCAAACCAGCTCTGGACCTGGCTTCTCCCTCAGCCTCAGATTACGACTTGACATTGGACACAGCCTAAGTCAAACAGCAGCTACCCCCAACAGCTCAGCAGGCCCACATTCTTTCCCGCCCTCTATCTAATACCCGACACAGGTACACATCCCTCTCCCTTATCTCATCCACTCTCCAAGCCGGCAGTGCACTACCTGCATCCAATGGCCTCTCTGGCCCCCAGCCTCCCTTGCTTCTTGCAACTACTTTTTATTCCGGCCCCACTGATCGCTGCTCTGGAAGTGGCTCACCTACCCTCTCTGCCAGCGTCAGCCTATCTCTCTCAGCATATTGCTTCCTCTACCCCCCCCATATGCTCCGTCTCTGCCGCTGGTGCAACTGGTTTTCCAGCTGCCCGCTCTGGCCTCCCGGCTCCCTTGCCAGCTCGATCTTCACAGCCTTTGGATCCTCTTGCCCCCAGGTCTCACTTGCTCCATTTGTGCTTCTCTGGCAGCAGCTCACCCTCTTTCTCTGTCAGTGTTGACTGCTTTCCCTCAGGTCTCGCTGACCTCCTGGCTTCCTTGCCTACTCCTTCTTCACAGCCTCTGGCTCCCCTCCCCCATGCCCAGGTCCTACTGGCCCCGTCTCAATCCAGTGATTCACCCTCTATCTGCCAGTGTTGACCACTTTCACTCAGGCCCCGCTGCCACCACTGCAATGTCTCCTCTGCTCTCTGCCAGCAACGAATCCTCACATCCCCCACCTACTTAGCCAGATGTGCCCACTGCCACCACAGCAGTGCTGCCCCTGGCCTTCCCAGCTGCAACCCTGTCCCAGTTCAGTGAACCAACTGCTTCGCGGTTCATCATAACTGCTGGCCGTCTGGCCCTGGCTACAGCCACCAGAAACTCTCCCCACCTCAGACCCCGCTGGCCCATGACTGTGACACACAGTGGTGGCTCGTCCCCTCTACCAGTGACGACTTCTCTTTTCATCGCTGGTCCCATGACTGCAATCTGTGCAGTGCGTCACCTTCCATCCCTACCAGCCATGAAATCCCAGGCGGTTACGTGCCAACTAATCCTGCAGCGGTTCGGCCCCTGTTTTTACCAGCTGAGACCCTCTCCTCGATCAGTGAACCATCTGCCTCTGTTCAAGTCTTCAACTGCCTGCCACAGCCCAGCCTTGCCAATATCCCCCAATCTCCTTTTTCTTCCTCTCTGTATACATCCAGATGCTGAGGTTATTTCTCCATCGCAGTCTCTACGCTGGGATTAGTTTATTTTGGTGTTCGTTCGCTTCCTGCAATGTTCTGAGTTTATATCCTAATTTTCTACCTACATCTCTTCTCAGCATATCAGACATCGCCATCCTCGACAAAGATCCCTTCACCATCACACAGGAAACTGACCAGTTTGGCAGAACCTCAAGTCTACCTGTTCTGGCTAACATCTGCCTTTACTAACCACTCACCTACTTCCTACAGCTCGGACAATCTCAACATGCCTCCATCTGATCCACTGTTCATCACCAAATGTGGTTTCATCGCCTCACCAATGGTTCCATTCCCATCTGAGACAAATACGATCACTGTATGGCTATCTTGTTGATCAATTCTCCGGACACTACTTCCACATCGGCGCTGCATCCATGGAATCTCGAAACAGCATCCCAGACCATACCATACAATTCCTTGCACGCTGGTCCTCTCAAGCCTATCGTCCAATAGAGCCCAAAGTGTTTGTCAATGGAAGCTTCGAGAACCTTTTCACGAGGGTTCCAAATCAAACTTTTTATTTTATTTATGAAGAACATTTCAAACAGGGAATGCAATGCAGTGTGCTTAACAGGAAAAAACAATGAAAAGAAAAGCTGAAATATTTACTACACAACAAACATAAGATAAAATAATGACAAACTGAACAACTTAAAAGCAAGGAAAAGCAAAGCTACAAATCTTTTAAGATTTCTTGTAAATATTTACTACACAACAAACATAAGATAAAATAATGACAAACTGAACAACTTAAAAGCAAGGAAAAGCAAAGCTACAAATCTTTTAAGATTTCTTGTAAATATGTCCATTTTCGATTTTTAAAATGTTTTACAGGGAAGACACTATGTAAATCTATTAGCTAAACACCTTAGCAAAAGACACCATCTTTTCTTTGTCCACCAACACCAGTAGCTATCACCAATTCGGCTAAACTAAGATATTGATAGCCACTAACCAAGAAAAAACCTCATCAGATGACAGTCTGATAACATATTTATGGTATAGGATAGGTTTTGTTAGAAAAATGTGCATATTTCAGGTAGATATCATAGTTTACAATTGCACCCACCGTCACAACTAGACTAGAATAAATACATAGAGCAACGTGTATTACCTAATTACTAATCATCAAACATTTCGTAAAAATACACAGCATACACTAATCGAAAGACACAGATCCTGTGAATACAGACAATATTTCAGATTTTCTAAGTGTCTTACAGCGAAAACACAATAAATCGTTATATTAGCATACCACATGTGCAAACATTACCAGAGCATTGATTCTAGCCAAAGAGAGCGATAACGTAAACATCGCCAAATATATAAATTTTTTCACTAACCTTCTCAGAATTCTTCAGATGACACTCCTGTAACATCATATTACAACATACATATACAGTTTGTTCGAAAATGTGCATATTTAGCCACCAAAATCATGGTTAGACAATGACAAAAGTAGCCCAGCTGGTCAGACAATGTCGTGCGCCATATTAGACAGTGATCTAGTCGTATACATAAATACTCATAAACGTGACTAAAAAATATAGGGTGGACAGCGATTGATAGACAATTTAATTCTTAATACAATCGCTGATTTACATTTTTTAAATTATCCTTACTTTTCAATACAGTTTGCGCCAAGCGAAGCTACGTCTAACAAAATGGCGTCATTAGCGATTAACATTTTTCGACAGAAACACGATTTATCATAATAAATTGTTCTTACTTTGAGCTGTTCTTCCATCAGAATCTTGGGCAAAGAATCCTTTCTTGGGTCTAATCGTCTTTTGGTCGAAAGCTGTCCTCTTGCCATGTGGAAATGCCCACTGCGTTCGGCATGAACTGGAAACGTGTCCAGAGATCTCTCCAAGGTGGCTTAGCAGTTCAGACGTCTTTTCCGTATTGTCTTGTCGTGTCCTGTATATATATATATATATTTACACCTTTTCTTCACATATCTTTTATTTATTTTATTATCCAAGAACTCAACTACAAAAGCTTTCCTGCAAAAGCTTTCCTGCAACCCGCTTCACCAATTACAATAAGTAATATTTACCTCAATCTGAAAATCCATCGTGGAAGATAGCCAGGGGCTAATTCAGAAGCTAGCCTGATAGCTAACCAGAAGCTACTCCGATAGCTAGCCAGAAGCTAATCTGTAGCTGCCCCGAAATTAGCCGGTTTGCTAGCTAGCGTTGGTGTTTCAGCTGCCCACGTTTTGCGGTCATCAGCTATTTCTTTAGCTCGATAATCTACCGGCACTTTTGTGCAACGCGACTCGGACCGGAGCATTCCGGGACTTTTTTTCTCCCAGTTTCCCCGGATTCCAACCGCAGGCTCTGGACACTTGCACCTTGATTTCGCAGCTAGCTAGCTGCATACCGTGTGACTATTGGCTTACGTCGACCCCGGAGCAAACTCAAATCATGCTGGAGCTAGCCAGCTGAGGAGTTCCATCACCATCCGGACCCGTTTCTTTTGTTGCTGCTGCAGATACGGAACCCCACCGGGCCTTCACGACTGACTGCCGACGTTATCTGCCCGAGGGATTTATCCAACCGGCAAATCCGTCCCGACGTTACCTGAACGCTCACCTGAGGCCCGCTAATCGTTAGCTGTCCTATCGGCTGCTATCTGAACAAAACCCCACTACACGGAACCTACCGACGGAAACGCACGAGGTATCTACAAACAGACCTCCATCCTATGCTGCTACCGATAGCCATATACCCGGCCAGCTGTCTGGATCGCCACGACCCCAACCAACCTCTACTCACTGGACCCTTACTGATCACTCGATTAAGCATGCCTCTCCTTAATGTAAATATGCCTTGTCCATTGCTGTTCTGGTTAGTGTTTATTGGCTTATTTCACTGTAGAGATTCTAGCCCTGCTCTCTATACCATATCCAACCTATCAGTTCCACCACCCACATATGCGATGACATCACCTGGTTTCAATGATGTTTCTAGAGACAAGATCTCTCTCATCATCACTCAATACCTAGGTTTACCTCCACTGTATTCACATCCTACCATACCTTTGTCTGTACATTATTCCTTTAAACTATTTTATCGCCCCCAGAAACTTCCTTTTACTCTCTGCTCTAGTAGCTCTAGGCGACCAATTCTCATAGCTTTTAGCCGTACCATTATCCTACTTCTCCTCTGTTCCTCTGGTGATGTAGAGGTGAATCCAGGCCCTGCAGTACCTGGCTCCACTCCTATTCCCCAGGCGCTCTCTTTTGATGACTTCTGTAACCGTAATAGCCTTGGCTTCATGCATGTTAACATTAGAAGCCTCCTCCCTAAGTTTGTTTTGTTCACTGCTTTAGCACACTCTACCAACCCGGATGTTTTAGCCGTGTCTGAATCCTGGCTTAGAAAGACCACCAAAAATTCAGACATTTTTATCCCCAATTACAATATTTTCAGACAAGATAGAACGGCCAAAGGGGGCGGTGTTGCAATCTACTGCAAAGACTGCCTGCAGAGTTCTGTTATACTATCCAGGTCTGTTCCCAAACAATTTGAACTTCTACTTTTAAAAATCCACCTCTCTAAAAACAAGTCTCTCACCGTTGCCGCCTGCTATAGACCACCCTCTGCCCCCAGCTGTGCTCTGGACACTATATGTGAACTGATTGCCCCCCATCTATCTTCAGAGCTCGTGCTGCTAGGCGACCTAAATTTGAACATGCTCAACACCCCAGCCACCCTACAATCTAAGCTTGATGCCCTCAATCTCACACAAATTATCAATGAACCTACCAGGTACCACCCCAATTCCGTAAACACGGGTACCCTCAGATATCATCCTAACAAACTTGCCCTCCAAATACACCTCTGCTGTTTTCAACCAAGATCTCAGCGATCACTGCCTCATTGCCTGCATCCGTAATGGGTCAGCGGTCAAACGACCTCCACTCATCACTGTCAAACGCTCCCTGAAACACTTCAGCGAGCAGGCCTTCCTAATCGACCTGGCCGGGATATCCTGGAAGGATATTGATCTCATCCCGTCAGTAGAGGATGCCTGGTCATTTTTTTAAAAATGCCTTCCTCACCATCTTGAATAAGCATGCCCCATTCAAGAAATTTAGAACCAGGAACAGATATAGCCCTTGGTTCTCTCCTGACCTGACTGCCCTTAACCATCAGAAAAACATCCTATGGCGTTCTGCATTAGCATCGAACAGCCCCCGTGATATGCAACTTTTCAGGGATGCCAGAAACCAATATACACAGGCAGTTAGAACAGCCAAGGCTAGCTTTTTCAAGCAGAAATTTGCTTCCTGCTACACAAATTCAAAAAACTTCTGGGACACCGTAAAGTCCATGGAGAATAAGAACACCTCCTCCCAGCTTCCAACCGCTCTGAAGATAGGAAACACTGTCACCACCGACAAATCCACTATAATTGAGAATTTCAATAAGCATTTTTCTACGGCTGGCCATGCTTTCCACCTGGCTACCCCTACCCCGGACAACAGCACTGCCCTCCCCTCTGCTACTCGCCCAAGCCTTCCCCATTTCTCTTTCTCCCAAATACAGTCAGCTGATGTTCTTAATGAGCTGCAAAATCTGGACCCTTACAAATCAGCCGGGCTAGATAATCTGGACCCTTTCTTTTTAAAACTATCTGCTGAAATTGTTGCCACCCCTATTACTAGCCTCTTCAACCTCTCTTTCGTGTCGTCTGAGATCCCCAAAGATTGGAAAGCAGCTGCGGTTATCCCCCTCTTCAAAGGGGGGGGACACCCTTGACCCTAACTGCTACAGACCTATATCTATCCTACCCTGCCTTTCTAAGGTCTTCGAAAGCCAAGTCAACAAACAGATTACCGACCATTTCGAATCACACCACACCTTCTCCGCTATGCAATCTGGTTTCAGAGCTGGTCATGGGTGCACCTCAGCCACGCTCAAGGTCATAAACGATATCGTAACCGCCATCGATAGGAAACAATACTGTGCAGCCGTATTCATTGACCTGGCCAAGGCTTTTGACTCTGTCAATCACCACATCCTCATTGGCAGACTCGACAGCCTTGGTTTCTCTAATGATTGCCTCACCTGGTTCACCAACTACTTCTCTGATAGAGTTCAGTGTGTCAAATCGGAGGGTCTGTTGTCCGGGCCTCTGGCAGTCTCTATGGGGGTGCCACAGGGTTCAATTCTTGGACCGACCCTCTTCTCTGTTTACATCAATGATGTCGCTCTTGCTGCTGGTGATTCTCTGATCCACCTCTACGCAGACGACACTATTCTGTATACTTCTGGCCCTTCTTTTGACACTGTGTTAACAACCCTCCAGGCGAGCTTCAATGCCATACAACTCTCCTTCCGTGGCCTCCAACTGCTCTTAAATACAAGTAAAACCAAATGCATGCTCTTCAACCGATCGCTGCCTGCTCCTGCCCGCCTGTCCAACATCACTACTTTGGACGGCTCTGACTTAGAATATGTGGACAACTACAAATACCTAGGTGTCTGGTTAGACTGTAAACTCTCCTTCCAGACCCACATCAAACATCTCCAATCCAAAGTCAAATCTAGAATTGGCTTCCTATTCCGCAACAAAGCATCCTTTACTCATGCTGCCAAACATACCCTTGTAAAACTGACCATCCTACCAATCCTCGACTTCGGTGATGTCATTTACAAAATAGCCTCCAAAACCCTACTCAATAAATTGGATGCAGTCTATCACAGTGCCATCCGTTTTGTCACCAAAGCCCCATATACTACCCACCACTGCGACCTGTACACTCTCGTTGGCTGGCCCTCGCTTCATACTCGTCGCCAAACCCACTGGTTCCAGGTCATCTACAAGACCCTGCTAGGTAAAGTCCCCCCTTATCTCAGCTCGCTGGTCACCATAGCAGCACCTACCTGTAGCACGCGCTCCAGCAGGTATATCTCTCTAGTCACCCCCAAAACCAATTCTTCCTTTGGACGCCTCTCCTTCCAGTTCTCTGCTGCCAATGACTGGAACGAACTACAAAAATCTCTGAAACTGGAAACACCTATCTCCCTCACTAGCTTTAAGCACCAGCTGTCAGAGCAGCTCATAGATTACTGCACCTGTACATAACCCATCTACAATTTAGCCCAAACAACTACCTCTTTACCTACTGTATTTATTTATTAATTTATTTTGCTCCTTTGCACCCCATTATTTCTGTCTCTACTTTGCACTTTCTTCCAATGCAAACCAACCATTCCAGTGTTTTTTAGTTTTTATTTTACTTGCTGTGTTGTACTCACTTCGCCTCCATGGCCTTTTTATATTTTATTTATTTATACATATATCTGTTTGCCTTCACCTCCCTTATCTCACCTCACTTGCTCACAATGTATATAGACTTATTTTTTTTCACTGTATTATTGACTATATGTTTGTTTTTACTCCATGTGTAACTATGTGTTGTTGTATGTGTCGAACTGCTTTGCTTTATCTTGGCCAGGTCGCAATTGTAAATGAGAACGTGTTCTCAATTTGCCTACCTGGTTAAATAAAGGTTAAATAAAATAAATAAATAAAGATTCAAAGTGTCTCAGAAATAAATGTCCCAAAATCGCACTAAACGGATATAAATTGCTATAAATTAACTACCTTATGATGTCTTTAACACCTATTACAAGTAAAAACATGACCGGAGAAATATTACTGGCTACACTAATGCTTGGAAAAAGAGCAGGTCGGTGTCCACCGCGCGTCCGGCGCAGCTGGAAAAGAGTTACTACCTACACGTTGATCTGATTTATAGAGGCTGTGATTGCGCAATCGACTCCATTCAAATCGTCATCACGTAAAGACATCCAGGGGAAGACGTAAGCAGTGTTAGTATCCTCATAGCATTCACAGCGACCTTTAAACTGACTCCAGATCAGGGGCCAAGATGTGTGAAATCTGACTCCATGTCAGGGAAATTGCTGTAGAATGAGTTCTGTTCCACTCAGAAACAAAATTTCAACGGCTATAGAAACTAGAGACTGTTTTCTA
This sequence comes from Salvelinus fontinalis, assembly GCF_029448725.1. Lineage (NCBI taxonomy): Eukaryota > Metazoa > Chordata > Actinopteri > Salmoniformes > Salmonidae > Salvelinus > Salvelinus fontinalis. The sequence goes on along the minus strand of NC_074666.1, from coordinate 9,109,074 downwards.
TCCAATAATAATAATAATATGCATATTGTACGAGCAAGAATTGAGTAGGAAGCCGTTTAAAAATTACACGATTTCCAGAAAAAGTGACAACAGCACCCCCTATCCTAAAGAGGTTTTAAAGGCCAGTGCCAGAGGACCTGAGGGAATAGTAGCAGACCCAAAATGTAACCTTGTGGAAGGCCACAAGATATGTATTTTCTCTGAGGTCCTAAACCAATTTTAAAACTGGACTGGCGATGCCAACCCACCTCTCCAGTTTGTCCAGAAGGACATGATGGTCAACAGTGTTAAATGTAGCACTTTTTAAATCTCAGAGGACAAGGACAGAGAGCTGTTTGGCATCTAAGAACATTTACCACTTTAAGTAAGGCTGTCGCTTGGCTGTGATGGGCACAGAAATCAGATTGGAATTTTTCTGAAATACAGTTGTCACTTAAATCATTTAGCTGTTTGAACCCCAATTTCTCCAGACTTTTGCTTAAGAATGGAAGGTTGGAGATTATTCAGCTCAAAGCAATTTTGAACCAGTCTAGATTACTTTTCTTCAGAAGGGATTTCACCACAGCAATTATTTTGTGCAGTGGGGAAAGTGCCTGTGAACAGGGAATGATAAACAATATTTTGCACTTCAGATATGTAATTCACCCTTTTGAAGGTGGTGGGGATAGGATTGAGAAGGCAGGTAGAAGGTTTAAGTTGTGATGCCACTTTCCTGAGCATGTCTGTGTCAACCAGGGACAATTCAATCCATAGTGCCTGTGTGTGTGGTAGGCTAGGGCACATACTATCAAACTTCTCATCAGGTCTTGCTTGACTGATACCCAGCCTAATGTTGGTTATCTTATCTCTGAAATATGCAGCAAACTCATCACATTTAGATGTGGAGGAAAGTTTGCAGGTTTGTGGGGGTAGGCTTTATCAGGCCATCTATGGTTGAGAAGAGCATTCTCGAATTATTCTGATTTAATAATGATCAAGTTAGACATCATCAGGAGAGCACACATGCTCATCTCTCAGAACCTGCATTAACTCAAGCAGTGTCCTCTAGTCCCTGCCTCCTATCACGGACATCATCTACCTAACGCACTGAATCCTACCCATCCAGCCAAAAGAGGATTGGCTTCCTAGCTGAACCTGGTTCCTCAAGGTTTTCTTCCTTCAAGGGATTTTTTTTCTTGCCACAGTCACTTCTTCTTGCTCTCCTGGGGTCTACACGCTGTACTACCTCAACTGTATTGCCAACCATTCAGCACCTGCAGTCCAGAATGGCTCACTTCCTCTCCAGGGTCAGAGTAATTTGGCCTTCTCTTCTTGGGGATTGGCACTACCATGGCCTGACGATAATGTCTACCTGAGACGCCAAACCAAAATCTAAAGTCCACTTCCGGATCCTTCATCTGCAGCCTTAGGCTTTATCCGGCCCATTTTCATTCCCCTCCTGAATTTTTCTCATGTCCATTAAATTGCCTCTAAATATTTTTAACTAATTTCAATGTCTGGTCCTTAAACTTGAGAAATATGAGTTATTTTAAGGTTATGAATTTAATAATAGAACCACATTTCTCTGTGCTGTGTATGGGTAAACATGTGATAAAGGCCTGCAATTAATACCTCATAGATGCAATTGGTAAAATGTAGTGATGTCGACAGTACTTGAGAATTAAATCACACTCTTGTTTATCACAAATGTTCTGTTATCTGGTGCTTCCTTTCTCTGGCGAGGATATTAGTGGATAGCAGATGCAGCGCCTTTAAAAACACCTCAAGACACCCTTGCAAGGCACCTGCCTAATTTCCACCTGACGGTAGGGATGTTGGTCATTTGAAATGAGATGGAACGTTTCCATGTCATCTTTGCAGATGCAGAGAAAATTAACTTGCCGTGACCCAAGAATTGTAGTCCACCATTGTCAAGGTGGCTGCTTGCTGGAGGAACATTTTGCACAGAGCTCTCTCACCTGCACATAGGCTTTGTAAGCAGTGATGTGGTAAAAAATGTTTTGTTAAACTATAAACTCCAGTGGACGATCAAGATAATGAGTTTTTTGTTTTATTTGGGTGATGTCTGTAGACACGGCAGGAGTTGCAGGCTATTTTAAAAGTTGCCTTATATCCAGCACCTCACAAACCTGTCAGTCGTGTCTATAGTTGCCTCCCTTGTACAGCCACTTGCCGTTGGTCAGTTGAGCTCGACTCCAAGCTGGGGTAGTTCATTTCACGTCTCACTGGGCATCGGCTTGTGCCGCATCTCGTGAGAGGGTGGAGTTAGCCGTTTGAGTAGTGAATTTGCTTGCTAACTGGGCAAACTCTGGACTGATGGTAATTGCATCATGGTAGTCACGGTGCTTTCAAGACAACTGGGAACATTGGAGGTGGGGGGGAACGAGGTCAAAACATGTCAGTGATTGGAAGGTCGGAGCTCTAGAAAGATGTTAGTCTCAGTGGAGGGAGCAGTAAAGGGTCCGCCCCTCATGGTCCCTGCTCTCTCCTTCCTTTCCTCTGGTGAGACTGACCAGAGAGAGGGGACACAGTCTTCCACCTGACGGCGAACTGGAGCTGCACCGCATCTGCCTCATGCACAAATTCATGTTGGTCTTATGACCAGAAAATGTGAAATATTCCTCTATTAAAATAGACAAGACACCCTGCTAATAATAATAAAAACTGCAGCGCGGGTGGAAGTAGGGAGAAGCGTTTCTAATGTTGTAAGAGTCTTGAATAAAAACTGTGACAATGCTGAATAAAAACTTAGACATGAACTCAATAAAAACAGCAGCTATTTGCCCTATTCTATTAATCTTTCTCTCTGGTCATGGTTTTAAAAGTTACGAAATCTCACATAGGCTAGGGGTTGTGGAAGTGTCACGATCGTGTGGAGGATTGACGGACCAAAACGCAGCAGTAGGAAAATAAGCCATATTCCTTTTAATGAATACGAAGACAAAACGAAACAAAACACTTACACACTAAACAAAACAAGAAAACGATCGTGAAGCTATGAACGAAGTGCACACACAGGCTACAAACGTATAACATAGACAATTACCCACATCAAATGAAAGCCTATGGCTACCCTAAATATGGCTCCCAATCAGAGACAACAGAAATCAGCTGTCTCTAATTGGGAACTCATTCAGGCAACCATAGACTCTCCTAGAAAACTAAACCAACATAGACACAGCTAGACACATGCACTCAACACAAACCCATACACTACACCCAACACCCTCTTTACCATATAATCACCCAAAACCGACAAAACACAAACATTCCCCATGTCACACCCTGACCTAACTAAAATAATAAAGAAAACAAAGAATACTAAGGCCAGGGCGTGACATAACCCCCCCCCTTAAGGTGCGAACTCCGGGCGCACCATTACACAGTCTAGGGGAGGGTCTGGGTGGGCTTCCTTCCACAGTGGCGGCTCCGGCACTGGTCGTGGTCCCCACCCCAGTCACTAACCGCCTCCTTAGCTTCCTCCAAATGACCCCCCTCCACATTAACCCCACTGAATTAAGGGGCAGCTCCGGACTAAGGGGCAGCTCCGGACTAAGGGGCAGCTCCGGACTAAGGGGCAGCTCCGGACTAAGGGGCAGCTCCGGACTAAGGGGCAGCTCCGGACTAAGGGGCAGCTCCGGACTAAGGGGCAGCTCCGGACTAAGGGGCAGCTCCGGACTAAGGGGCAGCTCCGGACTAAGGGGCAGTACCAGGGTAAGGGGCAGCACCAGGGTAAGGGGCAGCACCAGGATAAGGGAGAGCACCAGGATAAGGGGCAGCACCAGGATAAGGGGCAGCACCAGGATAAGGGGCAGCTCCGGACTGAGGAACGGCAGCTCCGGACTGAGGGACTGCAGCTCCGGACTGAGGGACGGCCCATGGCTGGCTGACAGATCTGGCTGCTCATGGCTGGCTGACGGATCTGGCTGCTCATGGCTGGCTGACGGATCTGGCTGCTCATGGCTGGCTGACGGATCTGGCTGCTCATGGCTGGCTGACGGATCTGGCTGCTCATGGCTGGCTGACGGATCTGGCTGCTCATGGCTGGCGGACGGATCTGGCTGCTCATGGCTAGCGGACGGATCTGGCTGCTCATGGCTAGCGGACGGATCTGGCTGCTCATGGCTGGCTGACGGATCTGGCTGCTCATGGCTGGCTGACGGATCTGGCTGCTCATGGCTGGCTGACGGATCTGGCTGCTCATGGCTGGCTGACGGATCTGGCTGCTCATGGCTGGCTGACGGATCTGGCTGCTCATGGCTGGCTGACGGATCTGGCTGCTCATGGCTGGCTGACGGATCTGGCTGCTCATGGCTGGCTGACGGATCTGGCTGCTCATGGCTGGCTGACGGATCTGGCTGCTCATGGCTGGCTGGCGGATCTGGTAGATCCTGTCTGGTTGGCGGCTCTGGCAGATCCTGTCTGGTTTGCGGCTCTGGCAGATCCTGTCTGACGAATGGCTCTAGCGGCTCCTGACTGACGAACGGCTCTGACGGCTCGGGACAGACGGGCGGCTCTAATGGCTCGGGGCAGACGGATGGATCAAATGGCGCTGGGTAGACGGATGGCTCAGATGGCGCTGGGTAGACGGATGGCTCAGATGGCGTTTGGCAGATGGGCAGTTCAGGCATCGCTGTGCAGACGACAGACTCTTGCCGGCTGAGGCGCACTGTAGGCCTGGTGCGTGGTGCCGGAACTGGTGGTACCGGGCTGGGGACACGCATCTCAGGGCTAGTGCGGGGAGCAGGAACAGGGCATACTGGACCCTGGGAGCGCACATTAGGCCTAGTGCGTGCTGCCGGAACTGGTGGTACCGGACTGGGGACACGCATCTCAGGGCTAGTGCCCGGAGCAGCAACAGGACGCACAGGACTCTGGGGACACACAGGAGGCTTGGTGCGTGGTTTATGCACTGGTGGTAAAGGGCTGGAGACACGCACCATAGGGCTAGTGCGTGGAGGAGGCACTGGTGGTACTGGGTAGGGGCGGGGAGGTGGCGCCGGAAATACCGGACCGTGCATGCGTACTGGCTCCCTTGAGCGCCGAGCCTGCCCAACCTTACCTGGTTGTATGCTCCCCGTCGCCTGACCAGTGCGGCGAGGTGGAATAACCCGCACCGGCCTATGTAGGCGAACCGGGGACACCATGCGTAAGGCTGGTGCCATGTACGCCGGCCCGAGAAGACGCACTGGTGACCAGATGCGTTGGGCCGGCTTCATGACATACGGCTCAACGCTCAGTCTAGCCCGGCCGATACGTGGAGCTGAAATGTACCGAACCGGGCTATGCACGCGTACAGGAGACACCGTGCGCTCTACTGCGTAACACGGTGTCTGCCCGTACTCTCGCTCTCCACGGTAAGTACAGGGAGTAGGCGCAGGTTTCCTACCTGACTTCGCCACACTCCCTTTAAGGCCCCCCCCCAAGAAATTTTTGGGTTGTACTCACGGGCTTCCAGCCTTGTCTCCGTGCTGCCTCCTCATATCGCCTCCTCTCGGCTTTAGCTGCCTCCAGCTCTTCACGAGGAAGGCGATATTCTCCCGGTTGTGCCCACGGCCCCTTACCATCCAGTATCTCCTCCCATGTCCAAGAATCCTGTGTAGGTGGGTCCTGTTGCCGCTTTACATGCCGCTTGATCCGATGTTGGTGGGTAATTCTGTCACGATTGTGTGGAGGATTGACGGACCAAAACGCAGCAGTAGGAAAATAAGCCATATTCCTTTTAATGAATACGAAGGCAAAACGAAACAAAAACACTTACACACTAAACAAAACAAGACAAGAAAACGATCGTGAAGCTATGAACGAAGTGCACACACAGGCTACAAACGTATAACATAGACAATTACCCACATCAAATGAAAGCCTATGGCTACCCTAAATATGGCTCCCAATCAGAGACAACAGAAATCAGCTGTCTCTAATTGGGAACTCATTCAGGCAACCATAGACTCTCCTAGAAAACTAAACCAACATAGACACAGCTAGACACATGCACTCAACACAAACCCATACACTACACCCAACACCCCCTTTACCATATAATCACCCAAAACCGACAAAACACAAACATTCCCCATGTCACACCCTGACCTAACTAAAATAATAAAGAAAACAAAGAATACTAAGGCCAGGGCGTGACAGGAAGCTGTAGGAACAGTGATATGAGCTAACCGAGTAGGCACACTAGATGGCTTTTCTACATAAATTACTTCTAGGAATGCTTTGACTGATTTGGTTGGTGACCACTGGATTAGTGTCCTCACTGAGATTAAAAGGTTGGGATTACGATCCCCATCTGAGTCATACCAAAGACTGTAAAAATGGGACCTGGTGCTCCTCTGCTTGGCACTCAGCATTACGGAGATAGATTGGGGGTAAGGCCCTGCAATAGACTAGCGTCCTGTCCAGGGGCTGTACTTGTGCAGCAAGCTGCCTCACACTACAGAAACACTAGATAGGCTCCTGCTCCTATTAGCTCTTCCGATTGCACAAGCCAATGCTCGTGCAAGGCTACTTAGTATACCTATTCTAGCCTTTGTCTTCAATTCAGTGCCTTTGAACATTGAATTAACTACTGTAGAATATTCTTTGTGTTCACAGTTGGCAATGCATATAGTAGTTCGTCCTACCAATAGAAGTCTTAATGCCATAGGGACATTCATATAGAGCATCAAAGAGTACTATCAAATATTTGTAGCCATAGAAATGCTGGGTAACTATTCTGTGATGTTGATGACAGATCATTTAAAGAGGGTTGTATTCTGGGAAATGAGTGGTCGGGGGAGGGTTGATCCCATGGGTTCAAGATTTTATATATAATTCAAATACAAATCTCATATCAATTGGCTGTTCAATAACAGTACGTACCGGTGGCTTAGTAATATTGTTGTAGGGGAGAGAGCAATTTTTTTCTCAGTTTGACAGATGTAGCCAATTGAATAGCCTATTATTATAGAAATCAAATCAAATTTTAATTGTCACGCTTCGTAAACAGGTGTAGACTAACAACAAAATGCTTACTTTTGGGTCCTTTTCCAACAATGCAGAGATAAGATGAAGATAAAAAACAAAATATAGAAATATGCATAAAATGCAACCTCCAATTGCAACGTCTGCCCATGCCTCCACATATTGTCTAAATATTTTTTTTTATATATGTTTAAAACCCTCAAACACCAAGTTAGGCATAGGCTACCTAATTTCAAAATAGGCCATCATCAATGCCAATCGTGAATTATAATTCTTCACGTTTTACCGGTGAAATATCCAAACTGCAACTCCATGAAAATCTCCTTGAATTACCTTTTCGTGTGCGAATTAGTGTTGATGTTGACTATTAGCCTTGTATTTTGTTTCAATTAAGTCATATTCCTGCCCAGTGGAGGCTGCTAAGGGGAGGACGGCTCATAATAATGGCCAGAACGGAGTGAATTTTGAGGGGTTTGTTATGTGTTTGATACCATTCCATTCACTCCATTCCAGCCACTGCACTCCATTTCTGCCATTATTATGAGCAGTCCTCCCCTCAGCAGCCTCCACTGATTTGCCTGGTGGCACGCTGAGTTTTGATGCATTTTCATAATTTTTGACTTTTCAGCTTCAGCTAAGCATCCTAAAATCTCATTAGAAATGAGGATGTGTTTTTAGTGAAACAGTAAGGTTAGAGGCCTACAATGCTATGCTATTATATTCAGTTCTGTTATGTAGCATGCAAATTAATCATCATGTGATCTTGCAAGACATTGATTCAGCTTTGAGATAACTTTACTTAACGAGCACCATTGTAAGAAGTTATAATCTTCTACTTGTAATAGAAATTTGGCTTGGCACCTAAAACCCTCACACACTTTTACAGATGCACAATTGAGAGCATCCTGTCGGGCTATCACCGCCCGCAACTGCAGAGCTCACCAGAATGTGGTGCAGTCTGCCCAAAGCATCACCAGGGGCAAACTACTTGCCCTCCAGGACACCTATAGCACCCGATGTCACAGGAAGGTCAAAAAGATCCGGACAACAACCACCTTTACTGACCTCCAGAAGGTGAGTGCATCAAAGCTGGAACCAAAAAAACGGAAAAACAGCTATCTCAAGGCCATCAGACTGTTAAATAGCCTTCACTAGCACATTAGTGGCTGCTGCCTATAGACCTAGACTTGAAATCACTGGCCACTTTAATAAATGGAACACTAGTTCCTTTAATAATGTTTACATAGTTTGCATTACTCATACGTATATACTGTATTCTATTCTACTGTATCTTAGTCTATGCTGCTCTGACATTGCTCGTCCATATATTTATATATTCTTAATTCCATTCCTTTACTTAGATTTGTGTGTATTGGGTATATGTTGTGAAATTGTTAGATATTACTTGTTAGATATTACTGCACTGTCGGAGCTAGAAACATAAGCATTTCGCTACACCCGCAATAACATCTGTTAAACATGTGTATGTAACCAATTAAATGTGATTTAATTTGAATAAGTGATGCTGAAGGATAGCTGAAAGATAGCTCTGCCATTTGGCCAGTTCACTAACAAACAACAATTTCCAGTAGGCCTATATCCTAATAGCTATATCATGTAATCGTAGGCCTAAATGTAGACTATAGCCTGATGTAAATACAAATACATTTCACTTAAAAAAATCTAGAGTTGATGTCCGCACCACGTGGAAATTGAATTAGCATAATAAAAAGTCCCCATAAAAATCTGTCTGTGAAAGCTAGATATCAGTTGTTTTGCATGGGCTACGTCTCAATCGATCACATCCACCGATGTCAGCCATCTGCCGCTGCTGTGAAAGGTAGCAAAGCTACAGGGGTGTGTCAGACCATGAGACATACAAAAATAATCAGTCTTATCGCGAAAACGTCTATCGTTTCTGAGCAGAAAGATGAGACGCTCACGAACACGATGTTGTTCTCTGTTTTGCTCTACACGCTCAAAGACACCCTAACTCTTCGCCATTGTACACGATGGCCCATTGCTCTGAGACTTCCTTTGACCATTCTAAAGCCCGCATGGGGCATCCTTGCCTTAATGGTGCTGACTTTCTGGTCTAACTCTTCATCTGAGATATCAGAATAGCATTCACTGACAGACATATTATGTTCGTTCATCCTTCTGTAAAAAAAGCTAACTGTTACACTGTCATGAAATATGATTATATATTGACTATGAAACAAATAGGACATGGCCTGCTTATGAGTTGCCATGAAAGAAAGTTTGATTAATTCAACTGAAATGACAAGAACTGGTGTTCGTAGCTAAATGCTTTTGGTAAGCTTGAGAATACAAATTGTATGATTTATCATTCTACGGTGTGTATGTGTGTAATATAGTAGAATGTTATGAACCGACACTGAATCGTAGAAGCTAACTACTTGCTATGTAAAAGTTGGATGGAAGAACGCCCAGTGCTGCTTACCTGAGATGCCATCATCACACAGTCCTTCTTCGTAGGTATACGCTATGACTTCCTTTGTGTTGGAAAAAAGTTGCTTTCAGGAAAAAAATGTTTGATTGAAAATAAAGAAGTTGTGCTCTCGACAAAAATACACAAATGTACCTTAATAGCATATAACAATTTGCCTGTGAATAACCAGACCGTCATACAAACTTGCTCTGCAGAATTCTTGACGCATAACTGAAGGTGCTGCCATAACCTGCAACCACGCCCACAAGCGAGCCACTCAGGCGCATAATGATGCGTGGAAGAGGGCGAAGAACAAGTTGGGAGTAACAACAATTTGTTGCAAGTTGGGGAGGGGGCTAATAGCTGAACAATAGACTATTCAACCTTTACTAAAGACCAGTCTCAATGTCAACAGTGAAGAGGGGACTGGCCTTCTAGGCAGAGTTGCAAAGAAAAAGCAAAGAAAAAGCCATATCTCAGACTGGCCAATAAAAAGACAAGATCAAGATGGGCAAAGAACACAGACACTGGACATAGGAACCCTGCCTAAAAGGCCATCATTGTGGAGTCGCCTCTTCACTGTTGACATTGAGACTGGTGTTTTGCGGGTACTATTTAATGAAGCTGCCAGTTGAGGACTTGTGAGGCATCTGTTTCTCAAACTAGACACTTTAATGTACTTGTCCTCTTGCTCAGTTGTGCACCAGGGCCTCCCACTCCTCTTTCTAGTTTGCACTGTTCTGTGAAGGGAGTAGTACACAGCATTGTACAGGAATAGACTGACATGTTTCAGAAGAAATGTCTTTGTTTCCTGCCATTTTGAGCCTGTTACTGAACCCACAAATGCTGATGCTCCAGATACTCAACTAGTCTAAAGAAGGCCAGTTTTATTGCTTCTTTAATCAGGACAACAGTTTTCAGCTGTGCTAACATAAGAGTTTTCTAATGATCAATTAGCCTTTCAAAATGATAAACTTGGATCATCTAACACAATGTGCCATTGGAACATAGGAGTGATAACATAAGAGTGATAAAAAAAATCTGCCATTTTCAGTTACAATAGTCATTTACAACATTAACGATAACTACACAGTACAGTGGCTTGCGAAAGTATTCACCCCCTTGGCATTTTTACTATTTTGTTGCCTTACAACCTGGAAATAAAATAGTTTTTTGGGGGGGTTATCATTTGATTTACACACCATGCCTACCACTTTGAAGATGCAACATATCTTTTTTTATTGTGAAACAAACAAGAAATAAGACAAAAAAAGGAAAGCTTGAGCGTGCATAACTATTCACCCCCCAAAGTCAATACTTTGTAGAGCCACCTTTTGCAGCAATTACAGCTGCAAGTATCTTGGGGTATGTCTCTATAAGCTTGGCACATCTAGCCACTGGGATTTTTGCCCATTCTTCAAAGCAATACTGCTCCAGCTCCTTCAAGTTGGTGTACAGAAATCTTTAAGTCATACCACAGATTCTCAATTGGATTGAGGTCTGGGCTTTAACTAGGCCATCCAAGACATGTAAATGTTTCCCCTTAAACCACTTGAGTGTTGTATTAGCAGTATGCTTAGGGTCATTATCCTGCTGGAAGGTGAACCTCCGTCCCAGTCTCAAATCTCTGGAAGACTGAAACAGGTTTCCCTCAAGGATTTCCCTGTATTTAGCGCCATACATCATTCCTTCAATTCTGACCAGTTTCCCAGTCCCTGCTGATGGAAAAACATCCCCAAGGCATGATGCTGCCGCCACCATGCTTCACTGTGGGGATAGGGTCTCGGGGGGATGAGAGGTGTTGGGTTTGTGCCAGACATAACGTTTTCCATGATGGCCAGAAAGCTCTCATCACCCCGAGTACCTTCTTCCGTATGTTTGGAGAGTCTCCCACATGTCTTTTGGCAAACACCAAACGTGTTTGTGTCACGCGGGACTAGGTGGGTGAAAGAATCAGACGCAGAGAGAGAGCCGCTTGGAAAAAATATTCCTTTTTACTATTTCACAAAAATAGATAAGCCCGAACATCCAGGACGCAGAGAAACACTTGCCAAAACCCAAAACACACACACGTAACCAAAAGACATAGACAATTACCCACAAAAGCCTACTGCCTATGGCTGCCTTAAATATGGCTCCCAATCAGAGACAATGAATGACAGCTGTCTCTGATTGAGAACCATTCAGGCAACCATAGACATACCTAGACACCTACACTCAAACCATCTACTTTACCTCAACCCCCTATACCATACAACCACCCAAGACGAGACAAAAACACACAAACATCCCCCCTGTCACACCCTGACCTAACCAAACTATTACAGAAAACAAAGATAACAAAGGCCAGGGCGTGACAGTTTGCTTATTTTTTTCTTTAAAGGTTTATTCTTTTTGGGAGCCTTTAGTTTCACTTTTTTGTACATTACACATGTTTGGGATTGAACTGAACACTACTCAATGTAACTATAATGGAATGATGCTTATTGGTGATTAGCAGTATAACGTCAGTGACTGTTTTCATTATATTCAGGTTGTTTTGATTAACAACTATATCCTGTTCAAAACAATTCAAATCTATCAGTTATTGAATAGTGTTGAATGAGAAACATGTTTTTGATGCACTATAGACAAAGTCATGATACACCATATATGTGTAAAGGATTGTAAGGAAGTGTTGACAATTGAAACCATCCACCACTTCTGTCACTACTAATGCTTCCATTCAATATCAAACTCCTGTCCACTGTCCGTAATGGAAGAGCTCATTCTGTGTTATGGCAAGATGCATTTGAAGATTGAGAAACCTATGGCACCAGGCTTAAGGATTTGTTTATGTTGGTGTTTGTCTTTATGTAGGTAATATCTATTCCAAAAATGTATATGTCCATGCAAGAAAAGATATGACAATGCAACATTATTCTGAGAAGCATTTCAACAGTATCTCTCATTGTTCAAGGAATTCTCCTTCTAAATTTGACCCGCTACTTTAGCTCTGCCCAAATACCTGTCTGGTGTGTCACACAGATGGAAAAATCTTGGCTTCATTCTCCTCACACCTTTTTTTATCCATTCTGTAACAATTCACACTTTTGAGCAATGAGATTACATTTCCCAGGCCTTGTGGCCCGTCCATACATCTGCTGCTGAATGCTGGGTTATTGGCCTGCCACTGCAGACAATAACCAAGAACAGATGGCTAAATGCTTGACTTTGTCACCCAGTCCACATGCTGAGAGCTAGACTCCGGGAACAAACTGAGGGCCAGTCAGATGAGTCTGTTCAGAGGAAAACAGTTAGTGTTGGCATATGTTCCTCATGTATAGCGATGATCTTTACAATTGCAGGAAAATCAGCTTTTTTATTGATATGCAAGATACTGTGTGCCAAAGGAAGCAGCTCATTGATAAAAACAGTGAAGCAATTTGCTGCCGAATTCAGAAACACGATATGTAGGTGGATTTGGAGTGTCTTCTCTTTGCACAGAGGGCAGCTGTTAGGATAAAGAAATATACCCCCCATTTTAATCTTTTGATTTGCGAAGAAACCTTACCATTGACCTTTCAGTACTAGGTATATGTCTCTGTGACTAGTTCCCTCAGAGCCATAGTCAGACGTTTAGTACTTCCTTATCTGCTCATTATGCTGACCACCACCACATCACATGGGCACACAATCACCAGGGCACACTCGAATCGTATTGGAAATTACAGACCCCAATTCACAGTAAATCAATCATGCCCAACCTTCAGTCAGTGTGGTTCTCGAAAAAAATCTATAAACTCAAACACTCAGATTGTGTTTGAGGGGCAATATTTATCTTTGGGTTTTCATCAAACATGGAAAGTGCTCAATTGAATAAATCTCATTGTTACATTTGACATTTGAGTCATTTAGCAGACGTTTTTATCCAAAGCGACTTACAGTTAGTGCCTTCATCTTCTAGCTAGGTGGGACAACATAGTAGGTACACCACATAGTAGGTATACATTTCCTCAAAGTAGCTATCAGCAAAGAAATAACTTTTTTTTTAAATGGTTTTTTTTGGGGGGGGGGGGGGGTCAAGGTGAAGAGGATGATTATTTAAGATACCCTTTGAAGAGGTAGGGTTTCAGGAGTTTTCGGGAAGATGGGCAGGGACTCTGCTGTCCTAGCTTCAGGGGGAGGCTGGTTCCACCATTGGGGTGGCAGGACAGTCTTCAGCAAGCAGTGGCAGAGTGAGGAGCACTCTGGGCACTTTATGTCTGGTTGTACTGTAAGCTAGTATGTAACTATCTGATTGCCATTCCTGCCATCGGCCTTAAGATGGCAGCCGGCCAGTGTTGTTGTTGTTGTTATGCAATCTAAGATAACGGCCCCCATGGCCTTATCCAGCCTGCTAGCCTAGCATGCTAACTTATTACCTATGCAAGTTGCCCTTGTATATATTGTGTGCTATGTTTATCATATTAGCCTATTGCTAATGCCTTATAGTTGCTATTCAGTTTATTTTAATTAGCAAAACAAAAAATATATATTTATATATATGCACTACCGTTCAAAAGTATGGGATCACTTAGAAATGTCCTTGTTTTTGAAAGAAAAGCACATTTTTTGTCCATTCAAATAACATCTAATTGATCAGAAATACAGTGTCTTGCAAAAGTATTCATCCCCTTGGCGTTCTTCCTATTTTGTTGCATTACAACCTGTAATTTAAATTGATTTTTATTTGTGTTTCATGTAATGGACATACACAAAATAGTCCAAATTGGTGAAGTGAAATGAAAAAAATAACTTGTGTGCATACATATTCACCCCCTTTGCTATGAAGCCCCTAAATACGATCTGGTGCAACCAATTACCTTCAGAAGTCACATAATTAGTTAAATAAAGTCCACCTGTGTGCAATCTAAGTGTCACATGATCTGTCAGGTATATATACACTGCTCAAAAAAATAAAGGGAACACTTAAACAACACAATGTAACTCCAAGTCAATCACACTTCTGTGAAATCAAACTGTCCACTTAGGAAGCAACACTGATTGACAATAAATTTCACATGCTGTTGTGCAAATGGAATAGACAAAAGGTGGAAATTATAGGCAATTAGCAAGACACCCCCCAAAACAGGAGTGATTCTGCAGGTGGTGACCACAGACCACTTCTCAGTTCCTATGCTTCCTGGCTGATGTTTTGGTCTCTTTTGAATGCTGGCGGTGCTCTCACTCTAGTGGTAGCATGAGACGGAGTCTACAACCCACACAAGTGGCTCAGGTAGTGCAGTTCATCCAGGATGGCACATCAATGCGAACTGTGGCAAAAAGGTTTGCTGTGTCTGTCAGCGTAGTGTCCAGAGCATGCAGGCGCTACCAGGAGACAGGCCAGTACATCAGGAGACGTGGAGGAGGCCGTAGGAGGGCAACAACCCAGCAGCAGGACCGGTACCTCCGCCTTAGTGGAAGGAGGTGCACTGCCAGAGCCCTGCAAAATGACCTCCAGCAGGCCACAAATGTGCATGTGTCAGCATATGGTCTCACAAGGGGTCTGAGGATCTCATCTCGGTACCTAATGGCAGTCAGGCTACCTCTGGCGAGCACATGGAGGGCTGTGCGGCCCCACAAAGAAATGCCACCCCACACCATGACTGACCCATCGCCAAACCGGTCATGCTGGAGGATGTTGCAGGCAGCAGAACGTTCTCCACGGCGTCTCCAGACTCTGTCACGTCTGTCACATGTGCTCATGTGCTCAGTGTGAACCTGCTTTCATCTGTGAAGAGCACAGGGCGCCAGTGGCGAATTTGCCAATCTTGGTGTTCTCTGGCAAATGCCAAACGTCCTGCACGGTGTTGGGCTGTAAGCACAACACCCACCTGTGGACGTCGGGCCCTCAAAACACCCTCATGGAGTCTGTTTCTGACCGTTTGAGCAGACACATGCACATTTGTGGCCTGCTGGAGGTCATTTTGCAGGGCTCTGGCAGTGCACCTCCTTGCACTAAGGCGGAGGTACCGGTCCTGCTGCTGGGTTGTTGCCCTCCTACGGCCTCCTCCACGTCTCCTGATGTACTGGTCTGTCTCCTGGTAGCGCCTGCATGCTCTGGACACTACGCTGACAGACACAGCAAACCTTTTTGCCACAGTTCACATTGATGTGCCATCCTGGATGAACTGCACTACCTGAGCCACTTGTGTGGGTTGTAGACTCCGTCTCATGCTACCACTAGAGTGAGAGCACCGCCAGCATTCAAAAGTGACCAAAACATCAGCCAGGAAGCATAGGAACTGAGAAGTGGTCTGTGGTCACCACCTGCAGAATCACTCCTGTTTTGGGGGGTGTCTTGCTAATTGCCTATAATTTCCACCTTTTGTCTATTCCATTTGCACAACAGCATGTGAAATTTATTGTCAATCAGTGTTGCTTCCTAAGTGAACAGTTTGATTTCACAGAAGTGTGATTGACTTGGAGTTACATTGTGTTGTTTAAGTGTTCCCTTTATTTTTTTGAGCAGTGTATATATATATATATATATATATATATATATATATATATATATATATATATATATATATATATATATATATACCTGTTCTGTAAGGCCCCAGAATCTGCAACACCACTGAGCAAAGGGGCACCACCAAGCAAGCGGCACCATGAAGACCAAGGAGCTCTCCAAACAGGTCAGGGACAAAGTTGTGGAGAAGTACAGATCAGGATTGGGTTATAAAAAAATATCCGAAACTTTGAACATCCCAAGGAGCACCATTAAATACATTATTAAAAAATGGAAAGAATATGGCACCACAACAAACCTGCCAAGAGAGGGACACCCACCAAAACGCACGGACCAGGCAAGGAGGGCATTAATCAGAGAGGCAACAAAGAGACCAAAGATAACCCTGAAGGAGCTGCAAAACTCCACAGTGGAGATTGGAGTATCTGTCCATAGGACCACTTGAAGCAGTACACTCCACACAGCTAGGATTTACGGAGCTGGCCAGAAAAAAATACATTGCTTAATACCCCTCAAACTTCAGTTATGACAACATGCCCATTACTGTATAGTTAGCACTTCGTTTCTTCAACTTACGGTATACACAGCTTGTCCCAGAAATCAAAATGAATGTCTTCACACCTCCGATTGGATCTATTCCCAGGCCTATTGACACTGCTTTGCATGACAAAATACCACAGCGATGTGAAGAGTAGGTCGTTTAGGTTTTTATACTCATTAGGCAGACTCAATATGCTGTTTCTGTCCATAGGTATTATAGATTGGACTCTCTGTGGTCCTATAATCCATGATATTGTCTAGTATCCTGCCCTAAAACATACCAACATGGGAGTGTGAGGGTTTTTATACTGAATAAAGGGATACTAGGCAGAGACTCCATATCAGCTATCCATTTGTTTCTGTCCATGGGTATTTTAGACTGCACTCTCTGTGGGCTTATTATCAGAGTTTGTGTCCCAAATGGTACCCTAATCCCTATATAGTGTACTACTTTTCACCATTGCCCTATGGGTCCTGGTCAAGGGCTCCAGAATGGTGCAGCGGTCTAAGGCACTGCATCTCAATGCTAGAGGTGTCACTACAAACCCTGGTTCGATACCAGGCTGTATCACAACCGTCTGTGATTGGGAGTCCCATAGGTCAGCACACAATTGGCCCAGCGTCGTCCGGGTTAGGGTAGGGTTTGGCCGGGTAGGCCGTCATTGTAAATAAGAATTTGTTCTTAACTGACTTGTCTAGTTAAATATTGTGCAGCGGCGTGACTTTGAGGGCTGTAGAAAGACCTCCTTATGGTCACCTGTCTCCAACCAACATCTAGTAGATTCATACAATGTTTAACGCTTGAGAACATCTAATCTGAGCAGAAAAAAATCACTGTAGAAATGTAGAAATTGTCAAAATTCTTCCATTTAAAGTACTAGCTATGTTCTCCCGGGTTCCAACTAACACAGAGAGCAGAGCAGAGTTTGTGTGATGAACAGCAACTGATGACGCCAATCCTCTCCTCTTTACCTTCCTGATCTAGTCTGTACCGCTGTTTGAACCGAATGAAGACACGCAGACAGATCGACAGGTTGGCATTCATCAGATCCATCTCCTCTTCTCTGACTCTGTCAGCGTGTCTCAGATGAACTTCCTCTGATTATCATTCTGCTTCCTATGAATCACCAATCCCACCAAACCTGTCTGTCTGTGTGACAAACCAAACTGTGTATTCTCATAAAGATTAGCACCTTGTGAAAGGAAGGTGGCGATTAGCCAGAGTGTTTTAGAGTGAGCCTAATGTTGTGAGTTCCGTTCAAAGCTTTTCTGAGAATTTGATCTGTCAACGTGTTCTAGCTGTGGGTGGTAAGGAAGCAGTGTTTCAAAGAAAACCGTTAAATGGCTATGCTTTTATTTTTATCCAGGATAATGCAGAGCAAGCACACAAAATTACAGGTTATGCTTGCCACGGAACTTTCTGAAGTACAGTGAAGTAAAAAATAATAAAAAATAGACCAAAAAAACAACATTTGGAACATAATACTGTATTTACATAAGTTTTGTCAGTGGGATGTTCGATTCGATATGTTTGTTCAATACATGTTCTCATGTATTTTGGTCAACAGATTTTGAGATGTTATTACTGTAATACACAGTACAGTATATACTGTGTGTGCTGTAGAGGGAATCTCTATGGCTAAGACATCTAAATCTCTCAATGAAGCAAATGCATCATCATAATACCAAAATACTTTCAACTCAATAGTCCACACATGTATTGTATCATCTCATAACCGTACTGCAGGTACATACAGTATAAATCCATCCAGACATTATTATTATATTTTCAGTACTGTACCACCGGAGAGAAATATTAGACAGCGATTGTTATAAAGACATTAATTAATTAAACATTTACATTTTTAAAGGATATTTACACTCCCATGAATGACAGTATCAACACCTTTCAAAGTCTATCATCTACACTTGTGTCATATTACCAGTACAAACAGTGTGTACAAAACACAGTAAACAATATGTGGTCATCACTAGTTACTACAGCCACAAAGTCATAAACCCAGCCTATTGCTACAATTTCTCTAAAATATGGTTTCAAACCTAACCCTAACCTTAACCCAATCCTTAACCACACTGCTAACCTTATGCCTAACCCTAACCTTAAATTAAGACCGAAAAGCAAACTTTAATTTCCATTATTGTTTACGATATAGCCAATTTTGGTTTTGTGGCTGTGGTAACTACTTGAAACCACAATACATGGATGCATTTACATATTATTTGTTGTCTTCAAATCTTGGTCAGCCATCTTGTTTTGACAGTTGCTGATGGTCTTTTACTGCATGTACTGTGTGTATAATGTACTGTGAATGTAATTAACGTCTCTAGGGCTTGGCAAGGTATGTCCTTCCTTAATCAGATTCACTGGATTAGTCCAACATCGAGAAGGTCGAGAGGTGGATAGTTGGACCTATATGAAATACTCCTTTTGGTTTTCACTTAGTATGTTCTGTGAGGTGGGCTCGCTGTGGAAAGGGTATTCAGGACTGTCGGCCTCAGGTTTGATTCCCTGGGGTTCTTGGGTGTGGAATGTCTCTTTCCGTCGATACAGGAACCTTGCCATTATTGCCAACGCACACAGAATCACAAATATCCCCACAGCAATCACACCTGCAAAGGAGTACAAAGCATTACGTTAGGAAACAACAAAACAGCACTCATTTGAAAACAGAAAGATCAAGTCCAATTTAATGGTGTAAAAATGCACTTTAACAGAGTGCTTTTTTAAGACGTAAAACACTGAAGAATTCTAACGTGAAACCAATTAACATCATTTCACATTGTGACATCTCTATAGGTTTCCTTTTTCAGAAGCAAAAATAGAGAAAGCACAGTGGCTTTCAGAACACATTAACTCCTTTCTCAGCATTCTCAAGTTTAGTTCTGCGACATTTGTCTACGGCGTAGAAGCCTTAAGATAAATAATATGCCAATTTCTCTTGTGGGTATTTCATTGCTATTACCCGGCCTGCCTGATTTCCGTTGCTAATCTAAACTCTAAAAGGCATTACACAAGCTTCTAAAAGCTGTAAATTCATCTCTGTACAAGGCACAGCACAAAGATCTCCAGTTCAATTCTCACAAACGTAGCAGGCATTCATTTCATAAACCTTAGCTACAGTCCTTGTACACTGCAATGCTATGTATGGTGTGTTTCATTATCAAGAGAAAATGATAGATCTTTTTGGGAAACCAGAACACGCCCAGACTCAATTTAATGGTAAATTACAATGGTTCTAAAAAGAAAAAATATTTGAAGATAGCTGTAAAACTTCCTTAATCAGCAAATAATTTCTTTAAAAGTTTAATTCGTTTTGGTGTCCTTTGTGCATTTGGCACTGAGTCAGCCTGTATAAGGAGGACTTTGAACCACTTTCTATATTCCAGCAACTGAACCAACTGGAACCTAATCAACCACCGCTTCAAAGCTTTGGGATGTGATGCTGCAAACATGCCATATCTTATCTTGAAATATTGTATTTATTTATTTCACTTTTATTTATCCAGGTTTGTCTCATTCAGAAAAACATATTTTTTTCAAGTGACCTTTATCTTTACCTTTGTCTATTTTGAACAGGATCATTTCTTATCTGACATGTTGTTTTACTGACTACAATATAAGTATGGTTTATTATGACACTATAAGTGAAACACATGAGAAACATGTTCCCGTTACCTCCAATCAATGCAGAGTCACTCTTGATTGCATTGACTATAGGCTCACCAGTACCTACTGTACCTAAATGATCTACAGCAGAGAGAGACAGAGATTGAGAGAGAGAGAGAGAGAGAGAGACAGAAAGACAGAGAGCGAGCAAGAGAAACACAGACAGAAAGAGAGAGGTACACATAGAGAGAACGAGCGAGAGAGAGACATACAGAAAGAGAGAGAGACAGAAAGACAGAGAGAGCGAGGGAAACAGACAGAAAGAGAGAGATACACAGAAATAGTGAGAGGCAGCAGAAAGAGAGAGATACACAGAAAGAGAGAGAGAGATGCAGCAGAAAGAGAAAGAGTGAAAAGGGGACAGGAGAGAGAGTCAGTAACATCAAGGGTCATCAGTCCATGAAGGATTCATTTAACACTACACCCTCAGTCCTAAACTGCATGAGGAGGAGCACAGAAGATAGATTATGCAAATGAGAAATGCCTCTCATCCAAATGAATGAACCCATCTGTCACAATGTAATCACTTTCATTCTCATCTAATTAACAAGGAAGATGGTGTATGTATTAAATGGGCCCTTGATAAAGTTTGAAAAAGCAGTTTGGAAAAAAGTGTAGATTCTCAAGTGGAATTAAAGAAAAACAAAAGGCACTCAAGCAGGAGAGAGAGAGAGAGAGAGAGAGATTGTGAGGGAGCGATACAGAGAGAGAGGGAGAGGGAGAGAGAGAGAGAGAGAGAGAGAGAGAGAGAGAGAGAGAGAGAGAGAGAGAGAGAGAGAGAGAGAAGAGAGAGAGAGAGAGAGAGAGAGAGAGAGAGAGAGAGAGAGAGAGAGAGAGAGAGAGAGAGAGAGAGAGAGAGAGAGAGAGAGAGAGAGAGAGAGAGAGAGAGAGAGAGAGAGAGAGAGAGAGAGAGAGAGAGAGAGAGAGATTGTGAGGGAGCGATACAGAGAGAGAGGGAGAGGGCGAGGGAGAGAGAGGTTGTGAGGGAGCCCTAGAGAGAAAGAAAGGGAGAGGGTTGACCAAGGGTCCCTGCTATTACCACAGACTCTGCCCATCATAGGGAACTTGACACCTCCCCTCTTACCTGATAGGGAGTGTGTAGTTTCAGCTGGGTAGGGATTGGCTGGAGATGAGGAGCCACAGGTAGACTCTGCTAGGGATCCAATCACTATAACTGGGCTGGTGTTGGGGTAGAGCAGCGCTGCCTTCAGTGGGGCTACGGAGTTAAACTGGACCACCGACAGACAGCCACTGAAACCCTGGGAGTTCAGCCTGGCAATCTCTGGATCCAGCTCACCAGACTCTAAACACAAACGCACGCACACACACCCATGCACACAACCAAAAATGCAGAAACAGTCAGTGAGATCAGAGGTAAGTCAGATCATTACGTACTGTAATGGATGAAGGTATAGATTAAAACATCAGGGGTGTCAAACTCAATCCATGGATGGCCTAGTGTCTGCTGGTTTTTGTTTTTCCCCTTTCAATAAAGACCTAGTCAACCAGGTGAGGGGAGTGCTTACTAATTAGTGATCTTACTTCATCAATCAAGTACAAGGGAGGAGCGAAAACCCGCAGATACTCGGCCCCCCACTAATGTGCAGTATAGTGATCAGTCTAAGGTAAAAGAAGTGGGATTCATTGCTCTCAGAGTAATATTGATTGATTAGGCAGAAAGCTCATCAACAGCTCACAAAACACAAAGTAGATAATGAGAGACACCAGTAACACTGCTTCCATTTGATAGTAGATAATGAGAGACCCCAGTAACACTGCTTCCATTTGAAAGTAGATAATGAGAGACCCCAGTAACACTGCTTCCATTTGATAGTAGATAATGAGAGACCCCAGTAACACTGCTTCCATTTGAAAGTAGATAATGAGAGACCCCAGTAACACTGCTTCCATTTGAAAGTAGATAATGAGAGACCCCAGTAACACTGCTTCCATTTGAAAGTAGATAATGAGAGACCCCAGTAACACTGCTTCCATTTGAAGGTAGATAATGAGAGACCCCAGTAACACTGCTTCCATTTGAAAGTAGATAATGAGAGACCCCAGTAACACTGCTTCCATTTGAAAGTAGATAATGAGAGACCCCAGTAACACTGCTTCCATTTGAAAGTAGATAATGAGAGACCCCAGTAACACTGCTTCCATTTGAAAGTAGATAATGAGAGACCACAGTAACACTGCTTACATTTGAAAGTAGATAATGAGAGACCCCAGTAACACTGCTTCCATTTGAAAGTATATAATGAGAGACCCCAGTAAAACTGCTTCCATTTAAGGTAGATAATGAGAGACCCCAGTAACACTGCTTCCATTTGAAAGTAGATAATGAGAGACCCCAGTAACACTGCTTCCATTTGACTGGCTAATATCCAGTAAAACCCTATGTTTGCCAGGGTATCTGCCTCTTCAGAATGACCAAGTGACTATGCATTTAATTAATGGTATGAATTTGCATGGTTATCAGTACCCTTGAGCAAGGCAGTTAACCCACTGTTCCCTGGGCGCCCGAAGACATGGATGTCGATTAATTCAGATGTACAACTGACTAGGTATCCCCCTTTCCCTTCCTTAAAGAAGTCAGTGAGCCGATGGCATTGTACTGCATCACACAAGCTACTGTATCCTGACTGTAACTTGCCCTTCTTACAGCAGAGGAGCTATTCCTCCTCAGTCAGGCCTCATCTCTGTCTCTCTCTGTCAATTCAATTCAAGGGGCTTTATTGGCATGGGAAACGTGTAAACATTGCCAAAACAAGTGAGGTAGATAATATACAAAAGTGAAATAAACAATAAAAATTAACAGTAAACATTACACAGAAGATTCAAAACAATAAAGACATTACAAATGTCATATTATGTTTATATATAGTGTTGTAACAATGTACAAATGGTTAAAGCACACAAGGGAAAATAAATAAGCATAAATATGGGTTGTATTTACAATGGTGTTTGTTCTTCACTGGTGCCCTTTTCTTGTGGCAACAGGTCACAAATCTTGCTGCTGTGATGGCACTGCGGTATTTCACCCAGTAGATATGGGAGTTCATCAAAATTGGGTTTGTTTTCTAATTCTTTGTGGATCTGTGTAATCTGAGGAAAATATGTGTCTCTAATATGGTCATACATTGGGCAGGAGGTTAGGAAGTGCGGCTCAGTTTCCACCTCATTTTGTGGGCAGTGTGCACATAGCCTGTCTTCTCTTGAGAGCCATGTCTGCCTACGGCGGCCTTTCTCAATAGCAAGGCTATGCTCACTGAGTCTGTACATAGTCAAAGCTTTCCTTAAGTTTGGGTCAGTCACAGTGGTCAGGTATTCTGCCACTGTGTAATCTCTGTTTAGGGCCAAATAGCATTCTAGTTTGCTCAGTTTTTTTGTTAATTCTTTCCAATGTGTCAAGTAATTATCTTTTTGTTTTCTCATGATTTGGTTGGGTCTAATTGTGTTGCTGTCCCGGGGCTCTGTGGGGTGTGTTTGTGTTTGTGAACAGAGCCCCAGGACCAGCTTGCTTAGGGGACTCTTCTCCAGGTTAATCTCTCTGTAGGTGATGGCTTTGTTATGGAAGGTTTGGGAATCGCTTCCTTTTAGGTTGTTGTAGAATTTAACGGCTCTTTTCTGGATTTTGATAATTAGTGGGTATCGGCCTAATTCTGCTCTGCATGCATTATTTGGTGTTCTACGTTGTACACGGAGGATATTTTTGCAGAATTCTGCATGCAGAGTCTCAATTTGGTGTTTGTCCCATTTTGTGAAATCTTGGTTGGTGAGCGGACCCCAGACCTCACAACCATAAAGTGCAATGGGCTCTATGACTGATTCAAGTATTTTTAGCCAGATCATAATTGGTATGTTGAATTTTATGTTCCTTTTGATGGCATAGAATGCCCTTCTTGTCTTGTCTCTCAGATCGTTCACAGCTTTGTGGAAGTTACCTGTGGCGCTGATGTTTAGGCCAAGGTATGTATAGTTTTTGTGTGCTCTAGGGCAATGGTGTCTAGATGGAATTTGTATTTGTGGTCCTGGCGACTGGACCTTTTTTGGAACACCATTATTTTGGTCTTACTGAGATTTACTGTCAGGGCCCAGGTCTGGCAGAATCTGTGCAGAATATCTAGGTGCTGCTGTAGGCCCTCCTTGGTTGGTGACAGAAGCACTAGATCATCAGCAAACAGTAGATATTTGACTTCAGATTCTAGTAGGGTGAGGCCGGGTGCTGCAGACTGTTCTAGTGCCCTCGCCAATTCGTTGATATATATGTTGAAGAGGGTGGGGCTAAAGCTGCATCCCTGTCTCACCACCCAGCCCTGTGGGAAGAAATGTGTGTGTTTTTTGCCTATTTAAACCGCACACTTGTTGTTTGTGTACATGGATTTTATAATGTCGTATGCTTTACCCCCAACACCACTTTCCATCAATTTGTATAGCAGCCCCTCATGCCAAATTGAGTCGAAGGCTTTTTTGAAATCAACAAAGAGAAGACTTTGCCTTTTGGTTTTGGTTTGTTTGGTTGTCAATTAGGGTGTGCAGGGTGAATACATGGTCTGTTGTATGGTCATTTGGTAAAAAGCCAATTTGACATTTGCTCAGTACATTGTTTTCATTGAGGAAATGTACGAGTCTGCTGTTAATGATAATGCAGAGGATTTTCCCAAGGTTGCTGTTGATGCATATCCCACGGTAGTTATTGGGGTCAAATTTGTCTCCACTTTTGTCGATTGGGGTGATCAGTCCTTGGTTCTAAATATTGGGGAAGATGCCAGAGCTAAAGATGATGTTAAAGAGTTTTAGTATAGCCAATTGGAATTTGTATATCTGTATACTTGATCATTTCATTAAGGATACCATCAACACCACGTGCCTTTTTGGGTTGGAGGGTTTTTATTTTGTCCTGTAGCTCATTCAAGGTAATTGGAGAATCCAGTGGGTTCTGGTAGTCTTTAATAGTTGATTCTAAGATTTGTATTTGATCCTGTATATGTTTTTGCTCTTTATTCTTTGTTATAGAGCCAAAAAGATTGGTCTCTCTCTGTCTCTCTCTTCAATTTTAATTTAGAGGCTTTATTGGAATGGGAAACATATGTTAACATTGCCAAAGCAAGTGAAGTAGATAATAAACGAAAGTGAAATAAACAATAAAAATGAACATTAAACATTACTCACAAAAGTTCCAAAAGAATAAAGACATTTCAAATGTCATATTGTTTGCAAATAGTTAAAGTACAAAGGGGAAAATAAATAAACATAAATATGGGTTGTATTTACAATGGTGTTCGTTCTTCACTGGTTGCCCTTTTCTTGTGGCAACAGGTCAGAAATATTGCTACCTTGATGGCACACTGTGGTATTTCACCCAATAAATATGGGAGTTTATCAACATTGGGTTTGTTTTCGAATTCTTTGTGGAATATTTGTGTAAACTGAGGGAAATATGTGTCTCTAATATGGTCATACATTTGGCAGGAGGTGCAGCTCAGTTTCCACCTCATTTTGTGGGCATTGTGCACATAGCCTGTCTTTTGAGAGCCAGGCCTGCCTACGGCGGCCTTTTTCAATAGCAAGTCTCTCTCTCTCTCTCCATTCATTACACTTCAATTTGTTAGCGTGATTGATGACAGGCGTCGCTGGGAATGACACAGAATCCACTTTCATGCCAGCTCTTTGATCCTGATATGACACACAGACTGTGTCGGGGTTAGAAAAGAGAGTATGGGGAGGACCCGGTCACGCGTTAACATGGTCCATGGCACCTGAGATACATTCCACTACCACAGAGCAGTTTGTTTGTGTCTGTGTATGTGCCGGATGACTGCCCCTGCAGGCATAAGAAGTTAAACTAATGGAGCTTTTGGATTAGTCTGACTTTACACTAATGGAGCTGTTGGATTAGTCTGACTTTAGACCAATGGAGCTGTTGGATTAGTCTGACTTTAGACCAATGGCGCTTTGACTTTAGACCTATGGAGCTTTTGGATTATTCTGACTTTAGAACAATGGAGCTGTTGGATTAGTCTGACTTTAGACCAATGGAGCTTTTGGATTATTCTGACTTTAGAACAATGGAGCTGTTGGATTAGTCTGACTTTAGAACAATGGAGCTGTTGGATTAGTCTGACTTTAGAACAATGGAGCTGTTGGATTAGTCTGACTTTAGAACAATGGAGCTGTTGGATTAGTCTGACTTTAGACCAATGGAGCTGTTGGATTAGTCTGACTTTAGAACAATGGAGCTTTTGGGTTAGTCTGACTTTAAACTAATGGAGTTTTTTGAAAGTTCATGAATAAGTCAATAACAATATCACAGTAGCTACTGTTTAACTTTGTTATTGTGACATTCTTGACATTGTTACATATGGATAGAAATGGATTTGCATCTGAAATGAGTAGCAGTGCATTGTGTATTTTTGTATACAGGCATAGTATGGGAGTATTATTTCCATTTGACATGGAATATTTTGTTAATTATATTGTATCAGAATGTACTGTACGGCTGTAACTGCTGTATTTTATGTGTCTGTTTCCTTTAATCATTCCTCATTACAATTGAAAGCAGGCCTCCTATTTTAAAACAAAGACATTAGCAATAGGCCTTCATAAAGTGGCCTATTTCCGAAGCAGGGGAAAGACAATAATTACACATAAAGACGATATTATTCAGATTTGAAGTAAACAGACACACAACAACGCTCCGATGATGACATGTCATGTCGAACTGTGATTACCTGATTGAACAGGTCATATTTTCATTTTAACAATCTTTATGTCATTTTAACAAGCTTTAGGTTATATTAACAAGCTTTATGTAACAGCTTCAGACAGGAGGGATCCTCACAAGCTCTCCAGTTCTGTGATTGAAACATACAGTGAAACACCTCTGAGCTCTTTATTAAATCACAATTTCTTTGCAAGTTTTAACTTAAATGGCTTTCTCCTTTGTCATTCGAATGGAGTCTTCTATAACTCACCATGCACTTTCCCCAGGACAACTGACTTGATAGCATTGAATTCTGCATCAGATGTGAGATTGAAGTCTTCCCTTTCGTGCTGGTCAATCTGAAACAAATTGCAGAACAGGACCTGTAAACACTTTGTCGAATGGTCAAATTGAGGATTTAAAAAAAGACAATTAACACTTTCAGATGATGGAGAATGTACTCTTCCATATGGACTGTTTAATTAAACCCTGCTCTTCAAAGTACTTTAAACACATTATCACGTGGCTGTTTAGTATCTGTCATTCAACTAAAAAAGGAAAGTAGTGAAATAGCTTGGAAAGGTTTTCTAGATGAACTTATATGATTGAAAATGTGATTACGACTCAAAGCTTACAATAATTGATGCAGTTTTGCTGGGACTTGCCAAACAGCAGCTTTACAAAATGGATTGTTTTTTTGACTGGTCAAACTAGACAGACTGAAGAAGGCACAACGTGCCAAAACATTTGGGAGCATAATTAGAATGTGATACTTTCATTCTTTCTTTTTATAGTTTACTCTCCATTAGTCAGCACCTGTAAAAAACATTTTGGGTGTCCGCAGTGCTGGAAAAAGTACTCAATTGTCATACTCAAGTAAAGATTACTTGAGTAAAAGTCATAAAGTAAAATACTAGTTGAGTAACAGTCTAAAAGTATCTGGTTTTAAATGTACTTAAGTACAGCGGTGGAAAAAGTACTCAATTGTCATACTTGAATAAAAGTAAAAAGTAATTGTTATATATCAAATTACATATATTAAGCAAACTAGACAGCACACTTATTATCATTTGTTTATTTATGGACAGACAGGGGCACACTCCAACATTCTGATATAATTTACAAATGCAGTATTTGTGTTTAGTGAGTCCACCAGATCAGAGGCAGTAGGGATGACAATGTGTTATATTGATAAGTGCGCAAACTTAACCATATTGGAAGGGAAAGGGGGATACCTAGTCAGTTGTACAACTGAATGCCATCAACTGAAATGTGTCTTCTGCATTTAACCCAACCCCTCTGAATCATATTGCTGTCCTGTCTGAGCATTCGAAATGTAACAAGTACTTTTGGAAGTCAGGGAAAATGTATGGGGTAAAAAGTACATATTTTCTTTAGGAATGTAGTGAAGTAAAAGTACAAGTTGTCAAAAACATAGATAGTAAAGTAAAGAACAGATACGCCAAAAAACAACTCAAGTAATATTTCAGATAGCCTAATGGTTAGAGCGTTGGGCCAGTCACTGAAAAGTTGCTGGATAGAATCCCCAAGCTGACAAGGTAAAAATCTGTCGTTCAACCCTGAGCAAGGCAGTTAACCCACTGTTCACTGGGTGCTGTAGATGTCGATTAGGGCAGCCCCCCCAACCTCTCTGATTCAGGGTTAAATGCAGAAGACACATTTCAGTTGAAGGCATTCAGTTGTACAACTGACTAGGTATCCCTTTTGATGTACTTTACTTAGTTACGCTACACCACTGGGTGTGCGTCATCTTATTCCTTTTACTAGTCAGACTAGTACATGCTGGGTGGTCGGAAACATGGAAGTAAAAACTTCTAAGTGTGCTGTCCACTAAGTGATTACTATGGAAGGGTAGTACATTAAAGAGGTTTATAAATGGGGTGTCTAAATTTGGGCGTTTGTATGGCCTTGCTGTTATAGTTGGGTTGCTGTACTGTAGTTCAAATCCTCAAAGAAGGGTTAATACAGGATGATCCCTGGCGAAAAATACTTTACCTTGCTTCAGCAAATACCCAGCAAGCCATGACCTTCAATTTGTATTGCAGAGCACTTAGTTAAGAACATTACACTGTAATTAAAAATAGCTAAGGGTGATGCGGTGGGGTTAATATCATGTTAACTAGAGTGGCGGTTTCAGATCACATCAGGGCAATGCTAAACAGGAATTCAGAATGATCTAAATAAGAGATTTTACTATATGGGGTAAAAAACGCAACTTGCTTTCCATGTGTCTGTCGAAGAATGGCTGAAAAGAAGAATGTCGACCAACTTTGTGGTTCAATTCTTGAAATGTGTGTTCAGTCTCCTCACAGATTTCAGTCCCTTACGCTAAAACTGTATCGATTTCTCTCTACTGTTCTCTTGTCTGCCATCCTAGTCCTTTAATTCTTTAGAATCATTCATGTTGCCTGAAATGTCTCTGAATTGTGAATGAGTGGGCCTACTAAACGACTGAGAGTTGGAATGTGTCTGTGCATTCTGAGTAAGTACAGCTCTGGAGCAAGGCCTGGGTTTGTGTCCTGCTGTGCAAAGGGCTTGGACTTGATGATAGATACATATGTAGGATCTTAATTTGATCACCCTGTTGCAGGAGAACTTTCCTGCACTTCAGGAAAAACTTGTAGTGTATTTGAGGTTTAAGAAGTATCCTGACGTTTTTCATCAATGACCATTACTCATAATCTGAATAATTATTTCCTGTTGCTGTAGGATTATTTCCCTGATGTAGCAAACTGTCTCAAATTAAGATCCAACATCTGTAGGGTTGGCTTCTCATGTGAGGTTAGCAAAGAACTTGGACTCCATGATAGGTACAGAGTCCCAAGAGGTAGAACTACACTATAGAAAAAACCTGCATTACTCTTTATCCACTATCCTCAAGTGGTATCACATATCACTGTATATTTAAATATTTTGGGAGTAATGTTATTTTCCTTTTGAATTAGTTTTACTCACCATGATAAAGATCCCACACTGCTAACATGTATACACTTACAGCTCAGCAGGTTAGTTACATTACATATAGGCCTACTTGTCTTTAAATACCCTTTGCTGACATTCAAGGCAGTGATTCTCAATATTTTTACGTTATGCTACACCCAATTACCATTTTCTCTGCCTGCAGAACCTCCTCATGTGCAACCAATTTTTAGGCCTATGTTTTTATTAATATTCCCAAGTACCCCTTGTGGATAGGCCAGGTACCCCCAGGGGTACTAGTACCTAAGGAAGAGATCCACTGCACCAAGGTAACTGCTCAGCTTTACTTTATTTTGAATGAGAATAAGTTACTTGAACAGTGACAGAATAAATGACCTGAACAGTGACAGAATAAATGACCTGAACAGTGACATAATAAATGACCTGAACAGTGACATAATAATTGACCTGAACAGTGACAGAATAAATTACCTGCACAGTGACAGAAAAAGTTACCTGAGCAGTGACTGTCACGTTCCTGACCTGTTTTCTCTTGTTTTGTATGTGTTTATTGGTCAGGGTGTGAGTTTTGGGTGGGCAGTCTATGTTTTCTATTTCTATGTTGGGTTTTTGTGTTCGGCCTGGTATGATTCTCAATCAGAGACAGGTGTGTATCGTTTGTCTCTGATTGAGAGTCATACTAAGGCAGCCAGGGTTTCACTGGTGTTTTGTGGGTGTTTGTTCCTGTGTCAGTGTTTGTGCCACATAGGACTGTTGCAGGTTAGTCACGTTTGTTGTTTTGTTAATTTGTAGTGTTTGTTGGTTTGCCATTAAAACATGAATACCTACTACTCCGCATCTTGGTCCGATCCATGCTCCTCCTCGTCTGAGGAGGAGAACGACTACGACAACCTTTACAGAAACACCCACCAAAACAGGATCAAGCGGAGTGGAGAAGGAAGGCAGGAACAACAGCAATTGGGAAAAGAGGAATGGACATGGGAGGAGATCCTGGACGGTAAAGGACCCTGGGCAGAGCCAGTGGAGTGTCGCCGCCCCAAAGCGGAGAGGAGGTTTTATGAGGCTAAAGCAAGAAAGAGCGACTGGAAGCCCGAGAGGCTCACCCAAAAATTTCTTGGGGGGGGGGGATAAAGGGGAGTGTGGCGAAGCCGGGTTGGTTACCTGAGCCAACTCCCCGGGCTTACCGTGGAGTGGGAGGGCGTCGTACTGGTCAGACACCGTGTTATGCGGTAAAGCGCACGGTGTCCCCAGTACGCGTGCTTAGCCCAGTGCGGGCTATTCCACCTTGCCGCACTGGGAGGGCTAGGTTGGGCATCGAGCCGGATGTCATGAAGCCGGCCCAACGTATCTGGCCTCCAGTACGTCTCCTCGGGCCGGCGTACATGGCACCAGCCTTACAGGTGGTGTCCCCGGTTCGCCTGCATAGCCCAGTGCGGGTTATTCCACCTCGCCGCACTGGCAGGGCTACGGGGACCATTCAACCTGGTAAGGTTGGGGAGGCTTGGTGCTCAAGAGCGCGTGTCCTCCTTCACGGTCCGGTATATCCGGCGCCACCTTCCCACCCCAGCTCAGTACCACCAGTGCCTACTCCACGCACCAGGCTTCCAGTGCGTTTCCAGAGCCCTGTTCCTCCTCCACGCACTCTCCCTGTGGTGCATGTCTCCAGCCCAGTGCCTCCAGTTCCGGCACCACGCACCAGGCCTACTGTGCGCCTCAGCAGGTCGGAGTCGGCCGTCTGCCCAACGCAGCCTGCGCTGCTTGCCTGCTCAGCGCTGCCCGAACTGTCTGCCTTCCCAGCGCTGTCTGAACTGTCTGCCTGCCCAGCGCTGCCCGTCTGTCCCGAGCCTTCAGAGCCGTCCAGCCAGGACCAGCCAGTGCCGTCCAGCCAGGACCAGCCAGAGCCGTCCAGCCAGGACCAGCCAGAGCCGTCCAGCCAGGACCTGCCAGAGCCGTCCAGCCAGGACCAGCCGGAGCCGTCCAGCCAGGACCAGCCGGAGTCCCTCAGCCAGGACCAGCCGGAGTCCCTCAGCCAGGACCAGCCGGAGTCCCTCAGCCAGGACCTGCCGGAGTCCCTCAGCCAGGACCTGCCGGAGTCCCTCAGCCAGGACCTGCCTGAGTCCCTCAGCCAGGACCTGCCGGAGTCCCTCAGCCAGGACCTGCCAGAGTCCCTCAGCCAGGACCTGCCAGAGTCCCTCAGCCAGGACCTGCCAGAGTCCCTCAGCCAGGACCTGCCAGAGTCCCTCAGCCAGGACCTGCCAGAGTCCCTCAGCCAGGACCTGCCAGAGTCCCTCAGCCAGGAGCTGCCTCCCCTTATCCCGGAGCTGCCCCTTATCCCGATCCTGCCCTTTCATTTAGGTGGGTTTAGTTGGAGGGTGGTCATTTGGAGGGGGATACGGAAGCGGGGAGTGACTATGGTGGGGTGGGGACCTCGCCCAGAGCCTGAGCCACCACCGTGGTCAGATGCCCACCCAGACCCTCCCCTAGACTTTGTGCTGGTGCGCCCGGAGTTCGCACCTTAAGGGGGGGGTTATGTCACGTTCCTGACCTATTTTCTCTTGTTTTGTATGTGTTTATTGGTCAGGGCGTGAGTTTTGGGTGGGCAGTCTATGTTTTCTATTTCTATGTTGGGTTTTTGTGTTCGGCCTGGTATGATTCTCAATCAGAGACAGGTGTGTATCGTTTGTCTCTGATTGAGAGTCATACTAAGGCAGCCAGGGTTTCACTGGTGTTTTGTGGGTGTTTGTTCCTGTGTCAGTGTTTGTGCCACATAGGACTGTTGCAGGTTAGTCACGTTTGTTGTTTTGTTAATTTGTAGTGTTTGTTGGTTTGCCATTAAAACATGAATACCTACTACTCCGCATCTTGGTCCGATCCATGCTCCTCCTCGTCTGAGGAGGAGAACGACTACGACAACCTTTACAGTGACAGAATAAGTTACCTGAACATGGACAGAATAAGTTACTTGAATAGGAACATAATAAGTTAAATAAGTTACCTGAACAGTGACATAATAAGTTCCCTGAACGGTGAGGGAATAAATTACCTGAACACTGACAGTCTCTGAAAGCCTTCTGATGGAGACTCTGTGAAGTTGTCCGTTGGCCAGGTTCCTAACGCTGGTCCTGAACACCTCAGCATCTCTACTGTTCTGCAGCTTGTATTTAACGTCCAGGTAACCTTTGAGAGATATAGAGACAACTTTCATACAGGGTAACTTTCAGAAACATTATGGGACAGTTGTCCAGAAACAGATTAAACAGACTCCTGCACTGAAAACATTCTGAACTGATATTCTCATTTGAAAGACACTTTTAGTCCAGGACTAAAGTTAACTGAAACTCCCATAGAGATGAAACTTGAACAATACTCAACACCGTTTAAATGCAGACAGCCACTGAACAATCTCTGTCACGTTCCTGACCTATTTATGTTAGTTTTTGTGTGTTAGTTGGTCAGGACGTGAGGTTGGGTGGGCATTCTATGTTATCTGTTTCTATGTTGGTTTCGGTTTGCCTGGTATGGCTCTTGATTAGAGGCAGGTGGTTTGCGTTTGCCTCTAATTAAGAGTCATATTTAGGTAGGGCATTCTCACTGTTTGTTTGTGGGTGATTGTCTCCTGTGTCTGTATGTATGTTCGTACCACACTGGACTGTAGCGTTTGTTTGTTTGTTTGTTTCGTTTCGTTTCGATGTCGTCTGTTTCCTGTACGTAAGTTTATGTTTAGTTATGTAAGTTTATGTTCAGGTTTCGTCAACGTCGTTTTGTTATTTTGTAGTTTGAAAGTGTTTTGTTTCGTTTCGTGTGCCATCGTAATTTTTAATAAAGATGGCTTATTTCCCAAAGCCTGCGTTTTGGTCTGAGGATCCTTCTCTCCTCACCTCATCCGAGGATGAGGAGAGCGTCATCCGTTACAGAATCACCCACCAAGCTAAGACCAAGCGGCAAAGGGAAACTAAACGGAGTAAGGGACAGGAGAGAAAGGATTTCTGGACTTGGGAGGAAATATTGGACGGGAGAGGTCCATGGGCACAGCAGGGAGAATATCGCCGTCCCAAAGCTGAGCTGGAGGCACGGAGGAGAGCAGAGGCTACCGGGGAGAGGAACCGGAGCTATGAGGGAACGCGTCTGGCACGGAAGCCGAAAAAGCCCGTAAGTAATTCCCAAAAATTTCTTGGGGGGGGGCTAGGAGATAGTGGGCCAAGGGCAGGTAGGAGACCTGCGCCCACTACCCAGGCTTACCGTGGAGAGCGGGAGTACGGGCAGGCGCCGTGTTACGCAGTAGAGCGCACGGTGTCTCCTGTACGAGTGCATAGCCCAGTGCGGGTTATTCCACCTCCCCGCACTGGGAGGGCTAGATTGGGTATTGAGCCAGGTGTCATGAGGCCGGCTCAACGCGTCTGGTCTCCAGTGCGTCTCCTCGGGCCGGCATACATGGCACCTGCCTTACGCATGGTTTCCCCGGTTCGCCTACATAGGCCGGTGCGGGTTATTCCACCTCCCCGCACTGGTCGGGCAACCGGGAGCATTCAACCAGGTAAGGTTGGGCAGGTTCAATGCTCAAGAGTGCCAGTACGCCTCCACGGTCCGGTATTTCCGGCACCACCTCCCCGCCCCAGCCTAGTACCTACAGTGTATACACTACGCACTAGGCTACCAGTGCGTATCCTGAGCCCTGTTCCTCCTCCACGCACTCTCCCTGTAGTGCGTGTATCTAGCCCGGTGCCTCCAGTTCCGGCCCCACGCACTAAGCTACCAGTGTGTCTCCAGAGCCCTGAACCCACTGTATCTTCTCCCCCTACTAATCCTGATGTGCTTGTCCTCAGCCCGGTGTCACCAGTGCCGGTACCACGCATCAGGGATAGAGTAGGCTTTGAGAATACAGTGTGCCCTGTCCCTGCTCCCCGCACTAGTAGGAAGGTGCTTATCATTAGCACGGTGCCTCCAGTTCCGGCACCACGCACCAGGTCTACAGTGCGCCATATCCGGCCAGAGCCATCCGTCTCACCAGCGCCATCTGAGCCATCCGTCTCCCCAGCGCCATCTGAGCCATCCGTCTCCCCAGCGCCATCTGAGCCATCCGTCTCCCCAGCGCCATCTGAGCCATCCGTCTCCCCAGCGCCGTCTGAGCCATCCGTCTGCCAGGAGCCTGCAAAGCCGCCCGTCTGCCATGAGCCTGCAAAGCCGCCCGTCTGCCATGAGCCTACAGAGCCGTCAGCCAGACAGGAGCCGCTAGAGCCGTCAGCCAGACAGGAGCCGCTAGAGCCGTCAGCCAGACAGGATCTGCCAGAGCCGCCAACCAGACAGGATCTGCCAGAGCCGCCAACCAGACAGGATCTGCCAGAGCCGCCAACCAGACAGGATCTGCCAGAGCCGCCAACCAGACAGGATCTGCCAGAGCCGCCAACCAGACAGGATCTGCCAGAGCCGCCAGCGAGCCATGAGCAGCCAGAGCCGTCAGAGCGCCATGAGCAGCCAGAGCCGTCAGAGCGCCATGAGCGTCGAGAGCCGTCAGAGCGCCATGAGCGTCGAGAGCCGTCAGCCTGCCATGAGCGTCGAGAGCCGTCAGCCTGCCATGAGCGTCGAGAGCCGTCAGCCTGCCATGAGCGTCGAGAGCCGTCAGCCTGCCATGAGCGTCGAGAGCCGTCAGCCAGCCATGAGCATCGAGAGTCGTCAGTCAGCCATGAGCTGCCCTTCAGCCTGAAAAGGCTAGATACCCAGAACTGCCCATCAGTCCAGAGCTGTCTCTCTGTCCGGAGCTGCCTTTCAGTCCGGAGTTGCCCCTCTATCCTGATCTCCCTCTCTATCTTTATCTACCTCTATAGTCTTATCTATCCCTCTGTCTTGGTTTATCTCTCTGTCCCGGTATTGTCATTATTAGATATGTTATTAGGAGGATTTTGTGGGGGAAGAAAGAGGGTGGACATTCTTGAAGGGAGGGGGCTAGGATGGATTATGGTGGGGTGGGAACCGCGCCCGGAGCCTGAGCCACCACCGTGGTTAGATGCCCACCCAGACCCTCCCCTAGACTTTGTGCTGGTGCGTCCGGAGTTCGCACCTTGTGGGGGGGGTACTGTCACGTTCCTGACCTATTTATGTTAGTTTTTGTGTGTTAGTTGGTCAGGACGTGAGGTTGGGTGGGCATTCTATGTTATCTGTTTCTATGTTGGTTTCGGTTTGCCTGGTATGGCTCTTGATTAGAGGCAGGTGGTTTGCGTTTGCCTCTAATTAAGAGTCATATTTAGGTAGGGCATTCTCACTGTTTGTTTGTGGGTGATTGTCTCCTGTGTCTGTATGTATGTTCGTACCACACTGGACTGTAGCGTTTGTTTGTTTGTTTGTTTCGTTTCGTTTCGATGTCGTCTGTTTCCTGTACGTAAGTTTATGTTTAGTTATGTAAGTTTATGTTCAGGTTTCGTCAACGTCGTTTTGTTATTTTGTAGTTTGAAAGTGTTTTGTTTCGTTTCGTGTGCCATCGTAATTTTTAATAAAGATGGCTTATTTCCCAAAGCCTGCGTTTTGGTCTGAGGATCCTTCTCTCCTCACCTCATCCGAGGATGAGGAGAGCGTCACCCGTTACAATCTCACTTCAAAATGTGCAGCATTCACAATGTACCCAGAAAATCGTTTTATTTTATTTTAAATACAGCAGTACAGATGTAGGATCTTAAATTGAGCCAATTTGCTACAGCAGGAGAATAATCCTGCAGCAACAGGATATGGGAATTATTATGTTGATCATAATTAACGGACATTTTTATGCTAGGGCAAAAACAAAAATATGCATCCTTGGGGTACCCAGGACCGAGTTTTAAAAACTCTGTACTAAGCGGATTAATCTCTAATTCCCTATCAATAACAGAGATAATAAATCAAATTAATTTTCATAATTTGCAGGGAATTAACTATCTGAGGGGCTCTGAGTAATACACTAGTGTGTTTGTATTGTCAGTCAGCACCAAACTAATCATTCACATTCAGATGAATGGACAAATTGGAAATGTATTACATCGCTTAAAAAACACATTCTCACTGATGCTGCAGCACACAAATGATCACTTCATACAAAGGTGTCTTTTTTTATTATCTTTACGCCAACATGAAAGCCCTTCATGATAATTACAATAACATAATTACAATTCTTCATGGAGGGATTGGGGGTACAAATATTATACTGAACGAAAATATAAATGCAACATGTAAAGTGTTGATATCATGTTTCATGAGCTGAAATAAAAGATCCAAGAAATTATTCATACGCACAAAAAACGTATTTATGTCAAATTTTGTGCACGTATTTGTGTACATCCCTGTTAGTGAGAATGTATCCTTTGCCAAGATAATCCATCCACCTGACAGGAAGCTGATTAAACAGCATGGTCATTACACAGGTGCACCTTGTGCTGGGGACAATAAAAGGCCACGCTAAAATGTTTCGTCACACAATACTGCAGATGTCTCAAGTTGAGGGAGCGTGCAATTGAAATGCTAACTGCAGGAATGTCCACCAGAGCTGTTGCCAGAGAATGTAATGTTCATTTCTCTACCATAAGCACAGACCATGTGTAACCATGCCAGCCCAGGACCTCCACATCTGGCCTCTTCACCTGCGGGATCGTCTGAGACCGGCCACCCGGACAGCTGATGAAACTGTGGGTTTGCACAACTGAAGAATCTCTGCAGGAACTGTCAGAAACCATCTCAGGGAAGCTCATCTGCGGGCTCGTTGTCCTCACCAGGGTCTTGTCAGTCACTGTCTGTATTTAAATAGTGTTGATTATTGTTGAAGTTGACCTGACTGCAGATCGGCATCTTAACCGACTTCAGTGGGCAAATGCTCACCTTTGATGGCCACTGGCAGGCTGGAGAATTGTAAGAATTTGGCACGCTCTTCACGGATGAATCCCTGTTTCAACTGTACCGAGCAGATGGAAGACAGCGTGTATAGCATTGTGTGGGCGAGTGGTTTGGTGATGTCAACGTTGTAAACAGAGTGCCCCATGGTGGGGGTCGGTTATGATATAGGCAGCCATAAGCTATGGACAACGAACACAATTGCATTTTATCAATGGCAATTTGAATGCACAGAGATACCGTGGCAAGATCCTAAGGCCAATTGTCGTGCCATTCATCCGCCGCATCACCTCATGTTTCAGCATGATAATGCCCGGCCCCATGTTGCAAGGATCTGTACACAATTCCTGGAAGCTAAAAATGTCCCAGTTCTTCCCTGGTCTGCATACTCACCGGACATGTCACCCACTGAGCATGTTTTGGATGCTCTGGATTGACGTGTACGACAGCGTGTTCCAGTTCCCACCAATATCAAGCAACTTTGCACAGCCATTGAAGAGGAGTGGGACAATATTCCACAGGCCACAATCAACAGCCTGATCAACTCTATGTGAAGGGGATGTGTCACGCTGCATGCGGTGAATGGCGGTCACAGCAGATAGTGACTGATTTTCTGATCCACGGCACTACCTTGTTTTTAAAGGTATCTGTGACCAACAGATGCATAGCTGTATACACAGTCATGTGAAATCCATAGATTAGAGCCTAATGCATTTATTTCAATTGACTGATTTCCTTATATGAACTGTAACTTAATAAAATCTTTGACATTGTTGCATGTTACATTTATATTTTTGTTCAGTGTTAATAAAACATGAATTAGTTACACACATCCAGGTGAAAGAAAATCATCTTTGAGAGGGTAAGAGTGTTAAATAGACATTAAAATGATTTGCGCCATTGGACAAATGAAACAACTATTTTATAAATGAGGGAGATGGCCCATTCTTTGATTAAAGCACAGGGCTATCATATCAGAAAGTCTACAATTACTGAGGCACTGTAAGGGCAGGAGTATTTCATTTTATGATTTATGATTTGTGCCCTGGGAAAAAGAAACTCTTATATAAGTGGAAAGGGCGCATTCCTTTATTCAAGTAGAGGGCCATCACATTAGATAGGCCACAATTACTGTCACACATTGACATGGGCAGAGTGGCAGAGTCTGCCAGTGGGGCGTCGCTGACCACTCGGAGAAGAA
The DNA here is from genome assembly GCF_029448725.1 of Salvelinus fontinalis. Taxonomy (NCBI): domain Eukaryota; kingdom Metazoa; phylum Chordata; class Actinopteri; order Salmoniformes; family Salmonidae; genus Salvelinus; species Salvelinus fontinalis. Next base: position 9,070,207 of record NC_074666.1, on the reverse strand, counting down.
GCTATCCAGGGTTTCCGAGAACAACCGCTCACTGAGCTCTAAATGGACGATCATTCAGGAAGAAGTGCGTTAACTAACTGGATGACTGTACACTGCACGGTAACGCACTTGGCAGTCCATCACACTTCTCAGGACCATAAAAAAAATGTATCAGAAGCAACCTTTCTGAATTTGCATATTCGTTAGACATACAGCATAGCAGTGGAGGCTGGTGAGGGGAGGCCGGCTTATATTAATGGCTGGAATGAAGTGAGCCGTCCCCTCCCTCACCAGCCTCCACTGTAGTACAGTACATGGTAATGTAGAGGCAGTCTTACTGCAACTTCTATACAGTAGAGAATATCAAACTTCTTAAACACCTACTACACTTTGAGTTTCTTTAACCTCTGCAGTTAGTTTTTGAACATGCTGTAGCTAACAGTATCTACATAAACCTTGCGTGGTGTTCATGTTTTTGTTATTCACCCAATGTTCACGGGTCTGATGGACCCACAACATTATTGGGTTTTTAAAACAATACAGCCATAACAATTTACGTAAAAATACTTAGATGTTGACTTATATCAATTACAAGCAATATAGACAGCATACATGGTTAATATTTGCCATTTACCTCTGCTAGATCACATTTATCAATAAAAGCGTTAGTCGTTATTTTTGATAAAATATGATTTTTGTAAACAAAAATCTATTATAATCAAGACACGGGTGGAATAAATCACGTACATCTCAAACAAATATAAATGAAACATGGTTTTCATCACTATTGATGTTTATTGCTTTGAACTGAACAAATTGGAAGAACTAATTATACATTCAGTATTTTATGGAAATGATAAATGAGCCCCCGGTCTACAAACCACATGAGGGACAGAGTTTTACTGTGTGTGTGTTGCAAATGTATTTCCTGCACTTGATGCATGTGTCCTTGTTTTCCTGTCCTTCTTGGGTCCACACACATCGCAACGCTTCTTCTTGTTGCTACCGGCTGCAATCTAGAATGATGAAAACACTTAGTTCAGGAATTTTACTAACATCTCACTCACTCACTCACATATATAGTCATAGCAGGCCAAGATAGGAGAGTCAGACACACACACATGCAACAACATCACTCACACTTACTTCCGGTACTGAAGTTGTTGGTTCTGTGGGTCGGGCGGATGGGGCACCAGTATCCTCCTCACAACGGCTGCAGAAGCTGGGGTCCTTGGAATATGTGGCCTCATCTGGATTTGAGGTCTTACCAATGCCTTGCAAGAAAGAGCCATCTCCTCTGGAGCTTCCCTCTGTTCCAATCTGGGTTCAACGCCATCCAGTTGACAAATGCGTTATACGCCGAGATGTCCAACATGTTGAAGAATATCACAAGTGGCCAGCGTAGGGTTCTTCTTTTGCAGCTGTAGCCAGTCACCAGCTAGTCTAAATTGTCCACCACTGCTTTTGTGGCATTGTAATCCATTATGATTTCTGATTTTATGTTCCTGGCCACAGATTCTACCATCCCTATGCAGCGTACTCATGAGTACCACATTTTTGCCTTTCTTTGGCATGTAGGACACTAGGGACGTGTCGGCCGTGAACACAAACTTAGAGGAATTGATAGGCCAGTTCCATGTATTCAACAGCTGAGGTGGGAGCTCTGACTTGTTTTTTCGTACTGTTTCTACCATCGTCAGGTTCCTCGAGGAGCTCCTGTCCCAGCTTGTGCAAAGTAAAACAGTTATTGCATGTAATGTTATGGCCACGGTTGTCCCTGTCACGTCCAGGACAACTTGCATCCCTTGGTTCTTCTCAGGGGCTCCTCCATCTGGCGTCCCTGTTCTTAACTGACTTCTCTAGTTAAATAAAGGTTAAATAAAACATATATAAAACAATACACTTGCAAGTTCCACGCATATGAGGAAGCAGCACCACAGGCAGCCCAGATCTTGATTCCATATTTTCCGGGTTTAAACAGTTTGTACAGCCTGAAGGGGCAGCGGCCCCTAAATGGCATAAGCTGCTCATCAACAGTAACGTTGGGCCGAGGGTTGTAAAACAGGGGAAGGCGGTCCACCCACTTGTCCCACACTGACCTGATTGCAGCTATCTTGTCTCTCTGCCGACGAGCTGGTTTGGTGTCTTGATTATCGAAGCTCATAATCCTGGAAATAATGTGGAAGTTTTCCAGAGACATTGTTGCATGGAAAAGTTCTGTGCAGTTTCTGCATCCCGCAGGGATTCTGTGGATTCCCCATTGGATCTGAAAACACCAGCAAGGATAAGAACCCCAAAGTATGCATGTAAATTAGTTTGGTCCATCTCCTTCTATTTCTCTCCAAAAACACAAGTCCAGAATTATTTTCTGGATGGTGTCTGGGATGAACAGTTCAAAAGAAGACTTTATGTCCTGCACATTTGTAACCGCCATCCACGTCGGCCCTGGTTGCATCCTTATCACATTGGCAGCCATGCGGGGTGGCTCACTCCTTGGGCAGGTAGACCATTCAAATTCACAATTTTTTGACATCCATATTTCTCCTCCTGCAGGCTGTTGATGAGCTGGTTGCTGACGGGCTGGTCCTGGGGCTGGCTGAGGGTCAATCTCCTCCTCTTCTTCTAGCTCACTGTCAGACTCCGAATTGACAGGGACATTAGCTTCTCTCTCTGCAAAATAATTCTAAGGCCCTCTGAGTAGAGATTATTTTTGTAATACTGATTGATTGTTGTAAGGAGCCACACATGCAAAGCTATTTATGTTTTGTGTCCCTCCCCCAATTTGCACCTGGCTGGGGTAGTGTGGGAAAATACAGAATTTTTATCAAAAAAATGTATTTAAATAATGTATTGTAATAACATTGTGCAGGTTCCCGCAAGACATTCGGTAGTTTCACAAACTACAAAGGGTAAATAGTTTGAGAAAAGCGGCAGACAGGAAGGAAGACAGACAGGTTCTTGGTGCTATGTTGAAACAGCAGGGCCAGGTAGGAGGAAGACAGAGTGAAGGCACACAGCAAACTTTTGTTTCATTTTTACTTGTTTTCACCTACACACACACTTTCTACACTTTTATTACCCTCGGGTCCAGTGGACCTGAACACCACATACGTAATATAAATGTGTAGGGGGGTCCACAGTATGCACTTAATGAAAATCTGTTATTTTACATGTTCTTCACAGAAACTGAGCCAAAGCCAATGAGTCTCATGGTGAAAAAAATAATGAATTGTGTAATTTTTATTTGAGTAAACATTGAAAATGGGTCCCACAGACCCGAACACCACACAAGGGTTAAAGGAATTTACTGTGTAGCTGGAGACACTAGTAGTAGCCTAGCTACCAGGCATAATATATTCATTTTATATTCAAATTCTCCTCATTAATATCACATCTAATACAGAACAAACAGAAGATCCAAATCAAATCAAAAAGAGGCATGGCAAGTTGATAAACTGTCCCTTTGTATTTAGATATGTTGACTATATTTACTATCAAGAAAGACATATTTTGCACTTTACTCTTATTGAGATATCTTGCATGTGCTCTCTTAGAACAACCGACAATGCCACACATGTTACTGTGGATGAATTAAGAGGCAGTGGTGTCTGACAAGCCTAGTGTCTACAGGGATGAAGTCCGAGCAAGGGTAGTATTCCAGAGAGACATCAGAGACTGTAACGTTCTTTGCTTCACGGAAACATGGCTCACTCGAGAGACGCTAACGGAGTCGGTGCAGCCAGCTGGTTTCTTCACGCATCGCGCCAACAGAAACAAACATCTTTCTGGTAAGAAGAGGGGCGGGGGGGTATGCCTTATGATTAACAAGACGTGGTGTGATCATAACAACATACAGGAACTCAAGTCATTCTGTTCACCTGACTTAGAATTCCTCACAATCAAATGTCGACCGCATTATCTACCAAGGGAATTTCCTTTGATTATAATCACAGCCGTATATATTCCCCGCCAAGCAGACACATCGACGGCCCTGAACGAACTTGATCTGACTCTATGTAAACTAGAAACCACACACCCTGAGGCTGCATTCATCGTAGCTGGGGATTTTAACAAGGCTAATCTGAAAACAAAACTCCCTAAATTCTATCAGCATATCGATTGTGCTACCAGGGCTGGTAAAACCCTGGATCATTGTTATTCTACCTTCCGCGACGCATATAAGGCCCTCCCCCGCCCTCCTTTCGGAAAAGCTGACCACGACTCCATTTTGTTGCTTCCAGCCTACAAACAGAAACTAAAACAAGAAGTTCCCGCGCTCAGGTCTGTTCAACGCTGGTCAGACCAATCTGATTCCACGCTTCAAGACTGCTTCGATCACGTGGATTGGGATATGTTCCGCATTGCGTCCAACAACAACATTGACGAATACGCTGATTCGGTGAGCGAGTTCATTAGAAAGTGCATCAGTGACGTAATTCCCACATCAAAGATTAAAACGTTCCCAAACCAGAAACCGTGGATTGATGGCAGCATTCCCGCGAAACTGAAAGCGCGAACCACTGCTTTTAACCAGGGCAAGGTGACCGGAAACATGACCGAATACAAACAGTGTAGTTATTCCCTCCGCAAGACAATCAAACAAGCTAAGTGCCAGTATAGAGACAAAGTAGAGTCGCAATTCAACAGCTCAGACACAAGAGGTATGTGGCAGGGTCTACAGTCGATCACGTATTACAAAAAGAAAACCAGCCCCGTCGCGGACCAGGATGTCTTGCTCCCAGACAGACTAAATAACTTTTTTGCTTGCTTTGAGGACAATACAGTGCCACTGACACGGCCGGCTACCAAAACCTGCGGGCTCTCCTTCACTGCAGCCGAGGTGAGTAAAACATTTAAACGTGTTAACCCTCGCAAGGCTGCAGGCCCAGAGGGCATTCCCAGCGGCGTCCTCAGAGCATGCGCAGACCAGCTGGCTGGTGTGTTACGGACATATTCAATCAATCCTTATCCCAGTCTGCTGTTCCCACATGCTTCAAGAGGGCCACCATTGTTCCTGTTCCCAAGAAAGCTAAGGTAACTGAGCTAAACGACTACCGCCCCGTAGCACTCACTTCCGTCATCATGAAGTGCTTTGAGAGGCTAGTCAAGGACAATATCACCTCCATCCTACCTGACACCCTAGACCCACTCTAATTTGCTTACCGACCCAATAGGTCCGCATTCGCAACCACACTGGACACTGCCCTAACCCGTCTGGACAAGAGGAATACCTATGTGAGAATGCTGTTCATCGACTACAGCTCAGCATTTAACACCATAGTACCCTCCAAACTCGTCATCAAGCTCGAGACCCTGGGTCTCGACCCCGCCCTGTGTAACTGGGTACTGGACTTCCTGACGGGCCGCTCCCAGGTGGTGAGGGTAGGTAACAACATCTCCACCCCGCTGATCCTCAACACTGGGGCCCCACAAGGGTGCGTTCTGAGCCCTCTCCTGTACTCCCTATTCACACACGACTGCGTGGCCATGCACGCCTCCAACTCAATCATCGAGTTTGCGGACGACACTACAGTGGTAGGCTTGATTACCAACAACGACGAGACGGCCTACAGGGAGGAGCTGAGGGCCCTCGGAGTGTGGTGTCAGGAAAATAACCTCACACTCAACGTCAACAAAACAAAGGAGAGGATTGTGGACTTCAGGAAACAGCAGAGGGAGCACCCCCCTATCCACATCGACGGGACAGTAGTAGAGAGGGTAGTACGTTTTAAGTTCCTTGGCGTACACATCATGGACAAACTGAATTGGTCCACCCACACAGACAGCGTGACAAATAAATAAATAAAATTAGATTTTGATTTGATTTGACTTGGAGACTCAAATTAATCCAAATTAATCTGCTAGTGGAGGAAAATGAGCAGTGAGATGAGGACCTGATCAGTTCAGCAGCTTTTTCCAACCATGCGCTCTCTATCTCCCCCTCTCTCTTCCCCATCCCTCCTCTTTCTATCTCCCCCCTCTCTCCCAACCCTCTTCAGCCCACCCCCCTCTCTCTCCTCTCTCGCTCTCTCTCCCAACGCTCTCCCCACCTCTCCCTCTCCCAAACCTCTTCCCCCACCCCCACCCCCACCCTCTCTCTATCTCTTCCCTCTCTCTCCCCCAACACCCCACCCCCTCTCGCTCTCACTTACAGTCATTGGTAATAACCTTTCTAAATGTAGTAATACAACATAACTAATATCACAGGTTGGATTTTGAAATCACTCCGCCTCTTACCATTCCTATTGAGCAGCACAGCCAGGTACTCTCTATAGTAGGAGTTGACATAGAGGAGCAGCGCTGGGCTCTGGGAGCTACGGAAGCTGAATGACACGTTCTCTCCCCGTAGCTTGAGGTCAGAGTAAATGGAGGAGGACTGGGTGCTGGTGTTCCTGTTCAGCTCATACGGCTCCTTGAATGTGTACTGGACCGATGTCCCAGGTTTGAAGTCAGCCGAGACCTCTGGAGGACAAGGAAGAAAAAGAGGGGGGGGGGGGTGGTTTCTGGTTTGAATTTAATGGTTTTGCTGTGACTCTTATGTGGATGATGTTAAACATACTTGGTTGTCTGATGTGATTAATAAGGAGCAAGCACCTGTTAAGAAACTGACTGTTTGAACTGTTAAGGCTCCATGGATTGATGAGGAATTTGAAAACTGCATGGTTGAAAGAGATGGGGCAAAAGGAGTGGCTAATAAGTCTGGCTGCACATGTGACTGTCTAACTTACTGCAAATTGAGAAATGATGTAACTAAACTCAACAAAAAGAAGAAGAAACTGTATTATCTTCTTGAGAATACAGGGGGTGCTGTTTTCGCATTAGCATAATTTCCTCTACAGATTAAACTGCCTCTTATTCAATTATTGCTCTTACTATATGCATATAATTAATACCATTGGATAGAAAACAATCTATAGTTTCTAAAACCGTTTCAATTTTGTCTCTGAGTGAAACATAAGTCATTTGACAGCACTTTCCCTGAGCAAGAAGAAGATTGCAAGATGTGTATGCTCGCTTCAACGCTCTGCCTATATATGGTCACGCCACCTATGACCCGAAACACACTTCATTCGTCTTCCTCTGGGTGTCAAGAAGACGTCAGAGGAGAAATTTTTTGTTTATCTTGTACTGGCGTGAAATAAGACCTATTTCTTTAGCGTGACCGACAACTTCCGGTTCTCTGACACGCGCGTTTTAGAGGTGCAATTGTCTTTTGTTATGCTGCCGTTACGGATGAAAACTAGCACCTTCTCGAAGTTTGTTTGATACATGTGACCATATCATCTTAATGTATGTTTTTTCAATATAGTTTAATCAGATTATTTGAATTTTTTCGGGAGTTTTGCCGTGTTCCGTTCTGTGAGTTTTTTAACTTTGGATAGAACCGTGCCAGTCGACCAGTACCTAGGCTAAATGAAGAGGGAAAGTTGCCATTGTGAATGGATTGAACGACTCATCAGGACTAAGGACACCTTTATCAACATTCTGATGAAAGATCAGCAATAGTAAGACCCAATTTACGATGTTATTTCATATATCTGTCGTGCATGTGAACTGGTCGGGCGCGCCCAGCTGGTTCTGGCTGGCGTGGCTATGCTAATTTAGCGCTACATTTTGTTTTCGCTATAAAACATTTAATAAATCTGAAATATTGTTTGGATTCACCAGATGTTGGGCTTTCAATATCTGTACGCTGTGTATTTTTTCTGAAATGTTTTAAGACAAGCAATTAGTTATATGACGTTGGTCTCTGCAATTGTTCTGGCTGCATCAGCACTATATCAGATTGCAGCTGCAATGTAGAACTGTGATTTATACCTGAAAAATGCACATTTAAAAAAAAAAACTATGCTATACCATAAATATGTTATCAGACTGTCATCTTATGAATTTGTTTCTTGGTTAGTGGCTATATATATTTTCATTTAGTCGAATTAGTGATAGCTACTGACGCAGGAAAAAACTGTTGGAGTAAAAAAATGGTGTCTTTTGCTAACGTGTTTAGCTAATAGATTTACATATTGTGTCTTCCCTGTAAAACATTTTAAAAATCTGAAATGGTGGCTTTATTCACAAGATTTGTGTCTTTCATTGGGTGTCTTGGACTTGTGATTTAATGATATTTAGATGCTACTATTTAATTGTGACGCTATGCTAGCGATGCTAATCAGTGTGGGGGGGGTGGGGGGTGATCCCGGATCCGGGTTAGGTGCTCGGTAGAGGTTATGAAGCCAAGATCAATGATATAATGAATGATGGAAAAAAAACTTTGGAGTACTTTAAATTAAATTATGGGCAGAAAGACAAATTGAACTCCATCTTTCATCGAATCAGATGGTTTCTTCATCAAAAAACATTTGATAGAGCCAATTATTGTAATGGTTACTTCATTGGCAAAATGGGCAAACCCAGGCAGGAAATGCCAACATCGAACAGTGAGCCATTCTACTCATGAATAAAAAAAACGAATAATGAAAGAAAAGCATTGCAAGTTAGAATTTTGTAAGGTTAGGTGGACAGGTGGAAAAATATTGTTATTGATCAATAATGACAAACCTCCTGGCATTGACAACTTAGATGGAAAGCTACTGAGGATGGTAGAGGACTCTATAGCCACTCCTATCTGTCATTGTAACAGTCCTGACCTGTTTTATGTTGTTTTTATGTGTTTATGGTCAGGGCATGTGTTTTGGGTGGGCAGTCTATGTTATTCGTTTCTATGTTGGTTTTGGTTTGCCTGGTATGGCTCTTGATTAGAGGCAGGTGGTTTGCATTTTCCTCTAATCAAGAGTCATATTTAGGTAGGGCATTCACACTGTTTGTTTGTGGGTGGTTGTCTCCTGTGTCTGTGTCTATGTTTGCACCATACGGGACTGTATACGGTTTGTTCATTTCATGTAGTCTGTTCCTGTTCATTTCGTTCTTCACGTTGTATGTAAGTTCGTAGTTCAGGTCTGTCTACTTTCGTTTTGTTATTTTGTATCATTTTCAAGTATAGTTCGTTTTGTCTTGTTAAATAAATTCATCATGTCATTTCAACGCGCTGCACCTTGGTTCAATCCCTGCTCCTCCTCTTCGGATGAAGAGGAGGAGGACCGTCATTACAGAACCACCCACCAAATTACCAGAACCAAGCAGCGGGGAAGAGGACAGCAACCGCAGAAATCCCAGGACTTGTGGACTTGGGAGGAAGAGTTGAACGGAGAAGGACCCTGGGCACAGGCTGGGGAGTATCGCCGCCCCAAAGCTGAGCTGGAGGAAGCGAAAGCTGAGCGGCGGCGATATGAGGAGGCAGCACGGCAGCGGGACAGGTACGAGAGGCAACCCCAGAAATTTTTTGGGGGGGGGCTAGAGAGGAGTGTGGCTAAGCCAGGTAGCAGACCTGAGCGCACTCCTCGTGCTTATTATAAGCAACGCGTCACTGGTCAGGCACCGTGTTATGCGGTTAAGCGCACGGTGTCGCCAGTGCGTGCCCATAGCCTGGTGCGCTATAGGGCAGCCCCCCGAAAGTGTCAAGTGAGTGTGGGCATCCAGCCGGGGCGTATTGTGCCTGCTCAGCGCGTCTGGTCTCCGGTACGCAGTTTCGGTCCAGGGTATCCTGCGCCGGCTCTGCGTGCTGTGTCTCCGGGGCGCTGGGAGGGTGCAGTGCGTCCTATGCCTACGCTCCGCTCGTACCGGGCTAATGTGGGAGTGGAGCCTAAGGGAGAAGTGCGCGTAGTAGGCACTAGATCTCCAGTGCTCATCCACAGCCCGGTTCAACCTGTGCCTGCACTCTGGAGGGTACGGGCTGGAGTAGTATGCCAGCCTGGGGGAGTGGTGCCAAGGCTGCGCACCAGAGCTCCAGTACTCCCCCACAGCCCGGTCCTTCAGGTGCCTTTTAACATCAAGCCTCCTGTAGGTCTCTCCAGCCTGGTGGGTCCTGTGGCAGCCCCACGCACCAGGCTGTCTCTCCGTCTCCTCCCTACAGGTGTGCCCGTCTGCCCAGCGGTGCCTGAGCTGCCCGTCTGCCCAGCGTCGCCTGAACTGCCCGTCTGCCCAGCGGCGCCTGAACTGCCCGTCTGCCCAGCGGCGCCTGAACTGCCCGTCTGCCCAGCGGCGCCTGAACTGCCCGTCTGCCCAGCGGCGCCTGAACTGCCCGTCTGCCATGAGCCTGCAAAGCTGCCCGTCTGCCATGAGCCTGCAAAGCTGCCCGTCTGCCATGAGCCTGCAAAGCCGCCCGTCTGCCAAGAGCCTACAGAGCCGTCAGCCAGACAGGAGCCGCCAGAGCCTTCCGCCAGACCGGATCAGCCAGAGCCTTCCGCCAGACCGGATCAGCCAGAGCCTTCCGCCAGACCGGATCAGCCAGAGCCTTCCGTCAGACCGGATCAGCCAGAGCCTTCCGTCAGACCGGATCAGCCTTCAGAGCCGTCCAGCCAGGATCCGCCAGAGCCAGCCAGCCGGGACCTGCCCCTTGTCCCGGTGTTGCCCCTTGTCCCGGTGTTGTCCGGAGCTGCCGTCCCTCAGTCCGGGGCGGCCCCTAAATCCAGCGGGACCCATGTCTAGGGTTCCCAGTCCAAGGTCGGTGGCGAGGGTCGCCACCTTGAGGAAGACACAGAAGCGGGGATTTATTATGGTGGGATTGGGACAGCGTCCTGAGCCGGAACCACCACCGTGGTCAACTGCCCACCCGGACCCTCCCCTGGACTTTGTGCTTGTGCGCCCGGCGTGCGCATCTTGAGGGGGGGGTACTGTAACAGTCCTGACCTGTTTTATGTTGTTTTTATGTGTTTATGGTCAGGGCATGTGTTTTGGGTGGGCAGTCTATGTTATTCGTTTCTATGTTGGTTTTGGTTTGCCTGGTATGGCTCTTGATTAGAGGCAGGTGGTTTGCATTTTCCTCTAATCAAGAGTCATATTTAGGTAGGGCATTCACACTGTTTGTTTGTGGGTGGTTGTCTCCTGTGTCTGTGTCTATGTTTGCACCATACGGGACTGTATACGGTTTGTTCATTTCATGTAGTCTGTTCCTGTTCATTTCGTTCTTCACGTTGTATGTAAGTTCGTAGTTCAGGTCTGTCTACTTTCGTTTTGTTATTTTGTATCATTTTCAAGTATAGTTCGTTTTGTCTTGTTAAATAAATTCATCATGTCATTTCAACGCGCTGCACCTTGGTTCAATCCCTGCTCCTCCTCTTCGGATGAAGAGGAGGAGGACCGTCATTACAGTCATATCTTTAATCTGAGCCTAGAGGAAAGTCTTTGTCCTCAGGCCTGGAAGGAAGCCAAAGTCATGACGCTACCCAAGAGTGGTAAAACGGCCTTTATTGGTTCTAACAGCAGACCTATCATCTTGCTGCCAGCTATTAGCAAATTGTTGGGTAAATTACTGTTTGACCAAATACAATGCTACTTCTCTGGAAACAAATTAACAACAGACTTCCAGCATGCTTATAGAGAAGGCCACTCATTATGTACTGCACTGACACAAATGACTGATGCTTGGCTGAAAGAAATTGATAATAATACGATTTTGGGAGCTGTACTGTTCGATTTCAGTGCAGCCTTTGATAATATTGAACATAACCTGCGGTGAGAAAACTTGTGTTATGTCTTTTCAACTCCATGCCATATCATGGACTCAGAGCTACAGTTGAAGTCGAAAGTTTACATACACTTAGGTTGGAGTCATTAAAACTCATTTTTCAACCACTCCACAAATTTCTTGTTAATAAACTATAGTTCTGGCAATTCGGTTAGGACATCTACTTTGTGCATGACAAGTAATTTTTCCAACAATTGTTTACAGACAGATTATTTCACTTATAATTCACCGTATCACAATATTTCCAGTGGGTCAAAAGTTTACATACACTAAGTTAACTTCTTGTCAATAGGGGGAGCTGTTTGCACTTTGTAATTATGACGTTCCCAAATTAAACTGCCTCGTACTCAATTCTTACTCGTACAATATGCATATTATTATTACTATTGGATAGAAAACACTCTAGTTTCTAAAACCATTTGAATTATATCTGTGAGTGAAACAGAACTGGACTTAGAGCAATTTTCCTATGTGGATGTGAGAATGCCAAATTTTCCAACCTGCTCTGAGACTTGTGTATAACTCTGCCTGTCTTCTATTGGTTGAGATGCACTGCATACGCCTTCCCCTGGTTGTTAGCGAATAGGGAGACTTGAAATGGAGTCTCTACGTAGATCCCAAAGGTTATAAATGACTTGGCAAAGACGTGTATCGTTCTTTTCCCCTTCGCTCTGACGCACTGAGGACCTTGGCACATTCTACTAGAAGCATCGGTTATAGATCTTAGACATTTCCGGCTGTGTTTTTATTCGATATAGGCTTTAAAGACATCATAATCTTGTTATTTTGAACTGAATTATATCAGTTTATGTCAGTATATTGCGATTTTCGGGTATTTATTTTCGTGGCGTTGTAGGAAGTTGGGTATCTCTGGCCCACATGGCTAATGTTTACTGCTAATTGCAACGTTGAAAACGACATTCTACAACCAAGCAACGATTCTTTTGGACAAAGGACACCTTTCCCAAGATTCTGATGAGAGTTCATCAAAAAGTAAGAACTATTTATGCTGATAATTCGTTGTTCTGTTGAAAAAAGTCAAATGCATAAGCCGCCATTACTTGCAGTGCAGCCTTGCTTTATCGCACGCTGTATTTTGAATTAACGTTAATTTAAGAAATGTAACCCAGCGATTGCATTAAGAACTAATTTGTCTTTCAATTGCTGTCCAACCTGTATTTTTTTAGTCAAGTTTATGAATAGTTTTCGATTAGAATAGGTGCCTCTCCAAGATGGCGCCGGACAGATTTCTTGAAGTTTTGGCCACTAATCACATTGTATAACCACGAATTGTGCCACTAAATATGCACATTTTCGAACAAACTCTATATGCATTGTGTAATATGATGTTATAGGACTGTCATCTGAAGAATTCTGAGAAGGTTAGTGAACATTTTTAAATGTTTTACAGGGAAGACACAATATGTAAATCTATTAGCTAACCACGTTAGCAAAAGACACCACTTTTCTTACTCCATCCGTTTTTTACTCCATCAGTAGCTATCACAAATTCGACCAAATAAAGATATAAATAGCCACTAACCAAGAAACAACTTCATCAGATGACAGTCTGATAACATATTTATTGTATAGCATATGTTTTGTTAGAAAAATGTGCATATTTCAGGTATAAATCATAGTTTACATTGCAGCTACAGTCAGAAATTGCACCGAAAGCAGACAGAAATATTACAGACACCAACGCCAAATAACTAAATGCTCATCATAAAACATTTCTGAAAAATACATAGTGTACAGCAATTGAAAGACAGGCATCTTGTGATTCCAGACAATATTTCCGATTTATCAAGTGTTTTACAGCGAAAACACAATATAGCGTTATATTAGCGTAGCCACAATAGCCAGAAACACTTGGGTGCCGACGACCAGTTCACATGCACGACAGATATTAGAAATAGCATCATAAAATGTTTCTTACTTTTGGTGATCTTCCGTCAGAATGTTGGACAAGGTGTCCTTTGTCCAGAACAGTTGTTGTTTGGATCTGGAACGGCAAATTTCCCTCTTGATTTAGCATGGGCACTTGCCAAGTGGCACGGATCTCTCCAACGTCAACAAAGTCAGAGAACGGAACACGGCAAAACTCCCGAAAAAATTTCAATAATCTGATTAAACTATATTGAAAAAACATACTTTACGATGATATGGTCACATGTATCAAATAAAATCTAAACCGGAGATGTTAGTCGTCCATAACGACAGCTAAACAGAAGGCAAATCCATGTCCTCTTTCGCACGCTCCAGAAACAGGAAATGGACGGTCACGTCATACAAAGAGCTTTAATTCCACCTCAGACCAAGATAAACACGAAATTTCTTCTCTCACCGCCTCTTGACAACCAGGGGAAGGTGTATGAAGTGTACGTAGACTCTTACGTTCATTGCCCATGTATAGGCATGAAGTTGAACAGAGCATCGATTTCTGACATTCCACTTCCTGGTCAGGAAATGTGCTGCAGAATGAGTTCTGTTTCACTCAGAGAAATAATTCAAACGGTTTTAGAAACTAGAGAGTGTTTTCTATGCAATAGTAATAATAATATGCATATTGTACGAGCAAGAATTGAGTACGAGGCCGTTTGAAATGGGCACAATTTAACTGGCTACTCAATACTGCCCCTTGCAGCCATAAGAAGTTAATAGATGAAGAACACTAAACAAACTAGCAAAAATAACAAAACGAGCGTGAAGCTAAATTACAAGAGTGCTGACATGCAACTACACATAGACAAAAACCCACAAAACCTAAATGGGAAATGGCAACCTAAATAGGATCCACAATCAGAGACAACGATAAACAGCTGTCTCTGATTGGGAACCAATTCAGGCCACCATAGACCTACAATATGCCTAGACTAACCAAAACCCCAAGACATACAAAAACCCCTAGACAGGATAAACAAGCATACCCACCCTCGTCACACCCTGACCTGACCAAAATAATACATAAAACATAGAAAACTAAGGTCAGGGCGTGACAGAAGAACACCATCCCAACCGTGAAGCACGGGGTGGCAGCATCATGTTGTGGGGGTGCTTTGCTGCAGGAGGGAAAATCACAAAATTGTGAGGAAGTAGAGGTTAAGAGCAGTTGGAGGCCACGGAAGGAGTGTTATATGGCATTAAAGCTCGTTTGGAGGTTACTTAACCTGATGAGGACAGGGGGTGCTGTTTTCACTTTTGGGGAAAAACGTCATGAGGAAGAAAAATTATGTGGATATATTGAAGCAACATCTCGAGACATCAGTCAGGAAGTTAAAGCTTGTTCGCAAATGACCCCAAGCATACTTCCAAAGTTGTGGCAAAATGGCTTAAGGACAACAAAGTCAAGGTATTGGAGTGGCCATCACAAAGCTCTGACCTCAATCCTATAGAATATGTGTGGGCAGAACTGAAAAAACGTGTGCAAGCCAGGAGGCCTTACAACAAACCTGAGTCAGTTACACCAGCTCTGTCAGGAGGAATGGGCCAAAATTCACCCAACTTCTTGTGGGAAGCTTGTGGAAGGCTACCCGAAATGTTTGACCCAAGTTAAGTAATGGAAAGGCAATGCTACCAACTACTAATTGAGTATATATAAACTTCTGACCCACTGGGAATGTGACGAAATAAATAAAAGCTGAAATAAATAATTCTCTCAACTATTGTCTCAACTATTTCAAATTCTTAAAATAAAGTGGTGATCCTAACTGACCTAAAACAGGAAAAATGTACTTGGATTAAATGTAAGGACTAAATGTATTTGGCTAAGGTGTATGTAAACTTCCAACTTCAACTTTATAGATCTAATATAACAGAGGGTTTCTTAAATGGAAGCATCTCTAATGTCAAACATGTAAAGTTAGGTGTACCACAGGGCAGCTCTCTAGGCCCTCTACCCTTTTCTATTTGTACCAATGACCTGCCACTGGCATTAAACAAAGCATATATGTCCATGTATGCTGATAGGTTTGGATTTCTGAACTTTAAATCCTTATTAATCATTAGTTGTAATAGAGAAATGAGGGGTACCATAGCCAAGGGGCTACACCAGAGGTTAATAGTTATATGTAGGAAGAAAGTAAATATATTTTTAAAATATAATATATTTCACCTTTATTTAACAAGGTAAGCTAGTTGAGAACAAGTTCTCATTTACAACTGCGACCTGGCCAAGATAAAGCAAAGCAGTGCGGCACCAGAACAACACAGAGTTACACATGGAATAAACAAGCGTACAGTCAATAACACAATGGAAAACAAGGTCTATATACAGTGTGTGCAAATGGCATGAGGAGGTAAGGCAATTATTAGGCCATAGTAGCGAATTAATTACAGTTTGGCAAATTAACACTGGAGTGATAAATAGCAGATGATGATGTGCAAGTAGAAATACTGGTGTGCAAAAGAGCAGAAAAGTATATAAAAACCAATATGGGGATGAGGTAGGTAGATTGGGTGGTCTATTTACAGATGGGCTATGTACAGTTGCAGCGATCGGTTAGCTGCTCAGATAGCTGATGTTTAAAGTTAGTGAGGGAAATATAAGTCTCCAGCTTCAGCGATTTTTGCAATTCGTTCCAGTCATTGGCAGCAGAGAACTGGAAGGAAAGGCGGCCAAAGCAGGTGTTGGCTTTGGGGATGACCAGTGAGATATACCTGCTGGAGCGCGTGCTACGGGTGGGTGTTGTTATCGTGAACAGTGAGCTGAGATAAGGCGGAGCTTTACCTAGCATAGACTTATTGATGACCTGGAGCCAGTGGGTCTAGCGACGAACATATAGCGAGGGCCAGCCGACTAGAGCATACAGGTTGCAGTGGTGGGTGGTATATGGGGCTTTGGTGACAAAACGGATGGCACTGTGATAGACTGCATCCAGTTTGCTGAGTAGAGTATTTGAAGCTATTTTGTAAATGACATCGCCGAAGTCGAGGATAGGTAGGATAGTCAGTTTTACGAGGGTATGTTTGGCGGCTTGAGTGAAGGAGGCTTTGTTGCGAAATAGGAAGCCAATTCTAGATTTAATTTTGGATTGGAGATGTTTAATATGAGTCTGGAAGGAGAGTTTACAGTCTAGCAAGACACCTAAGTATTTGTAGTTGTCCACATATTCTAAGTCAGAACCGTCCAGAGTAGTGATGCTAGCCGGGCGGGTGGGTGCGGGCAGCGAACGGTTGAAAAGCATGCATTTGGTTTTCCTAGCCTTTAAATCTTCTTGTCAATAGGGGGTGCTGTTTGCACTTTGTAATAATTTCGTTCCCAAATTAAACTGCCTCATACTCAATTCTTGCTCGTACAATATGCATATTATTATTACTATTGGATAGAAAACACTCTCTAGTTTCTAAAACCGTTTGAATTTTGTCTGTGGGTAAAACAGAACTCATTTGGCAGCACACTTTGTGACCAGGAAGTGGAAAGTCTGAAATCTATGTTCTGTTCAAGTGACTGCCTATAAATGGGCATGATACGTATGACTATACGTGCACGTCATACACCTTCACCCGGATGTCAAGAGGAAGTGAGAGGAAAAATGAGTTGATTATCTCTGTCTGACGTTGAATAAGCCCTCTTGGAACAAGGTGTCCCCCATTTTCTGTTTTCAGTTGGGACCTTTTATTGCCTACTGGAAACCAGTCATTATGGGCGAATATGATCTCCGGCTTTGATTTTATTTGATACATGTTACAATATCATCCTAAAGTATGTTTTTTCAATATAGTTTCATTAGATTATTGAAATTTATTCGGGACGTTAGTTGTGTTGCGTTGTTTGACTTTGTTGACGTTGGAGAGCTTAGCGCCGCATGGCCAGTGTGCTTGCTAATTCAAGAGGGAAAAAGAACGTTCTGAATCCAAACAAAGACGCTTCTGGACAAAGGACCAAAGGTACAACATTCTGATAGAAGATCAGCAAAAGTAGGAACCATTTTGTGATGCTATTTCATATATCTGTCGAACTGTGTACTAGTAGCTTTGCGCTCAGGTTTTGGTAATCCCTTACCATAACTAAGTCTTATGTCGTAATGAAGATATTTTTAGAATTCTAACACTGCGATTGCATTAAGAACTAATGGATCTATCGTTTCCTATACAACATGTATTTTTTAGTTATGTTTATGAATAGCTATTTGGTCAGAATATGTGTGTCAGAAAAATATTGTTGCTGTTTAGACGTTGTGGAAAAAGTAGCTACGATAGCAACATGTATAACCACTGATTTCAGCTCTAAATATGCACATTTTCGAACAAAACATAAGTGTATGTATAACCTGATGTTATAGGACTGTCATCTGATGAAGCTTATCAACGTTAGTCAAAAATTATATATCTTTTGCTGGTTTGTCACGATCGCTAACTTTTGCTACTGGGAAATGGCTTGTGTTTCTGGCTATTGTGGTAAGCTAATATAACGCTATGTTGTGTTTTCGCTGTAAAACACTTAACATTCTGTCCCTGCGTTAACTATTATTAAGCCAATGCAGAGTTTTGAACATGTATTTAAAACGTCAATATATTTAATAACCTACTTATTTGTTCTTCTATAAAATGTTCTTCTTACAGACATAATTAACACTATTATGACCTTGTTACTTACAGAACAATAGACTCTTTAACTGACAAGAGCTAGACTGTGGAGTAGTAGAGCATCTATAACAAGAACACTAATTAAGAACAGTCTTCAAGTGTTGTGACCAGCGGCTTGGCATAGATGCGGTAAAGAGGTCAATGGAACTCGACCCAAAATGTGGAAATGCAATGGAAATGTGTGGGGGAAAGGGCCATGAGGGAAATATCACTTATCTCCTCATTGCCTCCCAGTAAAATTTGCTTGCATTTAGGCTATTGTTTATATGTGTATTTTACACTATGTTGAGGTAAAAATCTGAGTATGATGTTTGTATGGGTGTCAACCCCAACACATGTTCATGTCATCATTACCAATCAACTGCATTATAGTTAAAGATGACTGACTACCATCAATCATTTCCGTATGCTAGCTTTACTAACCAGCTTATGAGAACAGCTTATGAGAACGTTTTAGAATTTAGCAGTCACTTCTTTTAAACCTGAAAAAGGAACAACATCTAAATGATATGCAGCGAAAACAGCCAAATATATCCAAATCGTACATACACTACATGGCTAAAAGTATGTGGCCACCCCTTCAAATGAGTGGATTTCCACTGGATGTCATTAGGTGAATGCACCAATTTGTAAGTCGCTCTGGATAAGAGCGTCTGCTAAATGACTTAAATGTAAATGTAAATGGATTCAGCTATTTCAGCCATACCTGTTCCTGACAGGTGTATAAAATCGAGCACACATCCATGCAATCTCCATAGACAAACATTGGAAGTAGAGTGGCCCTTACTGAAGAGCTCCATTACATTCAATGTGGCACCGTCATAGGTCACCACCTTTCCAACGAGTCAGTTCGTCAAATTTATGCCCTGCTTGAGCTGCCCCAGTCAATTGTAAGTTCTGTTATTGTGAAGTGGAAATGTCTAGGAGCAACAACGTATCAGCCGTGGAGTGGTAGCCCACACAAGCTTACAGAACGGGAAGTGTGCAGAATCGCACGTAAAAATCATCTGTCCTCGGTTGAAACACTCACTACCGAGTTCGAAACTGCCTCTGGAAGCAACTACAGCACAAAAACTGTTAGTCTGGTTCTTCATGAAATGGGTTTCCATGGCCGAGCAGCTACACAGAGGCCTAAGATCACTATGCGCAATGCCAAGTGTCGGATGGAGTGGTGTAAAGCTTGCCATCATTGGACTCTGGAGCAGTGGACACACGTTCTCTGGAGTGATGAATCCCGCTTCAACATCTGTCAGTCTGTTTGACCTATCTGCCACAATGTATAGTGCCAACTGTAACGTTTGGTGGAGGAGGAATAATGGTCTGGGGCAGTTTGTCATGGTTCGGGCTAGGCCCCTTAGTTCCAGGGAAGGGAAATCTTAACGCTACAGCATACGATGACATCTAGATAATTCTGGGCTTCCAACTTTGTGGCAACAGTTTGGGGACGGCCCTTTTCGGTTTCAGCATGATGCTACTGAGCACCCAGCGATGTCCATAAAGAAATCGTTTGTTGAGATGGTTGAGATGGTGTGGAAGAACTTGACTGGACAGAGCCCTGACCTCAACTCCCTCGAACACCTTTGTGATGAATTGGAACGCCGACAGCGAACCAGGCCTAATCGCCCAACATCGTTAGCTGAAGCAAGTCCCTGCAGCAATGTTCTAACATCTAGTGGAAAGCATTCCCAGAAGAGTAGAGGCCGTTATAGCAGCCAACTGCATACGCCCATGATTTTGGAATTAGATGTTTGATGAGCAGATGTCCACATATGTTTGTCTATGTAATGTAAGTAACCACATTGTGGGCCTGTTACAATGCATACATCATGACAGGTTTGACGAATATCGTCTTTGTTAGATGAGATTTGTTGAATGTGCGCAAGTCTGGTCAATGGAACCTCTGTATTCCGTTGACTCCGTTACCACATCTACTGTGTCAGTCAGCACTGCCACCATAACTACTGACCGATTCTACCAGGAAATGGTCCAAGTCATTCTTATTAATTATTCAACACATCCAATTTTCCAGCCTGCGTCATACAGTTGACCTACTGATGGCGATGACTCAGACATCAAAAGGTGTACAGAAAACCCTCCTATATTATTAAGCTCTTGATGTAGCTAACTCACACAGCTGGTAACTGCATGTTAAGTCGTGTTTTAACTCAAGCTCGCTAAGACGGACCTCTGAAATAATATGGATTCTTCACCTTTTGATCGTCATCGTTTAAAATGTAAAACATTCTAATGGCTGTTCTGGAAAGAATTGGAGCCTCTGTGTCACGTTCCTGACCTGTTTTCCTTGTTTTTGTATGTGTTTAGTTGGTCAGGGCGTGAGTTGGGGTGAGCATTCTATGTTATGTGTTTCTATGTTGGGTTAAATGTGTTGCCTGATATGGTTCTCAATTAGAGGCAGGTGTTTGACGTTTCCTCTGATTGAGAACCATATTAAGGTAGGCTGTTCTCACTGTTTGTTTGTGGGTGATTGTTCCTGTGTCTGTGTCTACCACACGGGACTGTTTCGTTTGTTCGTTCGTTTGGGTAGTCTGTTCCTGTGTCATGCGTTCTTCGTGTTTATGTAAGTTCTTATGTTCAGGTCAGTCTACGTCGTTTGTTATTTTGTAATCAATTCAAGTGTTCTTCTTGTTTCGTCTTTATTTAAATAAATCAGTATGTCATCATACAATGCTGCGTTTTGGTCCGACCCTTACTCCTTCTCCTCATCCGAGAAGGAGGAATTAGACAGCTGTTACACTCTAGAGCATTTCAGACGGTTGCTAGGGGACCTTTTTATCAAAAAATGTGTTTTTTATGATTGTGTTTTGCTTTTCGTGTACTGTATAATAACGTGCTGTCTTATTGTGTACGTGAATGTGTAGTTTAACGTGTTTATTGTATTTTGATGTGTATTATGGTGGTATACAGGCCTCATCTGGAAAAGAGACCTTGGTCTCAGCATTGACACCCTGTCAAAATAAAGGTTAAATAAAATGCCCACTCCTTGGTAGGAAGCTACTAAGGGTCAAAATCAAATGATTACAAAAAAATGTAGCTATAAATATGTTCTGTAGAGCTAACAGTATGTTAGTCTTACAATAAAATAATTAAAAACAGTAGGCTAAACATCATAAGTTTAATATTGTTATATTTATCAAATGTTTATATAACCTTTATTTGACTAGGCAAGTCAGTTAAGATACTGTAACCATGGAGATGGTTTAGAATAGATTGTAGTGTAATAACATATGAACATATCCTCTGGTGTTGTGTTGACTGCATCAACATGAACGCCACATCCTCTCACGTGGCTGATGAGATGATCACCAGAACCTCAGAGCTTAGAAGTCGATGTGATGCTCATGGTCTATTTACCTCTCTTGCAGAAGGGGCCTGCGAAGGCTGAGAGGCCACAGTCGCAGGAGAAGCCGTTGTACATCTCCACGCACCTCCCTTGGTTCTGGCACAGCTCCCCGTAGCTGCTGCAGTGTCCCGGGCAGCCCGGCCTCACCCCGGGCGTGATCTTAGCCCTCTCCTCCAGGTCCAGAGTCCTCCCGTTCAGCTGCAGTGAGCGGATACACCCCAGGAAGCCTTTCATTCTGGAGGCTGTGCCACCTGTCAACACCCAACACAGCACACAGTAAAAACCCATTGTTCCTGTTTCTCTATCTGAAATTCCAAGGGTAGTGGATAAGTCAGATATCCTATAGTGTATGTACAGTACATACAAACTTCTGTATCTCCTGCCACTTTCTCTATTTCTTCTTAGTCTGTGTGACGGGGTACGTACCAGAGCTACGTGACACAACACCTGGCCGCCCTGTGATGGGGCACGTACCAGAGCTATTTGACACGTCACCCAGCCGCCCGCCCGCCTGCCGCTCCCGAGAACATAACTTTGTCAACACTTTTTGAAAATTACAAAAACCATTTAAACTACGACTGGGGGATGAAAACTAAGTTGTGGGTGGAAAACACATTCAGAGAGCTGACTTTTATCAGCTGTCTGTCTGTTGCCACTGCTCTTGCTGCTAACCTCCCTCTCCTCCTTGTCTTTTCTTTCTCTTCTCTGGCATCTCCCCATACTTCAGAGCTGGCAGTTCAGATTGTTCTTGGAGTTCAGGCAGGGCTTTTCACAACAAAGAATCAATGAGCCTCTCCCCCTGCAAAGCAAGACTCTCTGGGTCTGAGTTCTCTTCGATCTGAAAAACGTTTTATTTATTTTTATTTTTTACAAAGCAGTAACACAATGTTGAAGCATTTCTTAGGCAGGCTGTCAAATCTTTAGTCAAATATAATGTAAGAAATCTTTCCTTTCAGGAACTGTTGAATAAAATGTCACTTTCTCATTTTAGACTAACTGATGCTGCAACTGAAGAAAAAAAATTGAAGCAAAGAAACCCAACAAAAAATATATATATATTTACCCAGATGAGTCAATTAGAACAAATTCTTATTTACAATGACGGCCTGGCATCAAATATTATTGAATACTCTTATGCTACAGTAGTAACTGTTGAGTTGGAATAAACTGTAATTTGGTCATCGCAGAGCGGACTTTGGGTAGCTGCCCGATGGGATATAATCACGTTTGGGTAATTGTGCATCAGAATGAGCTCATGATTCTGGTGTACTGGAATGGTGACCTGAGGCAAATCCCTGAGCAGAGGAGATGCCACTCCGCTTGGACCACTGTAGCAGGAAAAGGAGAGGAAAGCTGTATCACACAGACAGACAGACAGACAGACAGACAGACAGACAGACAGACAGACAGACAGACAGAAAAGCTGTCAGAGAGAGAGAGAGAGAGAGAAGAGAGAGGAGAGGAAAGCTGTCAGAGAGAGAGAGAGAGAGAGAGAGGAGAGGAAAGCTGTCAGAGAGAGAGAGGAGAGGAAAGCTGTCAGAGAGAGAGAGAGGAGAGGAAAGCTGTCAGAGAGAGAGAAGAGAGAGGAGAGGAAAGCTGTCAGAGAGAGAGAGAGAGAAGAGAGAGGAGAGGAAAGCTGTCAGAGAGAGAGAGAGAGAGGAGAGGAAAGCTGTCAGAGAGAGAGAGAGAAGAAAGAGGAGAGGAAAGCTGTCAGAGAGAGAGAGAGAAGAGAGAGGAGAGGAAAGCTGTCAGAGAGAGAGAGACATAAGAGAGAGGAGAGGAAAGCTGTCAGAGAGAGAGAGATGAGAGAGGAGAGGAAAGCTGTCAGAGAGAGAGAGGGAGAAGAGAGTGGAGAGGAAAGCTGTCAGAGAGAGAGGAGAGGAAAGCTGTCAGAGAGAGAGAGAGAAGAGAGAGGAGAGGAAAGCTGTCAGAGAGAGAGAGAGAGAGAGTGGAGAGGAAAGCTGTCAGAGAGAGAGAGAGAGAGGAGAGGAAAGCTGTCAGAGAGAGAGAGAGAGAGGAGAGGAAAGCTGTCAGAGAGAGAGCGAAGAGAGGAGAGGAAAGCTGTCAGAGAGAGAGAGAAGAGAGTGGAGAGGAAAGCTGTCAGAGAGAGAGAGAGAAGAGAGAAGAGAGAAGAGAGGAAAGCTGTCAGAGAGAGAGAGAGAAGAGAGAGGAGAGGAAAGCTGACAGAGAGAGTGAGAGTGGAGAGGAAAGCTGTCAGAGAGAGAGAGAGAGAGAGTGGAGAGGAAAGCTCTCAGAGAGAGAGAGAGAGGAGAGGAAAGCTGTCAGAGAGAGAGAGAGAGAGTGCAGAGGAAAGCTCTCAGAGAGAGAGTGGAGAGGAAAGCTGTCAGAGAGAGAGAGGGGAGAGGAAAGCTGTCAGAGAGAGAGAGAGAGAGAGGAGAGGAAAGCTGTCAGAGAGAGAGAGAGAGAAGAGAGAGGAGAGGAAAGCTATCAGAGAGAGAGAGAGATAAGAGAGAGGAGAGGAAAGCTGTCAGAGAGAGAGAGATGAGAGAGGAGAGGAAAGCTGTCAGAGAGAAAGAGAAGAGAGTGGAGAGGAAAGCTGTCAGAGAGAGAGAGGGAGAAGAGAGTGGAGAGGAAAGCTGTCAGAGAGAGAGAGAGGAGAGGAAAGCTGTCAGAGAGAGAGAGAGAAGAGAGAGGATAGGAAAGCTGTCAGAGAGAGAGAGAGTGGAGAGGAAAGCTCTCAGAGAGAGAGAGAGAGGAGAGAAAAGCTGTCAGAGAGAGAGAGAGAGAGGAGAGGAAAGCTGTCAGAGAGAGAGAGAAGAGAGGAGAGGAAAGCTGTCAGAGAGAGAGAGAGAGAGAAGAGAGTGGAGAGGAAAGCTGTCAGAGAGAGAGAGAGAAGAGAGAGGAGAAGAAAGCTGTCAGAGAGAGAGAGAGGAGAGAGAGGAGAGGAAAGCTGACAGAGAGAGAGAGAGAGAGTGAGAGTGGA